>NC_140610.1:29691301-30291301 GCF_057381915.1 Diplotaxodon limnothrissa
ATCGCTGTAACTTTTGATAGAAGACTCAGACAAACATGTTTATGGCTTTATCTTATAGAACTCAATATCCCCGTGCTGGGCAAACAGGTTTTGCAGCCGTTTGAGCTAAGATTTTAAAATTATTCACATAATGAAAACCTATACTTTGTTTCAGGCGAGTTTCCCATTCAAATGCATGTAATAGTGAGAAACGCATTGTCTTGGCGAAATAAAGCGCTTTTGAACAACTTTATATAAATCGCTGTAACTTTTGATAGAAGACTCAGACAAACATGTTTATGGCTTTATCTTATAGAACTCAATATCCCCGTGCTGGGAAAACAGAACAGGTTTTGCAGCCGTTTGAGCTAAGATTTTAAAATTATTCACATAATGAAAACCTATACTTTGTTTCAGGCGAGTTTCCCATTCAAATGCATGTAACAGTGAGAAACGCATTGTCTAGGCGAAAGAAAGCGTTTTCGTACAACTTCATATAAATCGCTGTAACTTTTGATAGAAGACTCAGACAAACATGTTTATGGCTTTATCTTATAGAACTCAATATCCCCGTGCTGGGCAAACAGGTTTTGCAGCCGATTGAGCTAAGATTTTAAAATTATTCACATAATGAAAACCTATACTTTGTCTCGGGTGAGTTTCCCATTCAAATGCATGTAACAGTGAGAAACACACTGTCTTGGCGAAAGAAAGCATTTTTGAACAACTTCATATAAATCGCTGTAACTTTTGATAGAAGACTCAGACAAACATGTTTATAGCTTTATCTTATAGAACTCAATATCCCCGTGCTGGGCAAACAGGTTTTGCAGCCGATTGAGCTAAGATTTTAAAATTATTCACATAATGAAAACCTATACTTTGTTTCAGGCGAGTTTCCCATTCAAATGCATGTAACAGTGAGAAACGCATTGTCTAGGCGAAAGAAAGCGTTTTTGTACAACTTCATATAAATCGCTGTAACTTTTGATAGAAGACTCAGACAAACATGTTTATGGCTTTATCTTATAGAACTCAATATCCCCGTGCTGGGCAAACAGGTTTTGCAGCCGTTTGAGCTAAGATTTTAAAATTATTCACATAATGAAAACCTATACTTTGTTTCAGGCGAGTTTCCCATTCAAATGCATGTAACAGTGAGAAACACACTGTCTTGGCAAAAGAAAGCGTTTTTGAACAACTTCATATAAATCGCTGTAACTTTTGAAAAAAGACTCAGACAAACATGTTTATGGCTTTATCTTATAGAACTCAATATCCCCGTGCTGGGCAAACAGGTTTTGCAGCCGATTGAGCTAAGATTTTAAAATTATTCACATAATGAAAACCTATACTTTGTTTCAGGCGAGTTTCCCATTCAAATGCATGTAATAGTGAGAAACGCATTGTCTTGGCGAAATAAAGCGCTTTTGAACAACTTTATATAAATCGCTGTAACTTTTGATAGAAGACTCAGACAAACATGTTTATGGCTTTATCTTATAGAACTCAATATCCCCGTGCTGGGCAAACAGGTTTTGCAGCCGTTTGAGCTAAGATTTTAAAATTATTCACATAATGAAAACCTATACTTTGTTTCAGGCGAGTTTCCCATTCAAATGCATGTAACAGTGAGAAACGCATTGTCTTGGCGAAATAAAGCGTTTTCGTACAACTTCATATAAATCGCTGTAACTTTTGATAGAAGACTCAGACAAACATGTTTATGGCTTTATCTTATAGAACTCAATATCCCCGTGCTGGGCAAACAGGTTTTGCAGCCGTTTGAGCTAAGATTTTAAAATTATTCACATAATGAAAACCTATACTTTGTTTCAGGCGAGTTTCCCATTCAAATGCATGTAACAGTGAGAAACGCATTGTCTTGGCGAAATAAAGCGTTTTCGTACAACTTCATATAAATCGCTGTAACTTTTGATAGAAGACTCAGACAAACATGTTTATGGCTTTATCTTATAGAACTCAATATCCCCGTGCTGGGAAAACAGAACAGGTTTTGCAGCCGTTTGAGCTAAGATTTTAAAATTATTCACATAATGAAAACCTATACTTTGTTTCAGGCGAGTTTCCCATTCAAATGCATGTAACAGTGAGAAACGCATTGTCTAGGCGAAAGAAAGCGTTTTCGTACAACTTCATATAAATCGCTGTAACTTTTGATAGAAGACTCAGACAAACATGTTTATGGCTTTATCTTATAGAACTCAATATCCCCGTGCTGGGCAAACAGGTTTTGCAGCCGATTGAGCTAAGATTTTAAAATTATTCACATAATGAAAACCTATACTTTGTCTCGGGTGAGTTTCCCATTCAAATGCATGTAACAGTGAGAAACACACTGTCTTGGCGAAAGAAAGCATTTTTGAACAACTTCATATAAATCGCTGTAACTTTTGATAGAAGACTCAGACAAACATGTTTATAGCTTTATCTTATAGAACTCAATATCCCCGTGCTGGGCAAACAGGTTTTGCAGCCGATTGAGCTAAGATTTTAAAATTATTCACATAATGAAAACCTATACTTTGTTTCAGGCGAGTTTCCCATTCAAATGCATGTAACAGTGAGAAACGCATTGTCTAGGCGAAAGAAAGCGTTTTCGTACAACTTCATATAAATCGCTGTAACTTTTGATAGAAGACTCAGACAAACATGTTTATGGCTTTATCTTATAGAACTCAATATCCCTGTGCTGGGCAAACAGGTTTTGCAGCCGATTGAGCTAAGATTTTAAAATTATTCACATAATGAAAACCTATACTTTGTTTCAGGCGAGTTTCCCATTCAAATGCATGTAACAGTGAGAAACGCATTGTCTAGGCGAAAGAAAGCGTTTTCGTACAACTTCATATAAATCGCTGTAACTTTTGATAGAAGACTCAGACAAACATGTTTATGGCTTTATCTTATAGAACTCAATATCCCCGTGCTGGGCAAACAGGTCTTGCAGCCGTTTGAGCTAAGATTTTAAAATTATTCACATAATGAAAACCTATACTTTGTCTCAGTCGAGTTTCCCATTCAAATGCATGTAACAGTGAGAAACACACTGTCTTGGCGAAAGAAAGCATTTTCGTACAACTTCATATAAATCGCTGTAACTTTTGATAGAAGACTCAGACAAACATGTTTATGGCTTTATCTTATAGAACTCAATATCCCCGTGCTGGGCAAACAGGTTTTGCAGCCGTTTGAGCTAAGATTTTAAAATTATTCACATAATGAAAACCTATACTTTGTTTCAGGCGAGTTTCCCATTCAAATGCATGTAACAGTGAGAAACGCATTGTCTTGGCGAAATAAAGCGTTTTTGTACAACTTCATATAAATCGCTGTAACTTTTGATAGAAGACTCAGACAAACATGTTTATGGCTTTATCTTATAGAACTCAATATCCCCGTGCTGGGCAAACAGGTTTTGCAGCCGTTTGAGCTAAGATTTTAAAATTATTCACATAATGAAAACCTATACTTTGTTTCAGGCGAGTTTCCCATTCAAATGCATGTAACAGTGAGAAACGCATTGTCTTGGCGAAATAAAGCGTTTTCGTACAACTTCATATAAATCGCTGTAACTTTTGATAGAAGACTCAGACAAACATGTTGATGGCTTTATCTTATAGAACTCAATATCCCCGTGCTGGGCAAACAGGTTTTGCAGCCGTTTGAGCTAAGATTTTAAAATTATTCACATAATGAAAACCTATACTTTGTTTCAGGCGAGTTTCCCATTCAAATGCATGTAATAGTGAGAAACGCATTGTCTTGGCGAAATAAAGCGCTTTTGAACAACTTTATATAAATCGCTGTAACATTTGATAGAAGACTCAGAAACACATGTTTATGGCTTTATCTGATAGAACTCAATATCCCCGTGCTGGGCAAACAGGTTTTGCAGCCGTTTGAGCTAAGATTTTAAAATTATTCACATAATGAAAACCTATACTTTGTTTCAGGCGAGTTTCCCATTCAAATGCATGTAATAGTGAGAAACGCATTGTCTTGGCGAAATAAAGCGCTTTTGAACAACTTTATATAAATCGCTGTAACTTTTGATAGAAGACTCAGAAACACATGTTTATGGCTTTATCTGATAGAACTCAATATCCCCGTGCTGGGCAAACAGGTTTTGCAGCCGTTTGAGCTAAGATTTTAAAATTATTCACATAATGAAAACCTATACTTTGTTTCAGGCGAGTTTCCCATTCAAATGCATGTAACAGTGAGAAACGCATTGTCTTGGCGAAATAAAGCGTTTTCGTACAACTTCATATAAATCGCTGTAACTTTTGATAGAAGACTCAGACAAACATGTTTATGGCTTTATCTTATAGAACTCAATATCCCCGTGCTGGGCAAACAGGTTTTGCAGCCGTTTGAGCTAAGATTTTAAAATTATTCACATAATGAAAACCTATACTTTGTTTCAGGCGAGTTTCCCATTCAAATGCATGTAACAGTGAGAAACGCATTGTCTTGGCGAAATAAAGCGCTTTTGAACAACTTTATATAAATCGCTGTAACTTTTGATAGAAGACTCAGACAAACATGTTTATGGCTTTATCTTATAGAACTCAATATCCCCGTGCTGGGCAAACAGGTTTTGCAGCCGTTTGAGCTAAGATTTTAAAATTATTCACATAATGAAAACCTATACTTTGTTTCAGGCGAGTTTCCCATTCAAATGCATGTAACAGTGAGAAACGCATTGTCTTGGCGAAATAAAGCGTTTTCGTACAACTTTATATAAATCGCTGTAACTTTTGATAGAAGACTCAGAAACACATGTTTATGGCTTTATCTGATAGAACTCAATATCCCCGTGCTGGGCAAACAGGTTTTGCAGCCGTTTGAGCTAAGATTTTAAAATTATTCACATAATGAAAACCTATACTTTGTTTCAGGCGAGTTTCCCATTCAAATGCATGTAACAGTGAGAAACGCATTGTCTTGGCGAAATAAAGCGTTTTCGTACAACTTCATATAAATCGCTGTAACTTTTGATAGAAGACTCAGACAAACATGTTTATGGCTTTATCTTATAGAACTCAATATCCCCGTGCTGGGCAAACAGGTTTTGCAGCCGTTTGAGCTAAGATTTTAAAATTATTCACATAATGAAAACCTATACTTTGTTTCAGGCGAGTTTCCCATTCAAATGCATGTAACAGTGAGAAACGCATTGTCTTGGCGAAATAAAGCGTTTTTGTACAACTTCATATAAATCGCTGTAACTTTTGATAGAAGACTCAGACAAACATGTTTATGGCTTTATCTTATAGAACTCAATATCCCCGTGCTGGGCAAACAGGTTTTGCAGCCGTTTGAGCTAAGATTTAAAAATTATTCACATAATGAAAACCTATACTTTGTTTCAGGCGAGTTTCCCATTCAAATGCATGTAATAGTGAGAAACGCATTGTCTTGGCGAAATAAAGCGCTTTTGAACAACTTTATATAAATCGCTGTAACTTTTGATAGAAGACTCAGACAAACATGTTTATGGCTTTATCTTATAGAACTCAATATCCCCGTGCTGGGAAAACAGAACAGGTTTTGCAGCCGTTTGAGCTAAGATTTTAAAATTATTCACATAATGAAAACCTATACTTTGTTTCAGGCGAGTTTCCCATTCAAATGCATGTAACAGTGAGAAACGCATTGTCTAGGCGAAAGAAAGCGTTTTCGTACAACTTCATATAAATCGCTGTAACTTTTGATAGAAGACTCAGACAAACATGTTTATGGCTTTATCTTATAGAACTCAATATCCCCGTGCTGGGCAAACAGGTTTTGCAGCCGATTGAGCTAAGATTTTAAAATTATTCACATAATGAAAACCTATACTTTGTCTCGGGTGAGTTTCCCATTCAAATGCATGTAACAGTGAGAAACACACTGTCTTGGCGAAAGAAAGCATTTTTGAACAACTTCATATAAATCGCTGTAACTTTTGATAGAAGACTCAGACAAACATGTTTATAGCTTTATCTTATAGAACTCAATATCCCCGTGCTGGGCAAACAGGTTTTGCAGCCGATTGAGCTAAGATTTTAAAATTATTCACATAATGAAAACCTATACTTTGTTTCAGGCGAGTTTCCCATTCAAATGCATGTAACAGTGAGAAACGCATTGTCTAGGCGAAAGAAAGCGTTTTCGTACAACTTCATATAAATCGCTGTAACTTTTGATAGAAGACTCAGACAAACATGTTTATGGCTTTATCTTATAGAACTCAATATCCCCGTGCTGGGCAAACAGGTTTTGCAGCCGTTTGAGCTAAGATTTTAAAATTATTCACATAATGAAAACCTATACTTTGTTTCAGGCGAGTTTCCCATTCAAATGCATGTAACAGTGAGAAACACACTGTCTTGGCAAAAGAAAGCGTTTTTGAACAACTTCATATAAATCGCTGTAACTTTTGAAAAAAGACTCAGACAAACATGTTTATGGCTTTATCTTATAGAACTCAATATCCCTGTGCTGGGCAAACAGGTTTTGCAGCCGATTGAGCTAAGATTTTAAAATTATTCACATAATGAAAACCTATACTTTGTTTCAGGCGAGTTTCCCATTCAAATGCATGTAACAGTGAGAAACGCATTGTCTAGGCGAAAGAAAGCGTTTTCGTACAACTTCATATAAATCGCTGTAACTTTTGATAGAAGACTCAGACAAACATGTTTATGGCTTTATCTTATAGAACTCAATATCCCCGTGCTGGGCAAACAGGTTTTGCAGCCGTTTGAGCTAAGATTTTAAAATTATTCACATAATGAAAACCTATGCTTTGTTTCAGGCGAGTTTCCCATTCAAATGCATGTAACAGTGAGAAACGCATTGTCTTGGCGAAATAAAGCGTTTTTGTACAACTTCATATAAATCGCTGTAACTTTTGATAGAAGACTCAGACAAACATGTTTATGGCTTTATCTTATAGAACTCAATATCCCCGTGCTGGGCAAACAGGTTTTGCAGCCGTTTGAGCTAAGATTTTAAAATTATTCACATAATGAAAACCTATACTTTGTTTCAGGCGAGTTTCCCATTCAAATGCATGTAATAGTGAGAAACGCATTGTCTTGGCGAAATAAAGCGCTTTTGAACAACTTTATATAAATCGCTGTAACTTTTGATAGAAGACTCAGACAAACATGTTTATGGCTTTATCTTATAGAACTCAATATCCCCGTGCTGGGAAAACAGAACAGGTTTTGCAGCCGTTTGAGCTAAGATTTTAAAATTATTCACATAATGAAAACCTATACTTTGTTTCAGGCGAGTTTCCCATTCAAATGCATGTAACAGTGAGAAACGCATTGTCTAGGCGAAATAAAGCGTTTTCGTACAACTTCATATAAATCGCTGTAACTTTTGATAGAAGACTCAGACAAACATGTTTATGGCTTTATCTTATAGAACTCAATATCCCCGTGCTGGGCAAACAGGTTTTGCAGCCGATTGAGCTAAGATTTTAAAATTATTCACATAATGAAAACCTATACTTTGTCTCGGGTGAGTTTCCCATTCAAATGCATGTAACAGTGAGAAACACACTGTCTTGGCGAAAGAAAGCATTTTTGAACAACTTCATATAAATCGCTGTAACTTTTGATAGAAGACTCAGACAAACATGTTTATAGCTTTATCTTATAGAACTCAATATCCCCGTGCTGGGCAAACAGGTTTTGCAGCCGATTGAGCTAAGATTTTAAAATTATTCACATAATGAAAACCTATACTTTGTTTCAGGCGAGTTTCCCATTCAAATGCATGTAACAGTGAGAAACGCATTGTCTAGGCGAAAGAAAGCGTTTTTGTACAACTTCATATAAATCGCTGTAACTTTTGATAGAAGACTCAGACAAACATGTTTATGGCTTTATCTTATAGAACTCAATATCCCCGTGCTGGGCAAACAGGTTTTGCAGCCGTTTGAGCTAAGATTTTAAAATTATTCACATAATGAAAACCTATACTTTGTTTCAGGCGAGTTTCCCATTCAAATGCATGTAACAGTGAGAAACACACTGTCTTGGCAAAAGAAAGCGTTTTTGAACAACTTCATATAAATCGCTGTAACTTTTGAAAAAAGACTCAGACAAACATGTTTATGGCTTTATCTTATAGAACTCAATATCCCTGTGCTGGGCAAACAGGTTTTGCAGCCGATTGAGCTAAGATTTTAAAATTATTCACATAATGAAAACCTATACTTTGTTTCAGGCGAGTTTCCCATTCAAATGCATGTAATAGTGAGAAACGCATTGTCTTGGCGAAATAAAGCGCTTTTGAACAACTTTATATAAATCGCTGTAACTTTTGATAGAAGACTCAGACAAACATGTTTATGGCTTTATCTTATAGAACTCAATATCCCCGTGCTGGGCAAACAGGTTTTGCAGCCGTTTGAGCTAAGATTTTAAAATTATTCACATAATGAAAACCTATACTTTGTTTCAGGCGAGTTTCCCATTCAAATGCATGTAACAGTGAGAAACGCATTGTCTTGGCGAAATAAAGCGTTTTCGTACAACTTCATATAAATCGCTGTAACTTTTGATAGAAGACTCAGACAAACATGTTTATGGCTTTATCTTATAGAACTCAATATCCCCGTGCTGGGCAAACAGGTTTTGCAGCCGTTTGAGCTAAGATTTTAAAATTATTCACATAATGAAAACCTATACTTTGTTTCAGGCGAGTTTCCCATTCAAATGCATGTAACAGTGAGAAACGCATTGTCTTGGCGAAATAAAGCGTTTTCGTACAACTTCATATAAATCGCTGTAACTTTTGATAGAAGACTCAGACAAACATGTTTATGGCTTTATCTTATAGAACTCAATATCCCCGTGCTGGGAAAACAGAACAGGTTTTGCAGCCGTTTGAGCTAAGATTTTAAAATTATTCACATAATGAAAACCTATACTTTGTTTCAGGCGAGTTTCCCATTCAAATGCATGTAACAGTGAGAAACGCATTGTCTAGGCGAAAGAAAGCGTTTTCGTACAACTTCATATAAATCGCTGTAACTTTTGATAGAAGACTCAGACAAACATGTTTATGGCTTTATCTTATAGAACTCAATATCCCCGTGCTGGGCAAACAGGTTTTGCAGCCGATTGAGCTAAGATTTTAAAATTATTCACATAATGAAAACCTATACTTTGTCTCGGGTGAGTTTCCCATTCAAATGCATGTAACAGTGAGAAACACACTGTCTTGGCGAAAGAAAGCATTTTTGAACAACTTCATATAAATCGCTGTAACTTTTGATAGAAGACTCAGACAAACATGTTTATAGCTTTATCTTATAGAACTCAATATCCCCGTGCTGGGCAAACAGGTTTTGCAGCCGATTGAGCTAAGATTTTAAAATTATTCACATAATGAAAACCTATACTTTGTTTCAGGCGAGTTTCCCATTCAAATGCATGTAACAGTGAGAAACGCATTGTCTAGGCGAAAGAAAGCGTTTTCGTACAACTTCATATAAATCGCTGTAACTTTTGATAGAAGACTCAGACAAACATGTTTATGGCTTTATCTTATAGAACTCAATATCCCTGTGCTGGGCAAACAGGTTTTGCAGCCGATTGAGCTAAGATTTTAAAATTATTCACATAATGAAAACCTATACTTTGTTTCAGGCGAGTTTCCCATTCAAATGCATGTAACAGTGAGAAACGCATTGTCTAGGCGAAAGAAAGCGTTTTCGTACAACTTCATATAAATCGCTGTAACTTTTGATAGAAGACTCAGACAAACATGTTTATGGCTTTATCTTATAGAACTCAATATCCCCGTGCTGGGCAAACAGGTCTTGCAGCCGTTTGAGCTAAGATTTTAAAATTATTCACATAATGAAAACCTATACTTTGTCTCAGTCGAGTTTCCCATTCAAATGCATGTAACAGTGAGAAACACACTGTCTTGGCGAAAGAAAGCATTTTCGTACAACTTCATATAAATCGCTGTAACTTTTGATAGAAGACTCAGACAAACATGTTTATGGCTTTATCTTATAGAACTCAATATCCCCGTGCTGGGCAAACAGGTTTTGCAGCCGTTTGAGCTAAGATTTTAAAATTATTCACATAATGAAAACCTATACTTTGTTTCAGGCGAGTTTCCCATTCAAATGCATGTAACAGTGAGAAACGCATTGTCTTGGCGAAATAAAGCGTTTTTGTACAACTTCATATAAATCGCTGTAACTTTTGATAGAAGACTCAGACAAACATGTTTATGGCTTTATCTTATAGAACTCAATATCCCCGTGCTGGGCAAACAGGTTTTGCAGCCGTTTGAGCTAAGATTTTAAAATTATTCACATAATGAAAACCTATACTTTGTTTCAGGCGAGTTTCCCATTCAAATGCATGTAACAGTGAGAAACGCATTGTCTTGGCGAAATAAAGCGTTTTCGTACAACTTCATATAAATCGCTGTAACTTTTGATAGAAGACTCAGACAAACATGTTGATGGCTTTATCTTATAGAACTCAATATCCCCGTGCTGGGCAAACAGGTTTTGCAGCCGTTTGAGCTAAGATTTTAAAATTATTCACATAATGAAAACCTATACTTTGTTTCAGGCGAGTTTCCCATTCAAATGCATGTAATAGTGAGAAACGCATTGTCTTGGCGAAATAAAGCGCTTTTGAACAACTTTATATAAATCGCTGTAACATTTGATAGAAGACTCAGAAACACATGTTTATGGCTTTATCTGATAGAACTCAATATCCCCGTGCTGGGCAAACAGGTTTTGCAGCCGTTTGAGCTAAGATTTTAAAATTATTCACATAATGAAAACCTATACTTTGTTTCAGGCGAGTTTCCCATTCAAATGCATGTAATAGTGAGAAACGCATTGTCTTGGCGAAATAAAGCGCTTTTGAACAACTTTATATAAATCGCTGTAACTTTTGATAGAAGACTCAGAAACACATGTTTATGGCTTTATCTGATAGAACTCAATATCCCCGTGCTGGGCAAACAGGTTTTGCAGCCGTTTGAGCTAAGATTTTAAAATTATTCACATAATGAAAACCTATACTTTGTTTCAGGCGAGTTTCCCATTCAAATGCATGTAACAGTGAGAAACGCATTGTCTTGGCGAAATAAAGCGTTTTCGTACAACTTCATATAAATCGCTGTAACTTTTGATAGAAGACTCAGACAAACATGTTTATGGCTTTATCTTATAGAACTCAATATCCCCGTGCTGGGCAAACAGGTTTTGCAGCCGTTTGAGCTAAGATTTTAAAATTATTCACATAATGAAAACCTATACTTTGTTTCAGGCGAGTTTCCCATTCAAATGCATGTAACAGTGAGAAACGCATTGTCTTGGCGAAATAAAGCGTTTTGTACAACTTCATATAAATCGCTGTAACTTTTGATAGAAGACTCAGACAAACATGTTTATGGCTTTATCTTATAGAACTCAATATCCCCGTGCTGGGCAAACAGGTTTTGCAGCCGTTTGAGCTAAGATTTTAAAATTATTCACATAATGAAAACCTATACTTTGTTTCAGGCAAGTTTCCCATTCAAATGCATGTAATAGTGAGAAACGCATTGTCTTGGCGAAATAAAGCGCTTTTGAACAACTTTATATAAATCGCTGTAACTTTTGATAGAAGACTCAGACAAACATGTTTATGGCTTTATCTTATAGAACTCAATATCCCCGTGCTGGGAAAACAGAACAGGTTTTGCAGCCGTTTGAGCTAAGATTTTAAAATTATTCACATAATGAAAACCTATACTTTGTTTCAGGCGAGTTTCCCATTCAAATGCATGTAACAGTGAGAAACGCATTGTCTAGGCGAAAGAAAGCGTTTTCGTACAACTTCATATAAATCGCTGTAACTTTTGATAGAAGACTCAGACAAACATGTTTATGGCTTTATCTTATAGAACTCAATATCCCCGTTCTGGGCAAACAGGTCTTGCAGCCGTTTGAGCTAAGATTTTAAAATTATTCACATAATGAAAACCTATACTTTGTCTCAGTCGAGTTTCCCATTCAAATGCATGTAACAGTGAGAAACACACTGTCTTGGCGAAAGAAAGCATTTTCGAACAACTTCATATAAATCGCTGTAACTTTTGATAGAAGACTCAGACAAACATGTTTATGGCTTTATCTTATAGAACTCAATATCCCCGTGCTGGGAAAACAGAACAGGTTTTGCAGCCGTTTGAGCTAAGATTTTAAAATTATTCACATAATGAAAACCTATACTTTGTCTCGGGTGAGTTTCCCATTCAAATGCATGTAACAGTGAGAAACACACTGTCTTGGCGAAAGAAAGCATTTTTGAACAACTTCATATAAATCGCTGTAACTTTTGATAGAAGACTCAGACAAACATGTTTATAGCTTTATCTTATAGAACTCAATATCCCCGTGCTGGGCAAACAGGTTTTGCAGCCGATTGAGCTAAGATTTTAAAATTATTCACATAATGAAAACCTATACTTTGTTTCAGGCGAGTTTCCCATTCAAATGCATGTAACAGTGAGAAACGCATTGTCTAGGCGAAAGAAAGCGTTTTCGTACAACTTCATATAAATCGCTGTAACTTTTGATAGAAGACTCAGACAAACATGTTTATGGCTTTATCTTATAGAACTCAATATCCCTGTGCTGGGCAAACAGGTTTTGCAGCCGATTGAGCTAAGATTTTAAAATTATTCACATAATGAAAACCTATACTTTGTTTCAGGCGAGTTTCCCATTCAAATGCATGTAACAGTGAGAAACGCATTGTCTAGGCGAAAGAAAGCGTTTTCGTACAACTTCATATAAATCGCTGTAACTTTTGATAGAAGACTCAGACAAACATGTTTATGGCTTTATCTTATAGAACTCAATATCCCCGTGCTGGGCAAACAGGTCTTGCAGCCGTTTGAGCTAAGATTTTAAAATTATTCACATAATGAAAACCTATACTTTGTCTCAGTCGAGTTTCCCATTCAAATGCATGTAACAGTGAGAAACACACTGTCTTGGCGAAAGAAAGCATTTTCGTACAACTTCATATAAATCGCTGTAACTTTTGATAGAAGACTCAGACAAACATGTTTATGGCTTTATCTTATAGAACTCAATATCCCCGTGCTGGGCAAACAGGTTTTGCAGCCGTTTGAGCTAAGATTTTAAAATTATTCACATAATGAAAACCTATACTTTGTTTCAGGCGAGTTTCCCATTCAAATGCATGTAACAGTGAGAAACGCATTGTCTTGGCGAAATAAAGCGTTTTTGTACAACTTCATATAAATCGCTGTAACTTTTGATAGAAGACTCAGACAAACATGTTTATGGCTTTATCTTATAGAACTCAATATCCCCGTGCTGGGCAAACAGGTTTTGCAGCCGTTTGAGCTAAGATTTTAAAATTATTCACATAATGAAAACCTATACTTTGTTTCAGGCGAGTTTCCCATTCAAATGCATGTAACAGTGAGAAACGCATTGTCTTGGCGAAATAAAGCGTTTTCGTACAACTTCATATAAATCGCTGTAACTTTTGATAGAAGACTCAGACAAACATGTTTATGGCTTTATCTTATAGAACTCAATATCCCCGTGCTGGGCAAACAGGTTTTGCAGCCGTTTGAGCTAAGATTTTAAAATTATTCACATAATGAAAACCTATACTTTGTTTCAGGCGAGTTTCCCATTCAAATGCATGTAATAGTGAGAAACGCATTGTCTTGGCGAAATAAAGCGCTTTTGAACAACTTTATATAAATCGCTGTAACATTTGATAGAAGACTCAGAAACACATGTTTATGGCTTTATCTGATAGAACTCAATATCCCCGTGCTGGGCAAACAGGTTTTGCAGCCGTTTGAGCTAAGATTTTAAAATTATTCACATAATGAAAACCTATACTTTGTTTCAGGCGAGTTTCCCATTCAAATGCATGTAATAGTGAGAAACGCATTGTCTTGGCGAAATAAAGCGCTTTTGAACAACTTTATATAAATCGCTGTAACTTTTGATAGAAGACTCAGAAACACATGTTTATGGCTTTATCTGATAGAACTCAATATCCCCGTGCTGGGCAAACAGGTTTTGCAGCCGTTTGAGCTAAGATTTTAAAATTATTCACATAATGAAAACCTATACTTTGTTTCAGGCGAGTTTCCCATTCAAATGCATGTAACAGTGAGAAACGCATTGTCTTGGCGAAATAAAGCGTTTTCGTACAACTTCATATAAATCGCTGTAACTTTTGATAGAAGACTCAGACAAACATGTTTATGGCTTTATCTTATAGAACTCAATATCCCCGTGCTGGGCAAACAGGTTTTGCAGCCGTTTGAGCTAAGATTTTAAAATTATTCACATAATGAAAACCTATACTTTGTTTCAGGCGAGTTTCCCATTCAAATGCATGTAACAGTGAGAAACGCATTGTCTTGGCGAAATAAAGCGTTTTGTACAACTTCATATAAATCGCTGTAACTTTTGATAGAAGACTCAGACAAACATGTTTATGGCTTTATCTTATAGAACTCAATATCCCCGTGCTGGGCAAACAGGTTTTGCAGCCGTTTGAGCTAAGATTTTAAAATTATTCACATAATGAAAACCTATACTTTGTTTCAGGCAAGTTTCCCATTCAAATGCATGTAACAGTGAGAAACGCATTGTCTAGGCGAAAGAAAGCGTTTTCGTACAACTTCATATAAATCGCTGTAACTTTTGATAGAAGACTCAGACAAACATGTTTATGGCTTTATCTTATAGAACTCAATATCCCCGTGCTGGGCAAACAGGTCTTGCAGCCGTTTGAGCTAAGATTTTAAAATTATTCACATAATGAAAACCTATACTTTGTCTCAGTCGAGTTTCCCATTCAAATGCATGTAACAGTGAGAAACACACTGTCTTGGCGAAAGAAAGCATTTTCGTACAACTTCATATAAATCGCTGTAACTTTTGATAGAAGACTCAGACAAACATGTTTATGGCTTTATCTTATAGAACTCAATATCCCCGTGCTGGGCAAACAGGTTTTGCAGCCGATTGAGCTAAGATTTTAAAATTATTCACATAATGAAAACCTATACTTTGTTTCAGGCGAGTTTCCCATTCAAATGCATGTAACAGTGAGAAACGCATTGTCTAGGCGAAAGAAAGCGTTTTCGTACAACTTCATATAAATCGCTGTAACTTTTGATAGAAGACTCAGACAAACATGTTTATGGCTTTATCTTATAGAACTCAATATCCCCGTGCTGGGCAAACAGGTCTTGCAGCCGTTTGAGCTAAGATTTAAAAATTATTCACATAATGAAAACCTATACTTTGTCTCGGGCGAGTTTCCTATTCAAATGCATGTAACAGTGAGAAAGAAACAACTTCAACTTGGCGAAAGATGGCTTTATGGCTTTATCTTATAGAAAACCCATAAAACGCAATGAAGTTGTAGAAAAACGCTTTATTTCGCCAAGACAATGCGTTTCTCACTGTTACATGCATTTGAATTGGAAACTCGCCTGAAAAAAAGCATAGGTTTTCATTACGTGAATAATTTTAACATCTTAGCTCACACAGCTGCAAAACCTGTTTGCCCAGCACGGGGATATTGAATTCTATAAGATGAAGCCATAAACATGTGTGTTTGAGTCGTCTATCAAAAGTTACACCTATTTATATCTTATTTAAGATTTGCTGTGCAAAGTCTCCTCGTGACAATCCTTTGGAAGCCCAGTAGCACAGCTCTCTGTGCTGAAGGTGATCTCCGATCCTCCTGAAGACTCTCTCCAGGCCTCAGCTTCCATCTTGTGGACAATCCTCTGAGTCACTCCTTCTCGTCATGGCACCTCACGACAGCTACAAATTGAAAAATGACACTCCTCTCGCCACACGGCTTTCGCCATGTGTCAACTCCCCAATGAGACATGTACAAGAATGTTGCAAAGTCTCCCTAAAACAATCTCCAGGGTTTTTCCCTTGGAGCAGCTTCACTCCAAGCTGTAACCCTGTGTAAAAACATTAGTCAGCACTTAAATGTTCAGCTTGTTTAACTCCCAGCTCCTGTATCCTAGAAGACAAAGTCTTAAAGTTAAAACAACTTCACATTTGCAACCAACTGTAGATCATAAGAGTAATAAAGTATTCAGCGTCACAGAGACAAGTATCATTGCAAGTTTATTCTAAACTCATTAAACTCCTACTTTTTCCCATAATTTGTTCCAAATTATTTAACATCTCAATGTTATTCCACATTGTAATCAGTGACTTTCCTTAAGTTTGTCACTCACCATGAGCCCAATAGTTCAATTGTCACTTGTCTGTCTGTGCTGAATCCTTTACAAGCACTCTTAAAGAAAAACAAACATTAGCCAAACACACGGTTCATCCTGGTTGTCAGGTGTCGGCCATCCAGATTCCAGAGGAGCTGTGAAAAGTCATAAAGTTAACACTCGCTGTGGAAAAAGTAACAATGGTCTCATCACAGTATGTCTCAAACTGCATTAATTTCTCCCCTGTAACATTCACATTTTCTCTAACATTCTCTCAACAACACAGTGTAATTTCATCATCAACATATAGGCTGTAACTACAGTTTTCTTCATACGAAATCTCAGTAATCCTGTGGTAGAAAAACCACAGGATCCTGTGGTAGAAAAACATCATTAAGTTGTGTCCTGCTGTAAATCACATGATTAACCATCTGCTGTAAAAAGAAATGTAAATGTTAGCGCTGCGCAGGTGTATACACTCTTTCTCACAGTATTCTCTGTGAGCAACACAAGGTAGTGAATGGTACCTGGTAAATTCACAGACACAGAAAAAATTAAACTAAAAAGGTTAAATTTTCCGAGTTCACATAGTCATGTGACCCAAGTTTCCTCCTGTGGTCTCCTTCTGCTCCTGCAACAGAGACACACACAGAGATACAGCCACACCTTTGTCAGGTGGGGGTTAACTTCACACAATGGTGTTAAATCAGTCAGTCAGTTCCCCATTTATTTAAAAATTCTTACTCATTCACTCAGTGATTCCTTCTTTTGCTGATTGTGGAAATTATCGTCGCATTCAAACAAAGATCATCAAACAAAACTTTCAGTGCACCATGAAAGTAACAAAATAAAAGACAGAAAATAAAGGAAAGCAAAGGAAAGAAAGGCCTTGTTTAAGTCATGACACGTGTTCTTCATGCCAGAGGGATAAATCGTAACAACCCAATTGGCAGGCTGAACTTAGTAACAAAAGACAAATCAACAGCCACTTTAATCTCAAACATTCATCCAATCACACACAAAATACAGCATAACCCTGTTGTCTTAGCACATAATAAGTTTCTTCTCATGTTACTAAATGTGTGCCATGTTAAAACTTCTACACAGCAAAATCTCCAGTGTTAAATTAACACTGGAGTGTCTATATGGGTCCACACTTCTGAGTGTTAAATACAACACTGTTGAGTGTTAAATGAACACTTTTGACAGTGTTATATGTTTAAAAGTAACCTAGTCAGTTTTGAAGATTAACAATGGCTAACACTGAGCAGTGCTGATTTTCTAACACTGGAAAATAACTCAAAATGTTAGAAATATAATGAAAACCTATACTATAGCTCAAACAGCTGCAAAACCTATTTCCCAGACACGGGGATATTGAATTGTATAAGATAAAGCCATAAATATGTGTGTCTGAGTCTTCTATCAAAAGTTACAGCTGAAGTTGTACAAAAACGCTTAATGTCGTAAAGACAGTGTATTTCTCACTGTTACATGCATTTGAATGGGGAACTCGCCCGAAACAAAGTATAGGTTTTCATCTTCTGAATAACTTGAAAATCTTAGCTCAAACAGCTTTAAAACCTGTTTGCTAAACACGGGGATATTGAATTCTATAAGATAAAGCCATAAATATGTGTATGTTAGTCTTCTATCAAAAGTTATAGCTAGCTTCATGAAGTTGTAAAAAAACGCTTTATTTCGCCAAGACAGTTGCATTCATTTGAATGGAGTTCTGAACAAAGTATAGTTTTTCAGTTTCTGAATATCTCAATAATCTTAGCTCAAACAGCTGCAAAACCTTTTTGCACAACATGGGGATGTTTAATACTATAAGATTAAGACATCAATGTGATTTTCTGAGTTTTCTTTCAATAGTTACAGCTATCTGTATGAAGTTGTACAGAAACTGTTTACAGTAGCCCCTCGCCACGCCGTTCACCTTTGGTGGTCTCGCTGTTTCGCGACCTTTTTTTTGGTGAATTTTGCCTTCTTATTATTTTTTTTTCTTACAGAGCATTGTGTTCTGCATTCTAATTTGCTGTAGGCCATTGTCAGTCAATGTCATGCTGTGTTTCCTGTACAGTAAAAAATGCACTCAGCTTGATAAATGTATATAAATCTTTCATCAGTAGCAGAGTGACTCTCAAGTTCTGTACTGTTTCTCAAGTTTTCTCCCCGACAAACACAACAAGTAAAGTTGTGTTTGTCTCATACTGATAATGTTCCACTTTAAGCAGCAGTCCTGCAATATAATGTAAACACTGAAATTTACACAACACCTAGTCATTTAAATGGACACAATTACATGTAAATTTATGACAAATCTTTTAGCTTTAATTTGTGGATTTTAAGCAGTTACATAGTAATAAACTTACTGGTTACATGTGTGAAATTTGATGATCAGCCACTCAATCTGCATGTACATCAGAAAATAAAAAGCTCACATCGTACAGTTATCTAGGATAAGGGCAATGGGCACGTCTAGGATTTGGGTTTGATTAACATGCACCACTTACCATGTTTTACAGTACCTACTTGCAGCACATGTATGGCAAAGCTTTAAAAAATGTATTCAAATTAATTTCTAAAATAAAATCCAGTAGTTTCTGCAAATATGTCAATTTAGCATGTGAATAAAATAAAACCAAGCCATGGCCTTGCATCACCAGTGATATGGTGGATGTTCAGATGTTGAGAAAGCTCACAGAGTCCTAGAACACAACCTTAAGTCTTTTTCATTCAGTCAGTATTTTTCATCTTTACCCTGGATTCGCATATCTCTGCCCTAGTAATGCCAGCCAGTGAGAGATCAGGCGTGCACCAAATGTTGATGTGTTTTGTTGAGTGGAACGTTGAGGGAACAGAAATTGCATTTTTTTTCTGTTACATCATGTAAAAGAGCCAACTAGACAGACTTCAAGTAGATTATGGAGTATGTATACGCTACATCCTGGTGAGCACATCTGTCTGAATGCTGGTGAAAGAAAAATGGAAACATTGTGACACAAATATAATAACCAATAAAATCAAATGTTAGTTATAAAACATTAAAGACAAATAAAGTACAACATCTCTCTCTTAATGGAAAATAGGATTAGTGCATCATTATGACATTTTCTCATCAACTAAATGATACAGGTAGCAAAATACTACCGCATGAAAAAGAAAAAAAATCTGTTGTATTTTATCATTTTTACTCTAGCAGTGAAACACTCAGGCAACTCTGTCTGATTGAAAACCACACTGACATGAACTCCAGAATGTATCAAGAACACTTTATCAACACTACATTTGTTGAGGCAACTAGGGGTAGCTAGTTGAGGTCTGCATGAGTGTACTAGTCCAAGTATTTTTCCTGCCCATGAATTCAAAGGTGGCTGAACCTTTGCAGACATGGTTTCAGTTCCAGAGAAGCAGACTGCGGCCGGTCAACGCAGTTAAGCTTCCCGTTTAGTTCAGCTTTTTTTTTTTTCTCAAAAAGAGTTTTTGCAGAACCATATATCAGAACATTAGACAAAGTTTAGAAGGTCATTTTTTGAGCTATGGTTTTGGTTGCAGAAAAGCAGGACAACCATCTAAGTAATGCTGCTCCCTGCTGGTGGTTACAGTAAGAGGGAGGGAGGAACAAAGCTTTGGAAAGTTCAGGCACATGACTTACAGTTAAACCTACACCTGGGCAAAAATATTCTTTACAAGAACCCTAAAATTAAAGAATAATACCAGCATCATTTGAAGTTATAGCTTATTTACCTTTACCATGTTCATTGCTAAATGTAGCGTGTAACACTTGATCCATGTTAAAGGCATGAGAAGCCTGAACAACAGGGACAAACTACAACCCCCCCCACCACCACCACCAGACATGAAGGCATGAAGACCATTTCAGATAAAGAAAGTGCTACGTGTGATTTTCTATGGAGTCCATTTACGTCTACGCTACTTTTCAACCCAGTATTCCTCTAAATTAGGAGGCTGTTAGGCTGTTGAGCCATTCTCTCTGTTAGATTGAGTTCATCGTGGTATAGGCTGGGTTGTTTTAAAGGAATCAGAATCAGAATCAGAATACTTTATTGATCCCTGGGGGAAATTATTTTTTGTACTTGTGTGTATTAGAAGAACAAGAAAAGGAATAAAGTAAAGATTTTAAAGAGTCACTGGAGGTAGCAGACACAGACCATGTTCAAATGAAGTGGCATGATGACAGCTTTTTAGATGAAATGCCACCCAAGACTTAACTGGAACACAACATTGTATTCATCCCTCGTACTTCTTTTTATTCTTGTGCCAACTCCAGTCTGTGCTGTTTCCTGATCTTTCCTCTGCTACAAGAGGTCAGGGAGATGGCTGTACACAGAGTCCAGCAGCTTCTGGCTGGCCTCCTGACTCTTCACTCCTGCAATCTCAAAGAGCCTGTCCAGTTTGTCCTCAGCGGCTGGGATCTGTTCGATGATATGCAACTCCTCTGGGTTGAGGATGTGCAGCATGTCGTCAAAGATGGGCTGCAGGTCACATGGGTCCAGACGCACCTGTCGGAGCACTGTGTCTTTCTTCTCTGAAAGACAAAAAAGAGACAAAGATTACCCTAAGCAATGTTCCCTCTAATTTTTCATGTGTCTGAGCGAACACACAAACTCCCTGAGCGATCCCTTGGACCACTGTGAGCAACAGCAGACGTGTGCACTGTGGTCACGCCAGCATCGAATCCATCCAAGTTACATGGTTTATTAAAATACTCAAATTACAGCATTTACATTTTACATGTTAGACTACTTTTAATTAACTGATTTAGCCCACTTAAAATGAAAATTAAAAAACAATCTTGTTCATGACCCGTTTAGTATGTTAACACTATTGGAAGTAAAAATAACTTGAACTCCAATTTTGGAAACAACTGCCTTTCTTTTTTCTTTTTTAAATAAAGCTCTGACTTGTATTATGAGTATGAGTCTGTGGTCTGGCAGAGAGTCCTGTAAGTCTCTGTCTGTAAAATACAGTATATAATGACCAATGTTGGGCAATTAATTATATAGTTACTTCTTCAAAAAAGTTACTGAGTTATGCAAACAAAAAAAAAAAAAGTTTTTTGCCGATTGCCCATTATTTACCGAATAATGCAGCCAAGATGTTTTTTTAAATAAGCATTTCAAACTATTTACATAACAATCAAGTGTTCTGCATCAAATAATAATAATTTCTGTCCACTATGAGATAAAGGAGAACAACAGCCTGATACCTGTAGGCCTGACAACAGGAGATGTATCACTCCTGTAACACCTGTAACATTTAGCAGTTGCCTCATTGTTCTGACACACACAACAAAACGCTCACTATACTGTACCCCAAAGTGTAAAACATGACATTTCCTGTTCCCACTAGGTGGCGCTGTCCCTGATGTCAAATATGGCAGTTGAAATATGTTCAGGGGTGGAGCCTTATCATATGTGTTCACTTTGGTCAAGGTCAGAAAATGTATGACAAAATGAGAGGCAATAAGATTTTCATGGCGAGTCATCGAAATTCGCCATGGCGCCACGGCCTCATAGTATTGTGAAAACTCAAAAGCTCCGCAATTTAACATGGCACAAGGGTGTAGTTGACACTGACCAAATATGAAGGTTATGAAATCAAACCCCAAGGAGGAGTTCGCAAAAGTTCGAGGCATGGAAATGGCAAAATTAGAGCCAAAATGTCACCTTCTCTTCCAAATGGCGGACTTCCTGTTGGGTTTGCGTCAATGGGCCCACTGACTTTTTTGTTCGTCTTGGCATGATACACATGTGTGCCAAATTTCATACATGTAGCTCAAACGATGTGGTCGTAGGGCTGCATTTAACAAGGCATAGGTGGCGCTCTAGAGCCATTTCCCAGTGCTCATATGTAAAACCATTAAAATACAAAATTTTTCACCAGACCTGGCATGTGTGCAAAATTTCATGAGTTTTTGAGCATGTTTAGGCCCTCAAAAAGGCCCTTGTTTCGCCTGAATAATAATAATAATAATAATTAAAGCTGCAAGCAGCGTTATGAGGGCCCTCGCACCCCCGGCGCGTCGAGTCACGCCCAACACCTAAAACCAGCACCTCCGATCTGATGTCACATTGATGGAATTCATGCATTTAACCACCAGCTAACATTTCAACTCATTCATTCGTGATTAGTTAGTTCTTCCACTAGGTGGCGCTCTAACCATTATGTACAAATGGCATAACAAACACTTCCTAGCTCGAGTCTCATCACGCCTGCGACCTTTGGGAGAGTTTGGACATTTTGATTTTGAGTGATAGCAGATTACTGCTTTTTGGCGAGTGATTGAAGCTCCACGTGCCGCCATGACCACCCCGTTTCCCTGAATGTAAAAAGCTTCGCAATTTAACATCACAAAGGTGTTTAGATTCCACACACAGAAGATTGCATAAACCTGATGAAATCCCTTGGAGGAGTTCGTCAAAGAAAGGTGCTTGAAAAGAGGGGAAAATGTTGCCAAAATTACACATTAACTTTAAAATGGCTGACTTCCTGTTGGATTTGGGATATTGCTCCAAGAGACTTTTTTGTACATCTTAAGATCTTCCATAAGCTTACCAGGTTTCAGACTCATACATAAAACACAGAGCTGGGGCTGTGGTTTTGAAATTTTGTAGGGGGCGCTGTGGAGCCATTTTGGGATATTCAATGAAAATGATCACATAACAACAAAGCCTTAAGCACATTGGAGGTGTGTGCCAAATTTCAAGCCTCTATAAACTTGCCAAGACCCTCAAAAGCCACTTCATCTTTCATGTTGAACAGCGTTGCCACCAGGGTGCGCCGTTCAGTTTAAACTCACAATTTTTGCACTGAAGCATCACGAGGGACTGATGGTGATATTCACCGCTTTTGAGGTGGCCAAGATAAACCTGTGAAAATCAGTACAACAAAATTAAAGCCATGACATTTCCTGTTGCCACTAGGTGGCGCTGTCCGTATTTCCGACAATGGGCACATCAATCTGTTCAGGGCGGGTCTGACATCATGCCTGTAAAGTCTGGTACTGATCAGACTGGATTTCATTGAGTTATACTAATTTGTTTCTTCATGGCGTGACATCAAAGTTCGCCATGCTGCTGGGGTCACACCCTTTCGCGAAAACTCACAGTTTTCACTGTAACCTAAGACCAACTCCTTAAGGCTTTCCTGGAGAAATTTGAGGCTGCAGATGTCACCCATCACTATACTGTACCCCAAAGTGTAAAACATGACATTTCCTGTTCCCACTAGGTGGCGCTGTCCTTGATGTCAAATATGGCAGTTGAAATATGTTCAGGGGTGGAGCCTTATCATATGTGTGCTCTTTGGTCCAGATCGGAACATGTATGACAGAATGAGAGGCAATAAGATTTTCATGGCGAGTCATCGAAATTCGCCATGGCGCCACGGCCTCATAGTATTGTGAAAACTCAAAAGCTCCGCAATTTAACATGGCACAAGGGTGTAGTTGACACTGTCCAAATTTGAAGTTTATAGGACCAAATCCCAAGGAGGAGTTCGTTAAAGTACAAGGCATGGAAACGGTAAAATCAGACCCAAAATGTCACCTTCAATCCAAAATGGCGGACTTCCTGTTGGGTTTAGGACATTGCCATAATAGACTTTTTTGTTCGACTCTGAACGTTATATAGGTGTACCGACTTTCAAACGTGTAGGTCATACCCATACCGGGGGCTCGCGTTTTTCATTTTTCTAGGTGGCGCTACTGAGCTAATTTTCCCTGGCCATGTCTGAGAACATTAAAATACGTAAATTTTCACCAGACCTGACGCGTGTGCAAAATTTCATGAGTTTTCGAGCATGTTTAGGCCCTCAAACGGCCAATTCATTTGCCGAAATAATAATAATAATAATAATTAAAGCTGCAAGCAGCGTTATGAGGGCCCTCGCACCCCCGGCGTGTCGAGCCACGCCCAACACCTAAAACCAGCACGTCCAATGTGATGTCACATTGATGGAATTCATGCATTTAACCACCAGCTAACATTTCATCTCATTGAACCATGATTATAGTCGTCCCACTAGGTGGCGCTCTAACTATTACCGACAAATGGCATAACAAACATTTCCGAGCTCGAGTCTCATCACACCTGCGACGTTTGGGAGAGATTGGATATTGTGTTTTTGAGTGACAGCAGATTACTGCTTTTTGGCGAGTGATTGAAACTCTAAGTGCCGCCATGACCACCCCGTTTCCTTGAACGTAAAAAGCTTCGCAATTTAACATCACAAAGGTCTTTAGATTCCACAAACTGCAGATCGGTCCAATCTGATGAAATCCCTTGGAGGAGTTCGTCAAAGAACGATGCCTGAAAAGAGGGGAAAATGTTGCCAAAATTGCACATTAATTTTAAAATGGCTGACTTCCTGTTGGATTTGGGATATTGCTCCAAGAGACTTTTTTGTACATCTTGATATCTCCTATAAGCTTACCAGGTTTCAGACTCATACATAAAACACAGAGCAGGGGCTGTGATTTTGAAATTTTGTAGGGGGCGCTGTGGAGCCATTTTGGGATATTCAATGAAAATGATCACATAACAACAAAGCCTTAACCACATTGGAGGTGTGCGCCAAATTTCAAGACTTTTTAAACTTTCCAAGCCCCTCAAAAGCCACTTCATCTTTCATGGTGAACCGCGTTGCCACCAGGGTGCGGCGTTCAGTTTAAAGTCACAATTTTTGCACTGAAGCATCACAAGGGACTGATGGTGATATTCACCGCTTTTGAGGTGGCCAAGATGAACCTGTGAAAATCAGTACAACAAAATTAAAGCCATGACATTTCCTGTTGCCACTAGGTGGCGCTGTCCGTATTCCCGACAATGGGCACATCAATCTGTTCAGGGCGGGTCTGACATCATGCCTGTAAAGTCTGGTACTGATCAGACTGGATTTCATTGAGTTATACTAATTTCTTTCTTCATGGCGTGACATCAAAGTTCGCCATGCCGCTGGGGTCACACCCTTTTGCGAAAAGTCACAGTTTTCACTGTAACCCAAGACCAACTCCTTAAGGCTTTCCTGGAGAAATTTGAGGCTGCAGATGTCACCCATCACAATACTGTACCCCAAAGTGTAAAACATGACATTTCCTGTTCCCACTAGGTGGCGCTGTCCCTGATGTAAAATATGGCAGTTGTAATATGTTCAGGGGTGGAGCCTTATCATATGTGTTCACTTTGGTCAAGGTCAGAAAATCTATGACAGAATGAGAGGCAATAAGATTTTCATGGCGAGTCATCGAAATTCGCCGTGGCGCCACGGCCTCATAGTATTGTGAAAACTCAAAAGCTCCGCAATTTAACATGGCACAAGGGTGTAGTTGACACTGTCCAAATTTGAAGGTTATGAAATGAAACCCCAAGGAGGAGTTCGCAAAAGTTCGAGGCATGGAAATGGCAAAATTAGAGCCAAAATGTCACCTTCTCTTCCAAATGGCGGACTTCCTGTTGGGTTTGCGTCAATGGGCCCACAGACTTTTTTGTTCGTCTTGGCATGATACACATGTGTGCCAAATTTCATACATGTAGCTCAAACCATGTGGTCGTAGGGCTGCATTTAACAAGGCATAGGTGGCGCTGTAGAGCCATTTCCCAGTGCTCATATGTAAAACCATTAAAATACAAAATTTTTCACCAGACCTGGCATGTGTGCAAAATTTCATGAGTTTTTGAGCATGTTTAGGCCCTCAAAAAGGCCCTTGTTTGGGGTGAATAATAATAATAATAATAATAATAATTAAAGCTGCAAGCAGCGTTATGAGGGCCCTCGCACCCCCGGCGTGTCGAGCCATGCCCAACACCTGAAACCAGCACGTCCGATCTGATGTCACATTGATGGAATTCATGCATTTAACCACCAGCTAACATTTCAACTCATTCATTCATGATTAGTTAGTCGTTCCACTAGGTGGCGCTCTAACCATTATGTACAAATGGCATAACAAACATTTCCGAGCTCGAGTCTCATCACGCCTATGAGCTTTGGGAGAGATTGGACATTGTGTTTTTGAGTGACAGCAGATTACTGCTTTTTGGCGAGTGATTCAAACTCTAAGTGCCGCCATAACCACCCCGTTTCACTGAACGTAAAAAGCTTCGCAATTTAATATCACAAAGGTCTTTAGATTCCACACACTGGAGATTGGTTCAATATGATGAAATCCCTTGGAGGAGTTCGTCAAAGAACGGTGCCTGGAAAGAGGGGAAAATGTCACAAAAATTACACATTAATTTTAAAATGGCTGACTTCCTGTTGGATTTGGGATATTGCACCAAGAGACTTTTTTGTACATCTTGATATCTCCTATAAGCTTACCAGGTTTCAGAATCATACATAGAACACAGAGCAGGGGCTGTGGTTTTGAAATTTTGTAGGGGGCGCTGTGGAGCAATTTCGCGCTATTCAATGAAAATGATCACATGCCAACAAAGCCTTCATCCATTTGGAGGTGTGTGCCAAATTTCAAGCCTCTATAAACTTGCCAAGACCCTCAAAAGCCACTTCATCTTTCATGTTGAACAGCGTTGCCACCAGGGTGCGCCGTTCAGTTTAAAGTCACAATTTTTGCACTGAAGCATCACGAGGGACTGATGGTGATATTCACCGCTTTTGAGGTGGCCAAGATGAACCTGTGAAAATCAGTACAACAAAATTAAAGCCATGACATTTCCTGTTGCCACTAGGTGGCGCTGTCCGTATTTCCGACAATGGGCACATCAATCTGTTCAGGGCGGGTCTGAGATCATGCCTGTAAAGTCTGGTACTAATCAGACTGGATTTCATGGAGTTATACTAATTTGTTTCTTCATGGCGTGACATCAAAGTTCGCCACGCCGCTGGGGTCACACCCTTTTGCGAAAAGTCACAGTTTTCACTGTAACCCAAGACCAACTCCTTAAGGCTTTCCTGGAGAAATTTGAGGCTGCAGATGTCACCCATCACTATACTGTACCCCAAAGTGTAAAACATGACATTTCCTGTTCCCACTAGGTGGCGCTGTCCTTGATGTCAAATATGGCAGTTGAAATATGTTCAGGGGTGGAGCCTTATCATATGTGTGCTCTTTGGTCCAGATCGGAACATGTATGACAGAATGAGAGGCAATAAGATTTTCATGGCGAGTCATCATAATTCGCCATGGCGCCACGGCCTCATACTATTGTGAAAACTCAAAAGCTCCGCAATTTAACATGGCACAAGGGTGTAGTTGACACTGTCCAAATTTGAAGTTTATAGGACCAAATCCCAAGGAGGAGTTCGTTAAAGTACAAGGCATGGAAACGGTAAAATCAGACCCAAAATGTCACCTTCAATCCAAAATGGCGGACTTCCTGTTGGGTTTAGGACATTGCCATAATAGACTTTTTTGTTCGACTCTGAACGTTATATAGGTGTACCGACTTTCAAACATGTAGGTCATACCCATACCGGGGGCTCGCGTTTTTCATTTTTCTAGGTGGCGCTACTGAGCTAATTTTCCCTGGCCATGTCTGAGAACATTAAAATACGTAAATTTTCACCAGACCTGACGCGTGTGCAAAATTTCATGAGTTTTCGAGCATGTTTAGGCCCTCAAAAGGCCGATTCATTTGCCGGAATAATAATAATAATAATAATAATAATAATAATAATAATAAACGGAGCAATTACAATAGGGCCTTCGCACTATCAGTGCTCGGGCCCTAATAATAATAATAATAATAATAATAATAAGAAACGGAGCAGATACAATAGGGCCTTCGCACTCTCAGTGCTCGGGCCCTAATAATAATAAACAGAGCAATTACAATAGGGCCTTCGCACTGTCAGTGCTCGGGCCCTAATAATGATAATAATTAAAGCTGCAAGCAGCGTTATGAGGGCCCTCGCACCCCCGGCGCGTCGAGCCACGCCCAACACCTAAAACCAGCACCTCCGATCTGATGTCACATTGATGGAATTCATGCATTTAACCACCAGCTAACATTTCATCTCATTCAGTCATCATTATAGTCGTCCCACTAGGTGGCGCTCTAACCATTACTGACAAATGGCATAACAAACATTTCCAAGCTCGAGTCTCATCACGCCTGCGACCTTTGGGAGAATTTGGACATTTAGATTTTGAGTGACAGCAGATTACTGCTTTTTGGCGAGTGATTGAAACTCCACGTGCCGCCATGACAACCCCGTTTCCCTGAACGTAAAAACCTTCGCAATTTAACATCACAAAGGTCTTTAGATTCCACACACTGGAGATTGGTTCAATATGATGAAATCCCTTGGAGGAGTTCGTCAAAGAACGGTGCCTGGAAAGAGTGGAAAATATCACAAAAATTACACATTAATTTTAAAATGGCTGACTTCCTGTTAGATTTGGGATATTGCTCCAAGAGACTTTTTTGTACATCTTGATATCTCCTATAAGCTTACCAGGTTTCAGACTCATAGATAAAACACAGAGCTGGGGCTGATGTTTTGAAATATTGTAGGGGGCGCTGTGGAGCCATTTTGCGCTATTCAATGAAAATGATCACATAACAACAAAGCCTTAAGCACAATGGAGGTGTGCGCCAAATTTCAAGCCTCTATAAACTTTCCAAGACCCTCAAAAGCCACTTCATTTTTCACGGTGAACAGCGTTGCCACCAGGGTGCACCGTTCAGTTTAAAGTCACAATTTTTGCACTAAAGCATCATCAAGGACTGATGGTGATATTCACCGCTTTTGAGGTGGCCACGATGAACCTGTGAAAATCAGTACAACAAAATTAAAGCCATGACATTTCCTGTTGCCACTAGGTGGCGCTGTCCGTATTTCCGACAATGGGCACATCAATCTGTTCAGGGCGGGTCTGACATCATGCCTGTAAAGTCTGGTACTGATCAGACTGGATTTCATTGAGTTATACTAATTTGTTTCTTCATGGCGTGACATCAAAGTTCGCCATGCTGCTGGGGTCACACCCTTTCGCGAAAACTCACAGTTTTCACTGTAACCCAAGACCAACTCCTTAAGGCTTTCCTGGAGAAATTTGAGGCTGCAGATGTCACCCATCACTATACTGTACCCCAAAGTGTAAAACATGACATTTCCTGTTCCCACTAGGTGGCGCTGTCCTTGATGTCAAATATGGCAGTTGAAATATGTTCAGGGGTAGAGCCTTATCATATGTGTTCACTTTGGTCAAGGTCAGAAAATGTATGACAAAATGAGAGGCAATAAGATTTTCATGGCGAGTCATCGAAATTCGCCATGGCGCCACGGCCTCATAGTATTGTGAAAACTCAAACGCTCCGCAATTTAACATGGCACAAGGGTGTAGTTGACACTGTCCAAATTTGAAGTTTATAGGACCAAATCCCAAGGAGGAGTTCGTTAAAGTTCGAGGCATGGAAATGGCAAAATTAGAGCCAAAATGTCACCTTCTCTTCCAAATGGCGGACTTCCTGTTGGGTTTGCGTCAATGGGCCCACTGACTTTTTTGTTCGTCTTGGCATGATACACATGTGTGCCAAATTTCATACATGTAGCTCAAACGATGTGGTCGTAGGGCTGCATTTAACAAGGCATAGGTGGCGCTGTAGAGCCATTTCCCAGTGCTCATATGTAAAACCATTAAAATACAAAATTTTTCACCAAACCTGGCATGTGTGCAAAATTTCATGAGTTTTTGAGCATGTTTAGGCCCTCAAAAAGGCCCTTGTTTGGGGTGAATAATAATAATAATAATAATAATAATAATAATAATAATAATAAGAAACGGAGCAGATACAATAGGGCCTTCGCACTCTCGGTGCTCGGGCCCTAATAATAAACAGAGCAATTACAATAGGGCCTTCGCACTGTCAGTGCTCGGGCCCTAATTAAAGCTGCAAGCAGCGTTATGAGGGCCCTCGCACCCCCGGCGCGTCGAGCCACGCCCAACACCTAAAACCAGCACGTCCGATCTGATGTCACATTGATGGAATTCATGCATTTAACCACCAGCTAACATTTCAACTCATTCATTCATGATTTGTTAGTCGTTCCACTAGGTGGCGCTCTAACCCTTATGCACAAATGGCATAACAAACATTTCCGAGCTCGAGTCTCATCACGCCTATGAGCTTTGGGAGAGTTTGGACATTTTGATTTTGAGTGACAGCAGATTACTGCTTTTTGGCGAGTGATTGAAACTCCACGTGCCGCCATGACCACCCCGTTTCCCTGAATGTAAAAAGCTTCGCAATTTAACATCACAAAGGTCTTTAGATTCCACACACAGGAGATCGCATCAATCTGATGAAATCCCTTGGAGGAGTTCGTCAAAGAACGGTGCCTGGAAAGAGGGGAAAATGTTGCCAAAATTGCACATTAATTTTAAAATGGCTGACTTCCTGTTGGATTTTGGATATTGCTCCAAGAGACTTTTTTGTACATCTTGATATCTCCTATAAGCTTACCAGGTTTAAGACTCATACATAAAACACAGAGCAGGGGCTGATATTTTGAAATTTTGTAGGGGGCGCTGTGGAGCCATTTCGCGCTATTCAATAAAAATGATCACATGACAACAAAGCCTTAAGCACATTGGAGGTGTGGGCCAAATTTCAAGACTTTTTAAACTTTCCAAGCCCCTCAAAAGCCACTTCATTTTTCATGGTGAACAGCGTTGCTACCAGGGTGCACCGTTCAGTATAAAGTCACAATTTTCGCACTGCAGCATCATGAAGGACTGACGGTGACATTCACCGCTTTTGAGGTATCCACAATGAACCTGTGAAAATCAGTACAACAAAGTGTAAGACATGACATTTCCTGTTGCCACTAGGTGGCGCTCTTCATATTCCTGACAATGGGCACATCAATTTGTTCAGGGCGGGTCTGACATCATGCCTGTAAAGTCTGGTACTAATCAGACTGGATTTCATGGAGTTATACTAATTTGTTTCTTCATGGCGAGACATCAAAGTTCGCCATGCTGCTGAGGTCACACCCTTTCGTGAAAAGTCACAGTTTTCACTGTACCCCAAGACCAACTCCTTACGCCTTTCCTGGAGAAATTTGAGGCTGCAGATGTCACCCATCACAATACTGTACCCCAAAGTGTAAAACATGACATTTCCTGTTCCCACTAGGTGGCGCTGTCCTTGATGTCAAATATGGCAGTTGAAATATGTTTAGGGGTGGAGCCTTATCATATGTGTTCACTTTGGTCAAGGTCAGAAAATGTATGACAAAATGAGAGGCAATAAGATTTTCATGGCGAGTCATCGAAATTCGCCATGGCGCCACGGCCTCATAGTATTGTGAAAACTCAAAAGCTCCGCAATTTAACATGGCACAAGGGTGTAGTTGACACTGTCCAAATTTGAAGCTTATACGCCCAAATTCCAAGGAGGAGTTCGAAAAAGTTCGAGGCATGGAAATGGCAAAATCAGAGCCAAAATGTCACCTTCACTTCTAAATGGCGGACTTCCTGTTGGGTTTGCATCAATGGGCCCACAGACTTTTTTGTTCGACTCGGCATGATACACATGTGTGCCAAATTTCATACATGTAGCTGAAACGATGTGGTCGTAGGGCTGCATTTAGCAAGGCATAGGTGGCGCTGTAGAGCCATTTCCCAGTGCTCATATGTAAAACCATTAAAATACAAAATTTTTCACCAGACCTGGCATGTGTGCAAAATTTCATGAGTTTTTGAGCATGTTTAGGCCCTCAAAAAGGCCCTTGTTTCGCCTGAATAATAATAATAATAATAATAATAAGAAACGGAGCAGATACAATAGGGCCTTCGCACTCTCGGTGCTCGGGCCCTAATAATAATAATAATAAACAGAGCAATTACAATAGGGCCTTCGCACTGTCAGTGCTCGGGCCCTAATAAGAAACGGAGCAGATACAATAGGGCCTTCGCACTCTCGGTGCTCGGGCCCTAATAATAATAATAAGAAACGGAGCAGATACAATAGGGCCTTCGCACTCTCGGTGCTCGGGCCCTAATTAAAGCTGCAAGCAGCGTTATGAGGGCCCTCGCACCCCCGGCGCGTCGAACCACGCCCAACACCTAAAACCAGCACCTCCGATCTGATGTCACATTGATGGAATTCATGCATTTAACCACCAGTTAACATTTCATTTGGTTCAACCATGAGTATAGTCGTCCCACTAGGTGGCGCTCTAACCATTATTGACAAATAGCATAACAAACATTTCCAAGCTCGAGTCTCATCACACCTGCGACCTTTGGGAGAGATTGGACATTGTGTTTTTTAGTGACAGCAGATTACTGCTTTTTGCGAGTGATTGAAACTCTACGTGCCGCCATGACCACCCCGTTTCCCTGAACGGAAAAAGCTTCGCAATTTAACATCACAAAGGTCTTTAGATTCTACACACTGAAGAATGCTTCAATATGATGAAATCCCTTGGAGGAGTTCGTCAAAGTATGAGGCCTGAAAAGGGGGGAAAATGTCATCAAAATTACACATTAATTTTAAAATGGCTGACTTCCTGTTGGATTTGGGATATTGCTCCAAGAGACTTTGTTGTACATCTTGATATCTTACACAAGCTTACCAAGTGTCAGACTCATAGATGAAACACAGAGCAGGGGCTGATGTTTTGAAATATTGTAGGGGGCGCTGTGGAGCCATTTTGCGCTATTCAAGGAAAATGGTTACATAACAACAATGCCTTCATGCATTTGGAGGTGTGTGCCAAATTTCAAGCCTCTATAAACTTTCCAAGCCCCTCAAAAGCCACTTCATCTTTCATGATGAACCGCGTTGCCACCAGGGTGCGCCGTTCAGTTTAAAGTCACAATTTTTGCACTGAAGCATCACGAGGGACTGATGGTGATATTCACCGCTTTTGAGGTGGCCACGATCAACCTGTGAAAATCAGTACAACAAAGTTAAAGCCATGACATTTCCTGTTGCCACTAGGTGGCGCTGTCCGTATTTCCGACAATGGGCACATCAATCTGTTCAGGACGGGTCTGACATCATGCCTGTAAAGTCTGGTACTGATCAGACTGGATTTCATTGAGTTATACTAATTTGTTTCTTCATGGCGTGACATCAAAGTTCGCCATGCTGCTGGGGTCACACCCTTTCTCGAAAACTCACAGTTTTCACTGTAACCCAAGACCAACTCCTTAAGGCTTTCCTGGAGAAATTTGAGGCTGCAGATGTCACCCATCACTATACTGTACCCCAAAGTGTAAAACATGACATTTCCTGTTCCCACTAGGTGGCGCTGTCCTTGATGTCAAATATGGCAGTTGAAATATGTTCAGGGGTGGAGCCTTATCATATGTGTTCACTTTGGTCAAGGTCAGAAAATGTATGACAAAATGAGAGGCAATAAGATTTTGATGGCGAGTCATCGAAATTCGCCATGGCGCCACGGCCTCATAGTATTGTGAAAACTCAAAAGCTCCGCAATTTAACATGGCACAAGGGTGTAGTTGACACTGTCCAAATTTGAAGGTTATGAAATGAAACCCCAAGGAGGAGTTCGCAAAAGTTCGAGGCATGGAAATGGCAAAATTAGAGCCAAAATGTCACCTTCTCTTCCAAATGGCGGACTTCCTGTTGGGTTTGCGTCAATGGGCCCACAGACTTTTTTGTTCGTCTTGGCATGATACACATGTGTGCCAAATTTCATACATGTAGCTCAAACGATGTGGTCGTAGGGCTGCATTTAACAAGGCATAGGTGGCGCTCTAGAGCCATTTCCCAGTGCTCATATGTAAAACCATTAAAATACAAAATTTTTCACCAGACCTGGCATGTGTGCAAAATTTCATGAGTTTTTGAGCATGTTTAGGCCCTCAAAAAGGCCCTTGTTTGGGGTGAATAATAATAATAATAATTAAAGCTGCAAGCAGCGTTATGAGGGCCCTCGCACCCCCGGCGCGTCGAGCCACGCCCAACACCTAAAACCAGCACGTCCGATCTGATGTCACATTGATGGAATTCATGCATTTAACCACCAGCTAACATTTCAACTCATTCATTCATGATTAGTTAGTCGTTCCACTAGGTGGCGCTCTAACCATTATGTACAAATGGCATAACAAACACTTCCGAGCTCGAGTCTAATCACACCTGAGACGTTTGGGAGAGATTGGACTTTGTGTTTTTGAGTGACAGCAGATTACTGCTTTTTGGCGAGTGATTGAAACTCTAAGTGCCGCCATAACCACCCCGTTTCCCTGGACGTAAAAAGCTTCGCAATTTAACATCACAAAGGTCTTTAGATTCCACACACTGGAGAATGGTTCAATATGATGAAATCCCTTGGAGGAGTTCGTCAAAGTATGAAGCCTGAAAAGAGGGGAAAATGTCGCCAAAATTGCACATTAATTTTAAAATGGCTGACTTCCTGTTGGATTTGGGATATTGCTCCAAGAGACTTTTTTGTACATCTTGATATCTCCTATAAGCCTACCAGGTTTCAGATTCATACATAAACCACAGAGCAGGGGCTGATATTTTGAAATATTGTAGGGGGCGCTGTGGAGCCATTTTGCGCTATTCAATGAAAGTGATGACATGACAACAAAGTCTTCATCACATTGGAGGTGTGTGCCAAATTTCAAGCCTCTATAGACTTGCCAAGACCCTCAAAAGCCACTTCATCTTTCATGTTGAACAGCGTTGCCACCAGGGTGCGCCGTTCAGTTTAAACTCACAATTTTTGCACTGAAGCATCACGAGGGACTGATGGTGATATTCACCGCTTTTGAGGTGGCCACGATGAACCTGTGAAAATCAGTACAACAAAATTAAAGCCATGACATTTCCTGTTGCCACTAGGTGGCGCTGTCCGTATTTCCGACAATGGGCACATCAATCTGTTCAGGGCGGGTCTGACATCATGCCTGTAAAGTCTGGTACTGATCAGACTGGATTTCATTGAGTTATACTAATTTGTTTCTTCATGGCGTGACATCAAAGTTCGCCATGCTGCTGGGGTCACACCCTTTGGCGAAAAGTCACAGTTTTCACTGTAACCCAAGACCAACTCCTTAAGGCTTTCCTGGAGAAATTTGAGGCTGCAGATGTCACCCTTCACTATACTGTACCCCAAAGTGTAAAACATGACATTTCCTGTTCCCACTAGGTGGCGCTGTCCTTGATGTCAAATATGGCAGTTGAAATATGTTCAGGGGTGGAGCCTTATCATATGTGTGCTCTTTGGTCCAGATCGGAACATGTATGACAGAATGAGAGGCAATAAGATTTTCATGGCGAGTCATCGAAATTCGCCATGGCGCCACGGCCTCATAGTATTGTGAAAACTCAAAAGCTCCGCAATTTAACATGGCACAAGGGTGTAGTTGACACTGTCCAAATTTGAAGCTTATACGACCAAATCCCAAGGAGGAGTTCGTTAAAGTACAAGGCATGGAAACGGTAAAATCAGAGCCAAAATGTCACCTTCACGTCCAAATGGCGGACTTCCTGTTGGGTTTGCGTCAATGGGCCCACTGACTTTTTTGTTCGTCTTGGCATGATACACATGTGTGCCAAATTTCATACATGTAGCCCAAACGATGTGGTCGTAGGGCTGCATTTAACAAGGCATAGGTGGCGCTCTAGAGCCATTTCCCAGTGCTCATATGTAAAACCATTAAAAAACAAAATTTTTCACCAGACCTGGCATGTGTGCAAAATTTCATGAGTTTTTGAGCATGTTTAGGCCCTCAAAAAGGCCCTTGTTTTGCCTGAATAATAATAATAATAATAATAATAATAATAATAATAATAATAATAATAATAAGAAACGGAGCAGATACAATAGGGCCTTCGCACTCTCGGTGCTCGGGCCCTAATTAAAGCTGCAAGCAGCGTTATGAGGGCCCTCGCACCCTGGCGTGTCGAGCCACGCCCAACACCTAAAACCAGCACGTCCGATGTGATGTCACATTGATGGAATTCATGCATTTAACCACCAGCTAACATTTCATCTCATTGAACCATGAATATAGTCGTCCCACTAGGTGGCGCTCTAACTATTACCGACAAATGGCATAACAAACATTTCCGAGCTCGAGTCTCATCACACCTGCGACGTTTGGGAGAGATTGGATATTGTGTTTTTGAGTGACAGCAGATTACTGCTTTTTGGTGAGTGATTGAAACTCTAAGTGCCGCCATGACCACCCCGTTTCCCTGAACGTAAAAAGCTTCGCAATTTAACATCACAAAGGTCTTTAGATTCCACAAACTTCAGATCGGTCCAATCTGATGAAATCCCTTGGAGGAGTTCGTCAAAGTATGAAGCCTGAAAAGAGGGGAAAATGTCGCCAAAATTACACATTAATTTTAAAATGGCTGACTTCCTGTTGGATTTGGGATATTGCTCCAAGAGACTTTTTTGTACATCTTGATATCTCCTATAAGCCTACCAGGTTTCAGATTCATACATAAAACACAGAGCTGGGGCTGTGGTTTTGAAATTTTGTAGGGGGCGCTGTGGAGCCATTTTGGGATATTCAATGAAAATGATCACATGACAACAAAGCCTTCGTCACATTGGAGGTGTGTGCCAAATTTCAAGCCTCTATACACTTGCCAAGACCCTCAAAAGCCACTTCATCTTTCATGGTGAACAGCGTTGCCACCAGGGTGCGCCGTTCAGTTTAAAGTCACAATTTTTGCACTGAAGCATCGCGAGGGACTGATGGTGATATTCACCGCTTTTCAGGTGGCCACGATGAACCTGTGAAAATCAGTACAACAAAATGAAAGCCATGACATTTCCTGTTCCCACTAGGTGGCGCTGTCCGTATTTCCGACAATGGGCACATCAATCTGTTCAGGGCGGGTGTGACATCATGCCTGTAAAGTCTGGTACTAATCAGACTGGATTTCATTGAGTTATACTAATTTGTTTCTTCATGGCGTGACATCAAAGTTCGCCATGCTGCTGGGGTCACACCCTTTCGCGAAAAGTCACAGTTTTCACTGTAACCCAAGACCAACTCCTTAAGGCTTTCCTGGAGAAATTTGAGGCTGCAGATGTCACCCATCACAATACTGTACCCCAAAGTGTAAAACATGACATTTCCTGTTCCCACTAGGTGGCGCTGTCCTTGATGTCAAATATGGCAGTTGAAATATGTTCAGGGGTGGAGCCTTATCATATGTGTTCACTTTGGTCAAGGTCAGAAAATGTATGACAAAATGAGAGGCAATAAGATTTTCATGGCGAGTCATCGAAATTCGCCATGGCGCCACGGCCTCATAGTATTGTGAAAACTCAAAAGCTCCGCAATTTAACATGGCACAAGGGTGTAGTTGACACTGTCCAAATTTGAAGCTTATAGGACCAAATGCCAAGGAGGAGTTCGTTAAAGTTCGAGGCATCGAAACGGTAAAATCAGAGCCAAAATGTCACATTCAATCCAAAATGGCGGACTTCCTGTTGGGTTTGCGTCAATGGGCCCACTGACTTTTTTGTTCGTCTTGGCATGATACACATGTGTGCCAAATTTCATACATGTAGCTGAAACGATGTGGTCGTAGGGCTGCATTTAACAAGGCATAGGTGGCGCTGTAGAGCCATTTCCCAGTGCTCATATGTAAAACCATTAAAATACAAAATTTTTCACCAGACCTGGCATGTGTGCAAAATTTCATGAGTTTTTGAGCATGTTTAGGCCCTCAAAAAGGCCCTTGTTTTGCCTGAATAATAATAATAAGAAGAAACAGAGCAGATACAATAGGGCCTTCGCACAGTCAGTGCTCGGGCCCTAATAATAAACAGAGCAATTACAATAGGGCCTTCGCACTGTCAGTGCTCGGGCCCTAATAATAATAATAATAATAAACAGAGCAATTACAATAGGGCCTTCGCACTGTCAGTGCTCGGGCCCTAATAATAAACAGAGCAATTACAATAGGGCCTTCGCACTGTCAGTGCTCGGGCCCTAATAATAAACAGAGCAATTACAATAGGGCCTTCGCACTGTCAGTGCTCGGGCCCTAATAAGAAACGGAGCAGATACAATAGGGCCTTCGCACTCTCAGTGCTCGGGCCCTAATAATAATAAGAAGAAACGGAGCAGATACAATAGGGCCTTCGCACTGTCAGTGCTCGGGCCCTAATAAGAAACGGAGCAGATACAATAGGGCCTTCGCACTCTCAGTGCTCGGGCCCTAATAATAAGAAACGGAGCAGATACAATAGGGCCTTCACACTCTCGGTGCTCGGGCCCTAATAATAATAAGAAACGGAGCAGATACAATAGGGCCTTCGCACTCTCTGTGCTCGGGCCCTAATAATAATAATAAGAAACAGAGCAGATACAATAGGGCCTTCGCACTCTCGGTGCTCGGGCCCTAATAATAATAAGAAACGGAGCAGATACAATAGGGCCTTCGCACTCTCGGTGCTCGGGCCCTAATAATAATAAGAAACGGAGCAGATACAATAGGGCCTTCGCACTCTCAGTGCTCGGGCCCTAATAAGAAACGGAGCAGATACAATAGGGCCTTCGCACTCTCGGTGCTCGGGCCCTAATAATAATAATAAACAGAGCAATTACAATAGGGCCTTCGCACTATCAGTGCTCGGGCCCTAATAATAAACAGAGCAATTACAATAGGGCCTTCGCACTGTCAGTGCTCGGGCCCTAATAATAATAAGAAGAAGAAGAAACGGAGCAGATACAATAGGGCCTTCGCACTCTCGGTGCGCGGGCCCTAAAAACGGAGCAGATACAAAAGGGCCTTCGCACTCTCAGTGCTCGGGCCCTGATAGCTCGTGGTGTCTACAAATGGTATAGATTCTAGAAGTGTGATGGTTTGCCCATTTTTGCCGATCCCAGCAAGTTCTGCCCACAATCAGATTTCTCATAAAACCTCATAATTCCATTCTGGGATCCCATATCAGCTCAAACCGGATGGAAGGCATACTAGACAAAAATTTGATACTTATTGGCAAAACTACATTTTTTCAGTGAGGATCTGCTTGTTTACTGATGGAGGGGTCGAAGCTGAACTGATCAAGTGAAGTTTTTGACCATGCAAGATGACAGCAGACAGGTTCAGTAGGCAAAATACAACCCGAGATTTGTTTTGGTGAGACTGTTGTGGTCTGTGGGTGGTTTTCCTTTTTGTGATTACACACTGTCACATTACAAAGCGCCGGCAGGTCATGTGGGACCATCTGTCCTTCTAGTTTAGTTGAATATGAGGTGCAAGTGGATACTTCTGGAGGATGCACCAGCAAATGCACCGAGAAGTGCCACTAACCAAGGGAAGCTGGGAACTGCAAAGGCGTTCCTAGACCACCAAGAACCGCAAAAGCACCAAATGAATTGAACCATCCTTGGGACTTAATTGGAATAGATCTGTTTGTGGTCATGTCTCACCTTTGGTAATAAAGGAGCCATTCCTACTCAGGGCGGAGTCTTTGCTGGAGGTAGAGTCGCAGCGAAGCAGGGGCTCCGATTCATCAGGGAAGAAGCCTTTGGTGCGGTCCACTGGTGACTGCTCCAAACCCATGCCACTGACCCGGCCCATGCTACTGTTGCTGGCAATGCTAATAGGAGACTCTGTGGGCTTCTGGATTGGACTGTGTCTATTGCTTACATTCCCTGAGGTCATCAGCTGGTTGATGTCAAACTGCAAATATGAAGGAGGAGTGGAAAGTGAGGAAAAGAAGAGGAAGATGATGAGAAGGGGAATTGACAAGAGGAAAAAAACATTTTAGGAGATTGGTGGAAATGGCTCTTAATGACAATATGATTGATGATATATGGCACAAAGGTCCAGAAGATAATGACCTTTAGTTGAATCGCTGAAAGTGCAGAGACATATTATATTTATGTAAAGTAGATGTTAAGTTTGACATGCAGGCTTTTACAAAGAAACTTTGAATGCACTTGCCGGAGAAACTCACGGTAAGATGCAATGTGATAACACCAAAAAGTTCCTGGCTACGACTGACTCCCATTAACAAGATCTGAACATTTGGGTAATACTAGTGAGCTCTCTCTCTCTCTCTCTCTCTCTCTCTCTCTCTCTCTCTCTCTCTCTCTCTCTCCCCTCCCCCCCCCATGACACATGATGTTAACGAAACAAATGAAGCATCAAGGTAAAAGGAATATATACTGGCCTGAAGTTTCTCACTAAATTTTCTGAAAAATTAAAACACAACTGCATAGGTCCCTGGCCAGCCAATCACCCGTGAGTCCTGGAACGCTTTGATTTCGACAGAGGAAGGCAGGGCCACATGAGGCCGGGGGCCGTAACATCCCTCCCCTTAAATTACCAACTATGTTGGGCAAAAGCAGATATTAGGAACTGTAACAAAAACAAAGAACAAACACCACAAAACATGTTTACAACCAAAACAGACCATCAGCCAAAACATTTTCAGACCCCTTTTTGTGGTGAATACTTAAGTTGTATTCCTGCAGCAACAGAGCCCAGCGCATAAGGCGCTGCTTATGATTAAACATGCGAGCAAAGGACACAAGTGGGTTGTGGTCAGTGTACATAACAAGAGGTAACATGCTAGACCCCAGGTATACGTGAAAGTGCTGAAGAGCCAACAACAAAGTCAGGGTCTCCTTTTCAATGGTGGAGTAGTTTAACTGATTTTTATTAAACTTGCGGGAAAAGTAACAAACGGAGTGGTCCAAACCCTGCAAGTCTTCTTGCAACAGCACTGCCCCAGCCCCGACAGCCATGGCATCAACCTGAAGTTTGAATGGTCGCGTCAAATCAGGTGCAGCTCACACAGGAGTGTGGCAGAGGAGGGCTTTTGCACTTTCAAAAGCATCTTGACACTCACTTGACCATAGAAACTGAACCTTTAGACTGAGTAGGTCAGTCAGTGGCTTGACTACAGAGGAGAAATTTTTACAAAAGTTTCTGTAGTAGCCCACCATCCCTAGAAACCTACACAACTCACGGCTGGTGCTAGGTGTGGGGAACTCTTTAATCACTGCCACTTTTGGTAAATGGCCTGGTAAATGGTAAATGGCCTGTATTTATATAGCGCTTTACTAGTCCCTAAGGACCCCAAAGCGCTTTACATATCCAGTCATCCACCCATTCACACACACATTCACACACTGGTGATGGCAAGCTACATTGTAGCCACAGCCACCCTGGGGCGCACTGACAGAGGCGAGGCTGCCGGACAGTGGCGCCACCGGGCCCTCTGACCACCACCAGTAGGCAATGGGTGAAGTGTCTTGCCCAAGGACACAACGACCGAGACTGTCCAAGCCGGGGCTCGAACCGGCAACCTTCCGATAACAAGGCGACCTCCCAACTCTTGAGCCACGATCGCCCCACTTTTGCATCAATGGGCCGGACCTGTCCACGTCCCACCTCCCTGCCCAAGTACGTCACTGTAGCTTTGGTAAACTCACACTTAGCTAAGTTGAGAGTTAGAGTAGCTTGAGCCAAATGGTGAAATACCTGGCGTAGAGTTTCCAAATGATCTTTCCATGTTTCAGTATAAATTACTAGATCATCTAGGTAGGCACTGCAGTTGGACAGGCCACGGAGGACTTTATTTACCAGCCTCTGGAAGGTGGCAGGAGCGTTACACATGCCGAATGCCATAGGTACATACAGTGGGGCAAAAAAGTATTTAGTCAGCCACCGATTGTGCAAATTCCCTCACCTAAAATGATGACAGAGGTCAGTAATTTGCACCAGAGGTACACTTCAACTGTGAGAGACAGAATGTGAAAAAAAAATCCATGAATCCACATGGTAGGATTTGTAAAGAATTTATTCGTAAATCAGGGTGGAAAATAAGTATTTGGTCAATAACAAAAATACAACTCAATACTTTGTAACATAACCTTTGTTGGCAATAACAGAGGTCAAACGTTTACTATAGGTCTTTACCAGGTTTGCACACACAGTAGCTGGTATTTTGGCCCATTCCTCCATGCAGATCTTCTCGAGAGCAGTGATGTTTTGGGGCTGTCGCCGAGCAACACGGACTTTCAACTCCCGCCACAGATTTTCTATGGGGTTGAGGTCTGGAGACTGGCTAGGCCACTCCAGGACTTTCAAATGCTTCTTACGGAGCCACTCCTTTGTTGCCCGGGTGGTGTGTTTTGGATCATTGTCATGTTGGAAGACCCAGCCTGGTTTCATCTTCAAAGTTCTCACTGATGGAAGGAGGTTTTGGCTCAAAATCTCACAATACATGGCCCCATTCATTCTGTCCTTAACACGGATCAGTCGTCCTGTCCCCTTGGCAGAAAAACAGCCCCATAGCATGATGTTTCCACCCCCATGCTTCACAGTAGGTATGGTGTTCTTGGGATGCAAGAAGTATTCTTCTTCCTCCAAACACCACGAGTTGAGTTTATACCAAAAAGTTCTACTTTGGTTTCATCTGACCACATGACATTCTCCCAATCCTCTGCTGTATCATCCATGTGCTCTCTGGCAAACTTCAGACGGGCCTGGACATGCACTGGCTTCAGCAGCGGAACACGTCTGGCACTGCGGGATTTGATTCCCTGCCGTTGTAGTATGTTACTGATGGTGACCTTTGTTACTTTGGTCCCAGCTCTCTGCAGGTCATTCACCAGGTCCCCCCGTGTGGTTCTGGGATCTTTGCTCACCGTTCTCATGATCATTTTGACCCCACGGGATGAGATCTTGCGTGGAGCCCCAGATCGAGGGAGATTATCAGTGGTGTTGTATGTCTTCCATTTTCTGATGATTGCTCCCACAGTTGATTTTTTTCACACCAAGCTGCTTGCCTATTGTAGATTCACTCTTCCCAGTCTGGTGCAGGTCTACAATACTTTTCCTGGTGTCCTTCGAAAGCTCTTTGGTCTTGGCCATGGCGGAGTTTGGAGTCTGACTGTTTGAGGCTGTGGACAGGTGTCTTTTATACAGATGATGAGTTCAAACAGGTGCCATTCATACAGGTAACGAGTGGGGGACAGAAAAGCTTCTTACAGAAGATGTTAGAGGTCTGTGAGAGCCAGAGATTTTCCTTGTTTGAGGTGACCAAATACTTATTTTCCACCCTAATTTACGAATAAATTCTTTACAAATCCTACCATGTGGATTCATGGATTTTTTTTTTCCACATTCTGTCTCTCACAGTTGAAGTGTACCTCTGGTGCAAATTACTGACCTCTGTCATCATTTTAAGTGGGGGAACTTGCACAATCGGTGGCTGACTAAATACTTTTTTGCCCCACTGTAGGTACATAGGTACTGTAGAAAATCATCAGGTGTTACAAAGGCAGAGATGTTAGAGGCATGCTCAGTTAAAGGGACCTGCCAGTAACCTTTAAGAAGATCTAATTTAGTGCCATACTGAGCAGTCCCAATACTGTCCACACAATCCTCAATTCTTTGGAGAGGATGTGAGTCAGTCACAGAATTCACCTTCCATAAGTCTGTAATGAAATGGGGCGAGCCATCTGGCTTAGACTCCACTATACAAGGTGAGCTCCAGGGGCTTTGACTGCAACATGGCTTCGCTAAGCCATGTTGCAGCAGATAGTCAGCGTCCTGTTTCATGAGCTTATGGGGGCTGGCTCGACAAGGATGCTGCTTAATAGGTTTAGCTCCCTGGACATCGATATCATGCTCTAGCACTGTAGTGTGAGTTGGCACACTACACAATAAACAGGTGTATTCACTAATCAAGACAGTTATGTCATCTTGCTGCTCAGAAGACAGATGTTCGAGCAAGCTCGGTAATGCTTTCAGCATTTCTGAGTTAGACAGACGGGGTCTAGAACAGGTGGGATAACTTAGTTTTAAACCATCAACCTCGTCCACCCCTCCTTCCTCTAGGTGGCTTGAGGCTACAACAAGCACAGGCGATAGCCGGCCCTGGTGTCGATCGAGGATGGTATAATTTCAACATGCTTATGTGGCAGACGCGTGTTTTGCACCTGTGGTCGGGAGTGCAAATTACATAATCAGTCTCCCCTCTCTTTTCACAGACTTCAAAGGGGCTGCTATACCTAGCAGACAAGGCTGAGCCCAGAACAGGCAACAGCACAAGAACCTGGTCACCCACCTGAAAGGTTCTTTTAACAGAAGCCTTATCGTAATGGCGTTTCATTTTCCCCTGTGAAACAGCAAGGTGCTGTTTAGCCAGAGCATTGGCTTGGTTCAAACGCTCACGGAAGTGTTTTACATACCTCCTTACATTTACCTTGGAAACCCTGTGTGGGCTCAAAAATAACTCTTTCAGAGCTTTGAGGGATCCGCGTGGCCTATGGCCAAATACCAGCTCAGAAGGACTAAAACCAAGTGACTCCTAAATAGCGTCACGGGCAGCAAATAACACAAATGGAACTCCCTCATCTCAGCTCTTTTCAGACCGTAAGCAGTATTTGCGCAGCATCGCCTTTAAGGTCTGATGCCACCGCTCTAATGCACCTTGCGATTCAGGATGATAAGCAGAGGACACAACATGTTTGACACCTAGAGTGCTAGCCACTTGTTTGAATAACTTAGATTGAAAGTTTGAGCCCTGGTCAGTCTGTATGACCTTTGGCAGGCCAAACACTGAAAAGAATGTTGTCAACGCCTTAACAACTGATTTCGCTGTAACCTTATGTAACGGGACAGCCTCTGGGAAACAGGTAGCTACACACATGATCGTGAGAAGGTATTGCTTTCCTGATTTTGTTCTAGGTAGTGGACCCACACAATCGACTATGACATGGTCAAATGGCTGATCCACTACAGGAATGGGACACAACGGAGCTGGGGGTATTACTTGATTAGGTTTACATGCAATCTGACACATATGACAACTGCGGCAAAATTTAGAAACATCACGCTTCATACCAGGCCAAAAGAAATGCTTTAATAGTAGCTGGTATGTTTTTGTGATGCCCAAGTGTCCTGACCACTGGCATTCATGGGCAAGAGCCTGGATTTTCTGCCGGTACACAGCGAGCACGACAACCTGCTTAACATTACTCCATTCTGCACCTTCTGCACCTGGTGGAGACCACTGACGCATTAGAACATCATGTTCTACAAAATAGGCTTGTTGCTCTTTATTGACTTGCTCAGCACTTACCGTATGTTTGAAACAGCTCTGCAGCGTTTTATCAGCTAATTGAGCTGCTGACAGCTGGTCTTTGGTCAAGGGCAGCGAAGAGATCTTTGGAAATGGATCGGGCTCCTCAGGTTTCACTGAGTCTGGCGGTGACAGAAGATTGTTTCTTTTAGTTTGTACATCATTCTCCTCGGAAAATGAGGACATCAACACCGAATCAGAGAGAGCAACATCAGTATCTTTACGAGCTTGTGCTCGAGTAATTGCACAGGCTGGATACAGCCCAGGGTGCATGGAAACATCAGAGGTTTTCTGATTTAGGGGGTTGTCTAAAACCTCAAGACGAGGGAGCATTAACCCTCCTGCAATATCATTGCCCAACAACATGGCCACACCCTCTATTGGCAAGGATGGGCAAACAGCAACAGGGAAAAATCCTGTAACAAGTTTTGATTTTATAAAAACTCTGTGAACTGGTCTTGGGAGCGTAACCCATCTCTATCCCCAGTAGAACAGAATTAAAACCACATTCACTTTCAGCAGAAAAAGGTAAAACACAATCCTCTAACAAAACTAACTCTCGCAGAGCATCATGGTCACTCACTTTTGAAGCAACGCACCATTTATCAAAGAGAATACCCTTTTCTCTAGCAAACTCTACATAAGTTTGGGTCAGCAATTTCTTCTGCTGGCGAAACCTCTGGCTTCGGGGACTAACTCATATGCCTGCGAAACAGCTGTTTTAACTCACGCATAGTCTAAACTGTCCTTTAAAGAAAGCGAAGCCACCACCTCTTGGGCTTTTCCAGACAGTTTGCACTGTAACAAAAGAGGCCAAATATCACTAGGCCACTGCAACGCACCAGCGATATGCTCAAATGCTGCAATGTGTCAACCTCAGTTTCTCTAAAAGTGGGCACTAAAGAAATGCACTTACTGATATCAAAAGCAGAAGCAGACGAGGAGGTGGAACCGGAATTGTCAGCAGAGGTAGACGAGGCTTGTGGCTGAGACTCCAGCTCAATCTTTGTCTGCCTCTATCTCCAGCCTTCGTATTTCAAGCTCTAGCTGAGCCTGCCTGTTCTGGGCCTTCTCCTCAGCCTCCAATTGGAGACGTGCCAGCCGCACTTTCAGCCAAGCTCCTTCTCTGCCTTCTGAACTCCCAGAGGAGAGTGGATCATAGCGAGGAAGTGTGCGTGGCGTTTTCCCCCGCTCATTCCCCTCGCCATCCCCACAAGAACCATTCTTGTGTGTGTGAATGGGTGGATGACTGGATATGTAAAGCGCTTTGGGGTCCTTAAGGACTAGTAAAGCGCTATATAAATACAGGCCATTTACCATTCTTGTGGCCCTCCTCAACTATGGTAGCTTGGTGTGGCACACCAGGGACCACAGGCACGCATGTGCTTTACCTCCATGCGTGAGATCAGTATGTGCAGCAGCTTAAGCTGTACAATATTTCAGGAAATAGTTTATTTCACCTTTTGACATTGTTAGTTCCACACGAGGTAGATGTTTACTACTGCAGACTAAACTTACATTTCTGTCACCTACAAGACACTTGCCTTTAATGTTACTATTACTCTCACAACCATACATAACCATAAAGTGGTGTACAATTCTGAATTTGTCAACCCTTTTTGCCAAAAATAGAAGAGGGCACTTCTCACGAGTAGCACGTGGGGAAGAAGTGTAAGCTGAGGGATGACTTAACAGATGTGCCACTCGTTGAGAGAAAGGTTTGGTTTGTTGATGATTTGAGTTTTACGACAGCAGAGGGACAGACTAAAACAGGTTTTACTGTAGCAGACAGTGAGAGAGAGTTATCTATGCAGGACAACTAACATGTTTCATATTTGCTTAAGCAGCAGAGATTCTAGCTTTAACGGAAGCGTGTGAAGCTGCAGAGAGACAATATACCCTGATAGGCAGTATGCATTTGCTACATTACATTTCTTTGTAGTGCAGTGAGTGAGACGAGGTGTGACAACCTCTACAGGGAAACCTGTAGCCAAGCCAAACTCTTGCAAAATCTGCTGGAGGCAGTGTTATTGTCCAGTAGACTTGCCGTTTGTAAATGTGCAGCACATATGTGAGGGAAAGATCCAGTTGCATTAGGGAAAGTTTTTGCAGCTTTAGGAGAACATGGTGTTAATATTTTAGCAGTACAACATTGGCAGACATGCAGGCCCACTCACCTACAGCAGGAAAACAGTTGTGATTTACAGAAGGAGCGAGCTTGCAGGTTGGTGTTTATTATCTGTGTGATAAACCAATACTGCCTTAGAATTTGTATAAGACTGCTGCTATTTTGAGCCATGGGCTATACCATGTCTCAACAGGAGGGAGATGAGCAGTAGTTTATACTCACTCTAGGATTATTAAATACTTTTTAAAAAATTGCAGGTAGAGAGAACTAATAGAACAGTAAAGTTAAGACTTAGGAAGACGGGCAGGACATGGTTAGACTGTATAGAATTCGTTAAGATGTACATGAGGATTACTCCAACAGAGAACGGTCTGACTCTTTGAGATTACATATGTTAGAGCATTTAGAGTTCTAGTCTTCTGTAGTGATGATAGAAAAGCAGAAGAGAGAGCATATTAGCAGATTAGATGCTTGAAATGTTTAAAAGTAAAGAAGTCATGAGAACAAATGATCTGCCAGATGATTCTGTTTCTCTGCAGGAGCAGAGTCTGAAGTCTGGAGATTGGATGTTGATAAGGCCATGGAGAGGAAGTGCTGATCCAGTCTGTGATGGAAAGGTCCCTATTAGGTGCTGCTGATGACGACTACAGCAGTGAAGATTGCTGGAAGAAACACTTGGATATATCAAGCACACTGCAAGAAGGTGACACACATCCAGGCCAGCTCGGAGTAAGTGGCAGGAAGACCGGGTACAAAGGGGCGGGGAAAGCCTCCACGGCCCTTCGTCTCAATCTGGTGATGAAACCAACTGAGCCACAGGTACTCATCAGAATGGCTGGGAATGTGCTGTGCATCTTCTTGAGCCTGTGGGCCCAGAGGGGGATGAGTGGTAAGACAGACCTGCTAGTCTGTCTCAAAGTATCTGACTTGCTGCAGGACATTGAACAGCTAAACGAACTGGAAACAGGCCAATTGCCTATGTGTATGAAGGACAATGGATTAGTCCAAGTTGGAGATTTACCATGGAACATGGTAACATCACCTATTCTTTTGTCTTCTGCAAGAAGGATGTAAACAGAGAAACCTTTTGTCTACATTTACATCATGAACACTTGAGGTTTTGAGCCAAGAAGATCAAAACAGCTTGATCCAATTTCCTTTACAAATCGTTTTCTGTGGTGACAACAGGACAGGAGAAGAGTTGTAAATGCAGATAATTCACCAGTTGACTCTAACCCCCACAGGATGCCTACAGTGAGAAGATTTGGGGGGGGGGGGGGGGGGGGGGGGTGATAGGAGTCAATAAAGAAGGGTGTTGACCAGGCTACAGCTTTGAAGTTAGCTGAGAGCCACATGGACAAACAATAAAGTCAACTGATGCGTTTGAATGCCTATGTCTGTATACAGTTGGATTGTAGTGACATATGATTTTTGAGAATGATGATTCTTCTTCTTTGACTTTTGACATTCAGTTGTTTACTTGCAGAAATACATAATGAATCGCACGACAGGAGTAGATGCACCACAAGGCTGGATAGCTTGGTTAATGTCTGGTCCTTGGTGGCATCTTCTTTTGAAAATATTAATTCCTGTTTTTGGACTGTTGATATTGATTTGCTTATGTATAGGATGCATTTTACCGTGTATAAGATCAATGCTAACTAAAATGATTCCAATACATTTGTTAATTATGTACTTTTATAACAACATGACATGACTGAAATTACTGACATGACAGAAGCGTGTGTATAAATGACGCCAGCGCTGAAAATGTCAAGCATGAGGTGCATGGCTTAGAATATACTACATAGGAATAATTTGAAGCATAAAAATAACATAACAGGAGGGAATGTTAGAGTGAATTGTTAAATGTTTGTCATTTTTATGTTTACCATTTGTACATTGTTTTAAGGAATTCTTTCTGTCCTTCCCTCCCCAGATTCTTAAGATTCTGGGAGGGGGGCGGTAGTGTTTTTTATCACAGGAACATCCTTGTGAAGGTCTGTTTGATGTTGGTAAACTTCCTCCCCTTTGTATGGCTTCACTGTGTTATCAACCACAAAACCAGGTACTTTTAGTACATTCATGCTACATGCTCGCACTACGTGCTTTGCTCGCCTTTTTACCGCTCTGTTGAGCCCGTCACACTCAGCAGGTCGAGCTCGAGCTAAGACAGCCGAGTCAGATGAAGACACCAACAATCACGTTACTCATTGACAGACAGAAATCAGGCTGTTTCTGCGGTTTTCGGCCGCGGGGCCGGCCCTGCTGCTGGGCTACTGACGATTAGCTGTGGCGTTCGTGGGTGCGTGTGGGAGACAGCGAGGAGGCCGCGCACGGAATCAAGGATCAGAGGATGGCCCTCTGCTCGGACGAGACTTTTCAGGAACTATTACAAAGAATCCACGACATGGAAATGAAAATCAGACGCCTTGAGGAGAACGCCAAAAGCGAAAGCAATAAAACTCTGCCTGTGGCTTACGGCAAGCAACAACCGGGCGGACCAATACCATCAACACAGAGTGGGACCCCTCCGAGTGGAGGACGTTTGTCGGGAGGGACTCCCCATTCATCAGACCTTCTTAGACGGGAGACTCCCAGGAAGAAGATAAAGGAACATCGAAAGACACTCCAACAAGAAACAACTTCGATTATTCCTCTAAAAAATAGATTTGCGCCTCTCAGCTCATTACCGTCCAGCCCGCAAAGACTGTCAGCTGCAGAGCGAGGTCACCGGAATGTAAATAAAGATAAAACAACCCGCACGAAATGGGCAAAGAGAACAGAGAACAGCAAGCGAGGGAGAGCACTTGCTATTATTCATGACGGATCAATCAAAGGAATTGAACAGCTATGCATCAATACTAGTGTCTTTAATTGTCCACAAATGACAGTAAAAGAAATTTCTGAGAGGATTCCATCAATTATTGAGAATAACCCAGAGCTAGAAAAAGTTGTTGTTCATGCTGGAGCTGCTGACATCCTTTTGAAAAAATCCGAAATTTTAAAGAAAGACTTTTTGGATTTACTTCAGAACTTTGACAACCACAAGGTGCAACTCCACGTATCTGGACCGATTCCAGCAACGCCCTACGGTGAAGAATATAGCAAGATGAAATCGTTCAGCAGGTTTGTTAAAACTGTCTGTGCTGAAAGGTCAATTCGATATCTAAATAATTTTAAGATTTTTTGTGGAAGGAAGCACCTGTTTACAAGAAATGAACGTAACATTAATAAGAAAGGTCAGAGGCTTTATCTTCTGAACTTGTCTCACGTGAACTCATTGCCCTGTTCTCAAATTGAGATAAAGACGTCAGTATCAGCTGAGACACACAGTGGACGCCAACCAGCTGTATCACACAGAGACCATGACGTACTTGCACCTTTCAGTGATAAGCCTGCCAGAGACGTATCAGCCAACCCAAAAACAACGGCACCTGACGACTCTCGAAAGAAACACAGAGTTTCAGCAACGCTGTGCAGAAACACATCAGTTGACATAGCTCAAACAGCTGAGTTACTATGCCAGCCCCCAACAACTTCACTTCCAGCAGAGATTACAGCAACTCCAGCCAAATATGCAGTTTCAACTCCGTGCAGAAACTCACCAGCTGATGCCTGTACACCTTCATCATCCTCATCCTCATCAGTGATCATATCACCATTTAAGTCGTTTCCCGAACCCCTTCAAACCCAAATAAACAGAGGGATTCATCTGACACCAAAAGTGGGACCACACCCACCTACTAATTATAAACAATGTGGCTCTCCACTCCACCTAACTGAGTCTGATATCTGATACCGACCGGATGCCGTTACCGGATTGCATCATTTCCACCAAAATGTGTCCGGTCACTCTCATTCATATATTAAAAGCAAAATACCAGTTATTATAGGCAACAGATCCTTACACATTAAAAGTACTTATAATCAAACAGTACAGAATCTGAATATAATACTGTGCAACAATAATCTCTCAATCACTAAAAGAAATATTAAAGCAGCTGCACTAAATATTAGATCTCTATCAGGGAAGTCTCTCCTAATTAATGATTACATCATTTCACATGATATACATGTTCTCTTTCTTTCAGAAACTTGGTTAGATGGAAATTCAGAACAAGCTGTATTAATAGAGACTTGCCCAACTGATTATCACTTCATTAGTGAGACCAGAAAAAAAAAAAAAAAAAGAGGTGGTGGTCTTGCTGTAATCTTTCACCAATCACTAAACTTTAAAAAGGTATCGCTAGGTGAGTTCAGCACCTTTGAATATTTAGCTACTGAAATAAATGAACCAAACAAAGTTTTATTTTTAAACATATATAGACCACCAAAATCTAATACAAACTTTTTTAATGATTTCAATGACCTTTGCTCTGCAATATGTCTAGACTATGACCAGATAGCAATTGTGGGAGATTTTAACATTCATACTGACAAGCTTCAAGATAGCGGAACAAAAGCATTAAATTATGTCCTCCATAACTTTGATCTAATCCAGCACTTTAGTGAGCCAACGCATAATCGAAGACACACTCTGGACCTACTTATTAGCGAAGATCTAAATATCTCTAACATTGCCGTTACTGATATTGCATTATCTGATCATTTCTGCATTTCATTTGATAGCAACATCTTAGCCAATATACCTAATCAGAGTAAGATCACTGTTAAAAACGCTTCTTTGGAGAAAACTCAGCTGAATATTTTAAACTGATGTACACTTCCACCTTGTTTAAATCACCAACATCCACCAACACACATTCAGTAAACAAACTGACAGATGATTTTCTATCCAAAATCTTAGACATGATGGATAAGATTGCACCATTCAAGGTTAAAACTGTCTCTAGTAAAAAGAAGTCTCTGTGGAGAAGTGATCCACTGGTATGTAATGAAAAAAGAGAGTGCTGGCATGCTGAGAGAAAATGGCAGAAAACTCGACTCCAGGTTCACTGCGAGATATATAAAGAGAGGCTGAATAAGTATCAGCTAGCTCTGAAGGATGCAAGGGAGTCATTTTTCTCTGAGATTATTCATAGAAACAACAACAATGCTAGGACATTATTTGCTACAGTCGAGAGATTAACCACTCCTCCAGTGGAAATAGCCCCTGAATTAAGCTCCACCAGGGCCTGTAATGAATTTGCCAGCTTCTTTATTGAAAAGATCTTGAAAATCAGAAGATCGATTGACACATTAGTTTCAACCCCAATACCGACGTTAAGCCCAATTACCACTTATGCAGAGAAAATGACTCACTTTCAAACAATAAATCAATCAAGCCTCGATAAAATTATTGAGAATCTAAGCTCTGCCACCTGCTGCTTGGATATATTACCGACAGGTTTTCTTAAAAAGGTCCTCCCAGCCATCAGGGAAGATCTGGTCCAAATAGTTAACGCATCCCTCAGTAGTAATATACCTATAGCTTACAGCATTTAATTTAGCTAGTTTAGGAAGATTTCACTTTTCTAATAGTTTCACAGGCTAATATTTTTTAAATAGACCACCACAAACAACATGTATCCCTTTAGAAATAAAGTGTGATACTTCTAAAAGTACATATTCACACTAGCGCTGTATATCAACCCCAATGTGGCTTTAATGCAACTAGTCTTATAGTTATCTACTAGTCTGCAACAGTTAGATTACACATAGATGATTTAACTACTTTAGGGGCATTTCACTTTTCTAAAAGTTTCACAGGCCAATAGTTTTAAATAGAGCACCGCAAACAACATGTATTCTTTTAGAAATAAACTGTGATACTTCTAAAAAACACATATTCACACCTAGTCACACTCTGTAACAGTTAGACAGAGGGGGTGCAGTTAGGCTCCCAACAGTCTGTAAAAAGGTATGAAGCAACAAAAGAGGCTCCCTTATCAAGAGCACCCCAGCCCAAAGGTGTTTCTTCACAAACAGTTAATTCCCACACTCTGTAACAGTTAGACAGAGGGGGTTGCAGTTAGGCTCCCAACAGTCTGCAAAAGAAGTCATGAAGCAAACAAAAGAGGCTCCCTTATCAAGAGTATCCCAGCACCCATCTCAACTGTAGTTCCATACATTCCACATTTTTTAATTACAAACAAACGGTTAATTCCATTATCTTATCTTATCATGTCAGAGGCCAACAGAAACCTTGTCCAACAGAGTCTCCAAAGGCTTTCCACCTTTCTTCCTTACAACGTACTCTTTTATCTCTACATCGCAGAGGTCAACTGAAAGTAGCCCCACCTATATAAAAACACCCCATCAGACACACAGTATTTTCCTCAGCACTTCACAACTGCCACAAGGTATATCGTTTTAACTTTTTATTTTTTCACCTGAATGTGCGTTGGAGCCGACTTTGCTACCCGCACAGAGCGTTTCTGACAGCCGGGCGCTGCTTATACAATAGAGAAAAGCAACAATACAGAGTGTTTCTCTGCTCCAAGAAATCTGAGGGCCTTTCACAAGGTAAGCATGTCTGTTATACCCAGGGCATAAATGTCTGTATGTCAGTGCTGATTATTCAAACCCTTTTTAAAATGTGACACATATGTTGTCCGAAAATATTTCCTCTAAATTTGCAAAGTTACTGATTTAAAAAATATATATTTTCGAACTTTTAGTTGCATGTCAAACATATTATAGACTCTTTAGCATATTTATATAGCTAAATTCACAATGGTATAACCGTGCTAAATAAAAGAGGCCCAAGCACCAATGCACTCTAATCCACTCCGCTAAACTGAATGTTGATAAGTACATGAAGCGTACCTCTACCTCTACAGCTGAAAACAGTTTGTATCCGTACTCTGAGGGTCTGCTGAATTGTTTTTAATACGGCACTTTTTGACGAACAGCAGATGATGAAATCCTCTTTATTGTAGAAACTGTCCCTAAGCTATTGTTGCTCATACTTACTGAGGTCGCTAGCTACTTCCTTACTATGTCAGTAAACTTTTTTGAAAAGGAAGCTGTTGTAGATTTAAAGAAACATCTTAATTGAAGCAAAGGCAAAAAAAACTGGAATGAATTTTATGTGACTTCATATTAAAGCCAACAACAAGTGAAAATCCAAAAACGGCTCCAATCCTTTGTATTAATGATCTCCCCCCTCTCTCTGTGTGTGTGTGTGTGTGTGTGTGTGTGTGTGTGTGTGTGTGTGTGTGTGTGTGTGTGTGTGTGTGTGTGTGTGTCCTCACAGAAGGAAGGTCACAGCAGGCGCTTTTCTCAAACGCATTACCAATCAGTTTTTTACAAGAAGTGTAGCTCATACAATGGTATAAATGTATTCTTTGCGATACTTTATAAATATGAAACTAAAGATTTTGAGTTCGTGCACATTGTGAAGCAAGAATCTAAATATTTGTGTCACAATGATTTCTATAAAAGTGTGTTGTTTATGGGGATAATGCAACAAATCTTTTGTGCGTCCTATTAATGATCAATGATAATTGAAGAGGAACCCAGGCTCAGGACATTTTCATGACAAGTGACAGCGCAGACAACTACTAATGAGAGAACATGTTTTATCATCATAAACACGGTGATATGAAGCATCGTTAAAGTGTCACTTCAGTAATGTTGACTCATGTTTTTAATAGAGATGGCACGATACCACTTTTTTATGTCCGATACGATACCGATATCATAAATTTGGATATCTGCCGATACCGATATGAATCCGATATAGTCTTTTTTAATCAACAAAACTGTTTTTTTAAATATCTTGCTGCTAGTCTCAAGTTCATACTCAAGTTTAAAACAACAACTACACTAAAGCTATTCTGTTATACCTGTATGGAAAAATTTTTTTTCATAGTTCAGCAATACTGATCAATCTAATAAATTTAAACCTACACCATCCTCCCTATTCTGGTATTTTAAAGAGTACTTAGCGTAAATATTAAGCAACCTAACTAATAGGGTTCCAACTCCCAGCAACAAAAATAAATAAATAAAAAATAGGGAACCACCCCTCACGCTCCACCTCATGATGCTTAATCGATGTAATCAACCTTAATTTGATGCAGTGTGAAAAAAAATGCACAGAAATAAATTATTTTTCAAGAAATATTAAATAGATTCAACATCTTTCTTCAACAAAATTGCAGACTGCACAGATGGTACCTTCCCAAAGGAAAAAGTACTATAGCTTACTAGGGTATATATATTAGACTTAATAGTCACTATATACAGTAATTGACTTCTATTCATTTTAGATCAAATTAAAACTTTGGGTGTCAGATAATTATTTATTAAAAGCTAGACATTTTAAATGAGAATAAGAAAGAAAAGTATGTCTTTGTGCCCCCTTTTCCCTGTTAATGCCCTATCGGCCCCCCTGGCTAAACTTTGCTAGATCCGCCCCTGCACAGTGACCAGCGTCAGCTACGTAGAAAAAGATCCTGGTGTAGAAAGTAATATTAAATAAATTCTAACAACAGCTTATCAAGCTTAAACGTGCTGCTGTTGTTCAGCCGCTGGGTTCCTCTTTCTGGTGCAAAGTGGGCCAAAAACAAACAAAAGAGACGGACTCGCAACAGAAAAGCCGATCAACTGATCATTAAGCAGTTTCATGATTGAAGTAGCAGCAAGAAGAGGCAGTCGCTTGTTAAGCTTAACGTAGGAATGCTTTACATTCAGAGATGGACTTACACACTTGCTTTACTTCTCTCGGGGATAACTTTGTCGGAGATGAAATGCCGGGTTGCTAGCGAAGCTCCACATGCTATCCAGACCACCAACAGGTCCTGCATGCCACAGCCACTCTATCACGTGATGCATACTGCTCCGACGTGCTAACGTTCTGAGGTGAGTTACGGCGTGTTGCAAGTTTTGTGAGGTGCTTTCGTGATATTTAATGGATCGGATTACATTTTTTATTTTTCTCCGATATCCGATCCAGTAATTTAGGTCAGTATCGGACCGATACCGATACGTAATATCGGATCGGTCCATCTCTAGTTTTTAATAATGACTTTAAAACACTAAACTCTAATTTCTGTGGTTTATTTTAAGTTTACAGAATATAACATGTGGTAAGACGACGAGTTTTACTTCTCACTGTCCGTGTTATGTGTATCTATTTATCATGTATGCTACTTTGCTCTGTGGACTGTAAAATGTTTCATTGTGTTCATGAAATAAACCAGACTTTCACTGTCTGCATCTTTTACTGTTTTTCTGCTTTTGTTCACTCCAAGTTTGACAAAACCTACAGATATCCAGAGTTAACTCACTAACAATGTGGAGCAGTCACAGTGTATTTAGCTGCTTTTTCCCTGAACACAACCAACCAACGCCTGTAGTCCTCACTTGGTCATTTGAACGCTGAAGGAGATTTCTTCCATAGACACCTTATACTAGTGTTTCCTGCACTACTATGTTCTATATAAATCCAGATTCCTTTTATAGTTTGCAGTGAAATTTGTTAAACCATTGCTTAATGGGACAGAAGTACAATTCACTCTTTACTAACACATTTGTAGATAAGTTTATTGCTGAACAACACAGCTAGCAGTCTCACTGTCACGGCTGGCGGAGTGAGCCGTGTGGAGTGGAGGAAAAGGAGGACCCAAAATGCAGCAAACTGATGATACGAGTGAAGTTTATTTACATGGTGGCAGTGGCAAAAGCAGGCAATGAAGCATGAGTAATGACAAACCTAAACTGGGAGAAACTAAAGAGCAAACCTGAAGTCTACAAAACGGAGAGCGGAGCAGAGAGACGCAGACTAAGGAACAGGATACCAAGAAACACAGACGAGCCGACAACGAACACAGACCGACACCCACTATATATACACACACACACACACACACACACACACACACACACACACGGTAATCGGGTAATCGCACACAGGAGGGAAGAACAGCTGATCTGAATACACATGATGACTGGAGGACACAAGCTGAACACAATGACAACAGACACAGACTTTCAGAACAAAACAGGAAATCTAGAACCCGAACCGGACACAAGGGGGGAAGACACAGAATAACTAGAACAGAGGGAAATAATCACAAAACACAAAACGCTGGGTCAACGACCCAGGACCATGACACTCACACACTCTTTAGGTTTTTCAAGTTATGTGTGTAAGGGTTTAGTCTATCAAACCTTACCCTTTTTTCCCCAGTATCACAACAGTATGACTCCCAAAGTACGGCTCAGTAAACAACCAATGATTCTAAAGCCAGAACAGAAAGATACAGTTGGAAGATGAATGATTGCGTTTTTATGATGTAAAACGACCCCCTCTTCTTCTTCTCTGTGTTGGTGTTGTTGTTGTTCGTGTGTGTGTGTGTGTGTGTGTGCGTGCGTGCGTGCGTGCGTGCGTGCGTGCGCCTTAGAAGTCAAATAATACATTAGCCATACTTAAAAAAAACATCTGAATTTCATTTAGAACTGAGATTCTAAGTTGTAAGCAGAAATCTTATGCACAGCCAGAAACATGTTTCCCCACTTTCACAATGCTGAGGTGTCAAATCCACAACCCCCAACAAATGGTTTGTTACACGCGGGTGTGAAGGGCAAGCTTTACTTACACAGCCTCACACACAGTTGATTTTTAAAGTTTTTGGGTACAGGGGTTTAGCCACAGATGCAACATCCACTTTTGATAAAGATCACTCCACCTGTTTATTTCTTAAGAAATTAAGCATCTTTATTAAGCTCTTATTTATAAATGTCTACACAATAATAGACACCATGTGCTCTGTGACATTTTAGTCTTCTACTTCCATCGGTTTGCATTTTAAACTCCCAGCCTTTCAGTTTGTTATGAACGACTTATATTTCTAACATTTTGTGATATAAAAGTGAACCATGCGACTTTTTTTATTTTCTGTTTGATGGAATGACTTAAGACACGAGTTATTTAAACAATTCTAAATGACAGTGTGATGGCCATAGTACTTTATGTGGGCCAAAAGTGTTAAGGATAATGTTTATCAATGTAAAATTGCAAAGAACTTGTGGATAGAATATAACATTTTGTAAACGGTTACCTCAGAAGCTGTACTGGTAGATCTATGTATGTAAGGTAAAACTATCCACAGTACTACCACTTAAGTAACTAAACACATAAAGTCACCCTTACCAATAATCCGCTGCTCCTTGAAAAAGTAGCACAAACAGACAACAGACTGAGCAATGATAAGTAGAGCTACCCGAGGCCGATACTCAAGCAGAAGAAAATTAAAAGTTGTTGTTTTTGTGGCTCGAAAAATTAAAGAAAGTATGTTTAATAATTCAACAAGACCCGCACCTTCAACACATGTACATTCAAATTTTGGAACAGGCTCAACATTGCTGCTGTTCAATAGTTTTTATCTATTCGAAAAAGTCATTTTACGGCTTTAATGTTTCCAGCTGATAAGGAGAATGAGTGCATTTCAAATGAGCGTCCAAAGGCTTTAAACATCTGCTTTGTCTGTAACGACAGTATCAAACTACAGAGCATTGTTTTTACTAAAATTCAACATTTCCAGATGAAAATTTGGCTGCTTTTTGTTTTTTTCACTGTAACACCCACCTCAATGCCATTTTTAGGATATTCTTGGTGATCCCACCTTTTTCATATTCATGCTTTTGGCACTGAGGGTATCTGATACGCATGTTGTCACTGTGTTTTTGTACTACCAGCTGTGAGGGCTCTGCTTTTGCTTTGAGCAGTCTGTTTTTTGATCGGGGGCGATCGTGGCTCAAGAGTTGGGAGTTCGCCTTGTAATCGGAAGGTTGCCGGTTCGAGCCCCGGCTCAGACAGTCTCGGTCGTTGTGTCCTTGGGCAAGACACTTCACCCGTTGCCTACTGGTGGTGGTCAGAGGGCCCGGTGGCGCCAGTGTCCGGCAGCCTCGCCTCTGTCAGTGCGCCCCAGGGTGGCTGTGGCTACAATGTAGCTTGCCATCACCAGTGTGTGAATGTGTGTGTGAATGGGTGGATGACTGGATATGTAAAGCGCTTTGGGGTCCTTAGGGACTAGAAAAGCGCTATATAAATACAGGCCATTTACCATTTTTATTTTGTCTCGTGACTGTGTGTTTGTTTGTTTTTCAAACGAGATCCTCGTCAGTTTGATTTTGTTACCACAAACTTTGTGTGAAGTTCACAACAGAGGTAAAGAGATTTAAACACCCCAGTTTAAGGAGGCAGGCAGGGGTTGGACCACCTGCACAGGACAGGTGAAGCAGAGAGTGTCCGGGGAGATGTGCAACAGAAGCAGAGGGAACATTTTACTAGATGATAAATGGCAGATTTAGGTGATTAAGGATTTGTTGACAAGATTAAAAGACATGTCCATCAGAGTTCAACAAGATTACAGTTTGATTAAATAAAAAGTTTTTAAACTACACAAGGGTCATTTTCTCCTCTGATAGTAAGCATATTAAACATGTCAAGAAAGAAAGAGTATAATGAAAAATAGTAAATGTGTGTCTAATTAAACTCTTCCTGTGAACCTTATATCATCCTTTAATATGTTTGGTGTTACGAACTTGAAGAAGCACAGAAAAGATCATCACACATTAATCTAATCAGTTTTCAGCCTTCATTCATATTGAAAAGTTGAAATCTTCCCTGCTAAACCCAAGTGCAGCGTTTAACACCGTTGGCCATAACATTTTATTACAGCTATTATTAAATGGAGAGTCCTCTTCACACACTGAGGTTAATTATGAAGCTCCACAGGCTTCTGTATTGTGCCCTCGTCCGCAGAACTTTCCTCCTCCTCCGCAGGGTGGCGCAGGGCCTCATTCCTTCAAACCTTTTTTTTTTTTTTAGCTCAAAAACAGAGAGAAGTATGGCCTCTACAGCCCTGCGCCACCCTGCGGAGGAGGAGGAAAGTTCTGCGGACGAGGGCACAATCACAATATTACCTGACACGCCCGGTTACTATCGCCCCTTGGAAAAGCAGCAGCAAGCGGACGAGCTTGACGGTTGGGCATCTTCTTTGTTCATCGATACCGTGAAAACCGCGGTGTATCATCTTGTCAACCTAGTAATCAACAAGTACCTCACTGACAAATGCAACAGTTGTATGTCCGATCAACCCCGCCAGAAACAGCATGAGTGTGCGCGAGTGTTGGAGGATGACTTTTACGCTGAAAATTATTACAGCATCAGAAAAAGACTCCTCACCCCTCGTTTCATTCCATCCATTCAACGGCTGCTGATTGCTCGCCACATCAAAATGGACGACGTCAAAGTCTGCATGGTGGCAGAAACGCTCTTGCACGAACTGAAATCGGAAAGGAAAGTCTTTGACGCCATCACCGAGGCATACACCAAACTGGTAGGATTGGACATGGTGAAAATCAGACAGCTACGGTTGGTCGCAGAGTGTTACAAAGGTGGCTGCTAATTTTTTCTCTGAAAGACTGATTTTTTCATTCTTAGAACGTGTAACCAGCATTTTACCAAACAATGTATTCTACATTTAGTACATTAAAAAAAAATGTACCTACGTAATCGGTGATGAATTGTGAAGTTACAATTCTTTTCTGAAAAAGCATTTTTATTTTATAAATAAATGTTGATGTTGTGCTATGGGATTGTATGTTTCAATTTTACTTATAATGTACCAAATCACTACAACAGGCGGCTCAAGACGATGCCATCCAGAGTAAGGATCTTGTTAGCCACAGTCTTTCTAAGATTTTTACACCCCGTTACAATAACCTCAGTTCTATCTGAACTTAGAAGCAGAAAATTAAAGCTCATTATAGGGAGTGCAGAATTATTAGGCAAGTTGTATTTTTGAGGAATAATTTTATTATTGAACAACAACCATGTTCTCAATGAACCCAAAAGACTCATTAATATCAAAGCTGAATGTTTTTGGAAGTAGTTTTTAGTTTGTTTTTACTTTTAGCTATTTTAGGGGGATATCTGTGTGTGCAGGTGACTATTACTGTGCATAATTATTAGGCAACTTAACAAAAAACAAATATATACCCATTTCAATTATTTATTTTTACCAGTGACACCAATATAACATCTCCACATTCACAAATATACATTTCTGACAGTCAAAAACAAAACAAAACAAAACAAAAAAAATCGGCGACCAATATAGCCACCTTTCTTTGCAAGGACACTCAAAAGCCTGCCATCCATGGATTCTGTCAGTGTTTTGATCTTTTTACCATCAACATTGCGTGCAGCAGCAACCACAGCCTCCCAGACACTGTTCAGAGAGGTGTACTGTTTTCTCTCCTTGTAAATCTCACATTTGATGATGGACCACAGGTTCTCAATGGGGTTCAGATCAGGTGAACAAGGTGGCCATGTCATTAGTTTTTCTTCTTTTATACCCTTTCTTGCCAGCCACGCTGTGGAGTACTTGGACGCGTGTGATGGAGCATTGTCCTGCATGAAAATCATATTTTTCTCTTTAAGGATGCAGACTTCTTCCTGTACCACTGCTTGAAGAAGGTGTCTTCCAGAGACTGGCAGTAGGACTGGGAGTTGAGCTTGACTCCATCCTCAACCCGAAAAGGCCCCACAAGCTCATCTTTGATGATACCAGCCCAAACCAGTACTCCACCTCCACCTTGCTGGCGTCTGAGTCGGACTGGAGCTCTCTGCCCTTTACCAATCCAGCCACGGGCCCATCCATCTGGCCCATCAAGACTCACTCTCATTTCATCAGTCCATAAAACCTTAGAAAAATCAGTCTTGAGATATTTCTTGGCCCAGTCTTGACGTTTCAGCTTGTGTGTCTTGTTCAGTGGTGGTCGTCTTTCAGCCTTTCTTACCTTGGCCATGTCTCTGAGGATTGCACACCTTGTGCTTTTGGGCACTCCAGTGATGTTGCAGCTCTGAAATATGGCCAAGCTGGTGGCAAGTGGCATCTTGGCAGCTGCACGCTTGACTTTTCTCAGTTCATGGGCAGTTATTTTGCGCCTTGGTTTTTCCACACGCTTCTTGTGACCCTGTTGACTATTTTGAATGAAACGCTTGATTGTTTGATGATCACGCTTCAGAAGCTTTGCAATTTTGAGACTGCTGCATCCCTCTGCAAGATATCTCACTATTTTTGACTTTTCTGAGCCTGTCAAGTCCTTCTTTTGACCCATTTTGCCAAAGGAAAGGACGTTGCCTAATAATTATGCACACCTGATATAGGGTGTTGATGTCATTAGACCACACCCCTTCTCATTACAGAGATGCACATCACCTAATATGCTTAATTGGTAGTAGGCTTTCGAGCCTATACAGGTTGGAGTAAGACAACATGCATGAAGAGAATGATGTGGACAAAATACTCATTTGCCTAATAATTCTGCACTCCCTGTAGATCAGTCAGGTCCTCCAGCTCTCGTTTATTGACCGTCCCTAGAACCAGAACTAAACATGGAGAAGCAGCTTTTAGTTTCTATGCTCCCCACATCTGGAACTATGGGCAGAAATCTGTGCCATCAGAAACTGAATTTGAATAAGTTAAATTTGAATTGCTCAGATTGAATCTGAATTGTAACTTGAATAAATGCTTTTGAAAACTGAATTTGAATTAGTCTAATTTGAAATTGAATTTATGGTTTGAAAATGATCATCACTAAATTGAAATTGCATTTTATATTTTGAAAATGAATTCATTTGCTTTGAAACTGCATTTTATCCTTTAAAAATTCAGCTCTCGAATAATTTCAGTTTCACTTCTCACCATTCAGTTTCAGTTCTACAATTCAATTTCAGTTCCAAAATTCAGTTTTTTGGAACTTACATCCGGTTCCGGTTCAAGCGCAGATTAATAGAACTACGTTTTACTAGCGGACCAAAAGTGTTACTGACGGGAATCTACAGCGTCTTGAGCTGAATTAAGACTTCAGAAGTCATTCGTCATGTCGAATGACCAGCGGATAAACTCTCAGGTTGGTAATAAATGTATTACATGTATAAGAACAAGCGTCATGTTAACAAATGATAGCCGTAAGGTAACTTTTATGCTTATTGTAGCTGTTAGCTAAAAACGCTAATTTAGCGTAGTTTGCCCTGAATTCAGCTTTGACAAACAAATATGATCGACTGTTTCTAGTAGAATTCCAGAGTTGTCATCTTGGACCCTCTCAGAGCACCCCCTCTGTATGCTTGCAGAGACCCCTGCAGTAGGGAAACATGCAAAACAGTGCCCAAACTTTTGTATTTTAGCTTTATTTATGTCTTACACAGCATCCCAACTCTTTAGCTAACTTAATAACTTTAGCTAAAGTGAATAGTTAGTCTAATTCATTAGTGCAGCATTACTGGATCACCTCTGTTTGAAGTGATATAATGTGATATACAACTATCACTGAAACAGCAAACTTTGTAAATAAGCAAACAACACTTCTCATTCTTTAAACGTTTGGCCACAGCTGTAGATTACACTATCAGTGCTTGTTCACTCTTGACAAGAATTACATTTCAAAATTTACTTTGTGCATTTACAGGTAAACAATATCTAATATTGAAAAGGGTGAAGAGCCTGAGGCCGGTGACAGTCCAGTTCTACTCTAAGTACATCCTTACAGTGGCTCACAGGACAAGGCCACATTCCTGTCCTGCCAGAAGAGAAGAGAAACTTCAGTCTTCATGCAGTTCAACCACACCTGTCATATTCCATACGGCAGGGGTCTCAAACTCCAGTCCTCAAGGGCCAGTGTCATGCAACTTTTCCATGCCCTCGAGGACTGGAGTTTGAGACCCCTGCCGTATGGTGTTCATGCTGTTTTCTACCACACAGTTACAGCATGTCTGACTGCCTGTTCAGCATATGCAAAAATATATGAGTTTAAGCATGTGATGACTAAGGCCTTCCATTATGGTGTTTGTCATCACATGTCACAGACATCTGGATGATCATTTGGAATAAACAAAATACTAAAAACTTGTTACTTCATCTTTTATCATTATTATTATTATTATTATTATTATTATTATTATACATTGTTAGGCATTAGGTTTATTTGTAGTAGTTCTTTCCAACGTCTTTCCCTCTTCCATGTTACTGTGGCAGCTTGTCAGCATCTATTTGGGGTTGGGAGTGGAACAGAAAGTAAGGAAATCCAAAGTGCCATTAAAACCAGGAGAGGTTCTTATATTTCAGAAGAAGGGATTAATTCAAAAGAAATGACCTCAATGCCATATTTTATTTAGGAACCCTAGAGAGCACTTTGCAAAATAACACATTCTTATAATTTCACCCTCAGATGAGCCAAGCTACGACTGTCAGGGAAGGTGATGTAGGTACAGAGCATATGAGAGTGGTTAAGTTTGTCTCTTGTCTCGATGAAGGCACAAGAGGGATCAATGGCAAGGCGTAGAGATTCAGTATCTTCAGTCTTCAGTGGACACTCCATTTCTGGCACAAAACACCTGTAAAAGATGGTCGATTTAGGAGGTGACCCGACAACTTCAGCCTGTCAAACATAGTAATGGAGCAGTATTCAAAGGAGCTTGCAAAGAAAAGCGTCTGGACTTCTTTAAGTGGAGTAGTATGTTTAAAAAAAAAAAAAAATCTAATTAAGCATGCACTCAGTACCCCAGGAATTATTATGGTAGTTAAACACAGTGATAGTTGTATATCACATTATATCACTTCAAACAGAGGTGACCCAGTAATGCTGCACTAATGAATTAGACTAACTATTCACTTTAGCTAAAGTTATTAAGTTAGCCAAAGAGTTGGGATGCTGTGTAAGACATAAATAAAGCTAAAATACAAAAGTTTGGGCACTGTTTTGCATGTTTCCCTACTGCAGGGGTCTCTGCAAGCATACAGAGGGGGTGCTCTGAGAGGGTCCAAGATGACAACTCTGGAATTCTACTAGAAACAGTCGATCATATTTGTTTGTCAAAGCTGAATTCAGGGCAAACTACGCTAAATTAGCGTTTTTAGCTAACAGCTACAATAAGCATAACAGTTACCTTACGGCTATCATTTGTTAACATGACGCTTGTTCTTATGCATGTAATACATTTAATACCAACCTGAGAGTTTATCCGCTGGTCATTCGACATGACGAATGACTTCTGAAGTCTTAATTCAGCTCAAGACGCTGTAGATTCCCGTCAGTAACACTTTCGGTCCGCTAGTAAAACGTAGTTCTATTAATCTGCGCTTGAACCGGAACCGGATGTAAGTTCCAAAAAACTGAATTTTGGAACTGAAATTGAATTGTAGAACTGAAACTGAATGGTGAGAAGTGAAACTGAAATTATTCGAGAGCTGAATTTTTAAAGGATAAAATGCAGTTTCAAAGCAAATGAATTCATTTTCAAAATATAAAATGCAATTTCAATTTAGTGATGATCATTTTCAAACCATAAATTCAATTTCAAATTAGACTAATTCAAATTCAGTTTTCAAAAGCATTTATTCAAGTTACAATTCAGATTCAATCTGAGCATTTCAAATTCAAATTTAACTTATTCAAATTCAGTTTCTGATGGCACAGATTTCTGCCCATATGGAACACATTATCGGGAGAATGCAAAGCTGCAGAGACACTGAACTCTTTTAAGTCTAAAATTAAAACTCACTTATTTAGACTTGCTTATGAGTAACTGATCCTATTATGGCTCTCTACTTGTTTGTTTTAATTTTTTCATATAAATTCTTGTTTTGATTATTGTTTTATTGTAAATGCTTTTTTGTAAATGTTTTCTTGTATTTTACTTTTATAGTGTTTTATGTTTTATTTTTTGTGTTTTATTTTAATCATGTAAAGCACCTTGAATTGCCTTGTGCTGAAAGTGTGCTATACAAATAAAATTGCCTTGCCTAGGGTGAATCATCTAGGGCAGCGGTCCCCAACCTTTTTTGTGCCACGGACCGGTTTATGCCCGACAATATTTTCATGGACCGGCCTTTAAGGTGTCGCGGATAAATACAACAAAATAAAACTAGTACCGGTACCGAAAAAAAGAAAATTTATTCATAACACACGTGAAAAGACCAAGGAAAACCAAGTAAACGATAAAAATGATAACAAAATAACGCTGAAAACCGATAAAAACCCTGAAAACTATACATTTCACACCTGAGCCTCAACTCTCGCGGCCCGGTACCAAACGACTCACGGACCGGTACCGGTCCGAGGCCCGGGGGTTGGGGACCGCTGATCTAGGGTGTGGGGGAGACTACCCTCTTTATGACCAAGGATGTTCCTTCTGCTTTTATATTATAGGACCCTTTGATCAACAACACACACACACACACACACACACACACACACACATTATTACTTAAATACAGAAGTTCACACATATACATACAATGCCTTGTCTGGGCGTGGCTTTGTTCTGACGTGTTTTGTGTGAACTGTGTCTCAATAAAAAGGGCAGCAAGGGAGATCGTCATCGAGCTCATTTTCGTGGTGGACACTGCTACACTAGCAGGGCTAGGGGCCAGGACTCTACTCTTCTGGTTTTTGGGGGATGTTGCTAACTCCAGGTCAGATAACAGGCAACCCACGCGCAGTAGATGTGCACGGTGTGAGGACTCGCAGCAAGCTATCAAATATGGCGCATTTCTCGGCTTTTAACAAAATGCTATACGTCGCCAGGTGTTTCATTAGATTCGAGGAGTTACCTCCTTTGCACAGTATCGCCTTAAAGCACTTGTTGCAGGCTGCTGAGTTTGCATCTTTTGCTGTGAAGTACAGCCAGACTTTGACCGCTTCGCTTTGGGCAATTTTAATCTGTAGCTCTGCTCTAAAAGAACGTACATACCTGGGCCCGCCTACTACGCTCGCAAAGGTAAAATGATTGGCTGGAATCCAAAGTGTATGACATCTCAGGGGGAAAAAAAGCACCGAAATAAAGCACCGAAATGTGCGCTGCTTTTTGGTCTGGTTACTATTGTTTATGTCAGAACTGGTGCCATAATGGCACCGGATACCGGTACCCATCCCTATGCGTAACACGTAATGACACAGTCGAACAATAAACACATACTGCCCATACATCAAATATACCAGGGGCAATTATGAATACACCACAGTTGTAGGGTTGAAATTGTTCTAACTGGTATATTATGAAGTGCTACATGATCACTAGCAACACAGCTATATTAGCATAACATTCAGTGGCTTGCAAAAGTATTCGGCCCCCTTGAGTCACAGATTCTCGATTGGATTTAGATCTGGACTTTGACTGGGCCATTCTAACACATGGATATGTTTTGTTTTAAACCATTCCATTGTTGCCCTGGCTTTATGTTTAGGGTCGTTGTCCTGCCGGAAAGTGAACCTCCGCCCCAGTCTCAAGTCTTTTGCAGACTCCAAGAGGTTTTCTTTCAAGACTGCCCTGTATTTGGCTCCATCCATCTTCCCATCAACTCTGACCAGCTTCCCTGTCCCTGCTGAAGAGAAGCCCCCCCCAGAGCATGATGCTGCCACCACCATATTTGAAAGTGGGGATGGTGTGTTCAGAGTAGAGATGGCACGATACCACTTTTTTATGTCCGATACCGATACCGATATCATAAATTTGGATATCTGCCGATACCGATATGAATCCGATATAGTGTTTTTTAATCAACAAAACTGTTTTTTAAAATATCTTGCTGCATTTTGCAAGTCTGCAAGTTCATACTCAAGTTTAAAACAACAACTACACTAAAGCTATTCTGTTATACCTGTATACAAAAAAAATATTTCATAGTTCAGCAATACTGATCAATCTAATAAACTTAAACCTACACCATCCTCCCTATTCTGGTATTTTAAAGAGTACTTAGCGTAAATATTAAGCAACCTAACTAATAGGGTTCCAACTCCCAGCAACAACAAAAATAAAAAAATAAAAAAATAGGGAACCACCCCTCACGCTCCACCTCATGATGCTTAATCGACGTAATCAACCTTAATTTGATGCAGTGTGAAAAAAAATGCACAGAAATCAATTATTTTTCAAGAAATATTAAATAGATTCAACATCTTTCTTCAACAAAATTGCAGACTGCACAGATGGTACCTTCCCAAAGGAAAAAGTACTATAGCTTACTAGGGTATATATATTAGACTTAATAGTCACTATATACAGTAATTGACTTCTATTCATTTTACATCAAATTAAAACTTTGTGTGTCAGATAATTATTTATTAAAAGCTAGACATTTTAAATGAGAATAAGAAAGAAAAGTATGTCTTTGTGCCCCCTTTTCCCAGTTAATGCCCTATCGGCCCCCCTGGCTAAACTTTGCTAGATCCGCCCCTGCACAGTTACCAGCGTCAGCTACGTAGAAAAAGATCCTGGTGTAGAAAGTAATATTAAATAAATTCTAACAACAGCTTATCAAGCTTAAACGTGCTGCTGTTGTTCAGCCGCTGGTTTCCTCTTTCTGGTGCAAAGTGGGCCAAAAACAAAGACGGACTCACGACAGAAAAGCCGATCAGCTGATCATTTAAGCAGTTTCACGATTGAAGTAGCAGCCGGAGAGCGAGAGGCAGTCGCTCGTTAAGCTTAACGCAGGAATGCTTTACAAACATTCAGAGATGGACTTACACACTTGCTTTACTTCTCTCGGGGATAACTTTGTCAGAGATGAAATGCCAGGTTGCTAGCGAAGCTCCAAATGCTATCCAGACCACAGGTCCCGCATGCCACAGCCGCTCTATCACGTGATGCATACTGCTCCGACATGCTAACGTTCTGAGGTGAGTTAGGGCGTGTTGCAAGTTTTGTGAGGTGCTTTCGTGATATTTAATGGATCGGATTACATTTTTTATTTTTCTCCAATATCCGATCCAGTCATTTAGGTCAGTATCGGACCGATACCGATACGTAATATCGGATCGGTCCATCTCTAGTTCAGAGTGATTTGCAGTGTTAGTTTTCTGCCACACATAGCGTTTTGCATTTTGGTCTCATCTGACCAGAGCACCTTCTTCCACATGTTTGCTGTGTTCCCCACATGGCTTGTGGCAAACTGCAAACGGGACTTCTTATGGTTTTCTGTTAACAATGGCTTTCTTCTTGCCACTCTTCCATAAAGGCCAACTTTGTGCAGTGCACAACTAATAGTTGTCCTATGGACAGATTCCCCCACCTGAACTGTAGATCTCTGCAGCTCGTCCAGAGTCACCATGGGCCTCTTGGCTGCATTTCTGATCAGCACTCTTCTTGTTCGGCCTGTGAGTTTAGGTGGACGGCCTTGTCTTGGTAGGTTTACAGTTGTGCCATACTCCTTCCATTTCTGAATGATCGCTTAAACAGTGCTCGGTGGGATGTTCAAGGCTTGGGAAATCTTTTTGTAGCCTGCTTTAGATTTCTCAATAACTTTATCCCTGACCTGTCTGGTGTGTTCTTTGGACTTCATGGTGTTGTTGCTCCCAACATTCTCTTAGACAACCTAAGAGAGCAGCTGTATTTGTACTGACATTAGATTACACACAGGTGCACTCTATTTAGTCATTAGCACTCATCAAGCAATGTCTATGGGCAACTGACTGCACTCAGATTAAAGGGGGCAGAATACTTTTCAGTTATTTTTTTGTAAAAAATGTTTGGAATCATGTATGATTTTCGTTCCACTTCTCAAGTGTTCACCACTTTGTATTGGTCTTTCACACGGAATTCCAATAAAATTGATTCATGTTTGTGGCTGTAATGTGACAAAATGTAGAAAAGTTCAAGGGGCTGAATACTTTTGCAAGCCACTGTATACTGCAACAACATGGGATTAGAGCAGCTGTGAGAGAATTCAACATTACTAAATCAATGCACCTTCTGTACCGGAAGTGGAGCAGGCAAGAAGAATGAGTTGAGTAAAGTTTGACTTATCTGACTGTTTTCTTTTGCTTAATGCGCCTTATAATCCAATGCGCATTATGTATGAAAACAGACCCGCTCATCGACAGTGTGTCTTATAATCCAGTGCACTTTATAGTCCGAAAAATATGGTAATCAAGAGTAAAGAGGATTCATGAGTCAACAAAGCTCTGAGCTGATCTGGCATCACTGGAGTAAGAGGGCAGGGAACCTACATCTAACAGACAGCAGATAGGTCAAGATGGCTCTGGATTAGGAAGGCAAGTTGTGCCCTGATTGGTCACCTGGGAAAGAGTGTCTGATGTTGCAAGCACAATCTGATGACTAGGAGTTTTTCTGGTGACTAAATTATTAGTTATTAAACCATGTAACTGTTAAATTTTTCAGATTTTGCCCAAAGGATTTGTTCCCTTTCAGTCAAAAGGCTATGAGTTCACAATACAAAATCTGAGTAAAACCAGGCTCATGCTCAGTGCTCCAATTCAGCCTAAAGGCAGTTGATGAAATGTCAGTTAAAATTAATTTGCAGGCCCATGTTTGTTGGACACAGATTTGTTAATAATACATTGAATGGTTGGTGTAATTAACTGTTACTCTTGAGCTGAATCCAGATTTGAATTTGAATCCAAGAACTGCTTTAAGCATTCTTTACCAATGGTATCGGGTTAATTTAGCCTTGTCAGAGGTATGGAGTCCCTGATTGTTATCTTACCCCTAATATCTTGTCACTGGAAATAATATTCTGATTATTACTTAGTGATGAAAGACAAATTTAGAATTAGATGGTGCATTTATTTATTTTTATTTTTTTACAAGAACAAGGCTCTGAGTGTTTAGTGCTGACCTTGGTGAGCATGGTAAAGAACACTAATTTGATACACATCACTGGGAGTTTAGAAGAGAAGGATGAAGGAAAAGGAAGAGAAAAGTAAATGGTGATGAAGGATCCGGCATGTTCTCTATGTGTCCCCATTTGACTACAGCAGGAGCTGTACAGGCTGTTCACTGAGGCTGGACACATGTGCTGTTTACTGAGATTCATCTTATTTCATGAATACCAACGAGAGATGAGAAAGAAACCCACAAGGTGACATAAAAGTTGCTCCCTATAGAATCAGTTCATAAAAATTTAATTGGACAGGCAGTTTTCAGTTCTTTCCAGCTGCCATGCGGTACTGAGCATAAAAAATTGTTAGCAATTTGTGGTCAGGTACTACTTATGAGCTGTAGTCATCAACCCTTGCTTTGAATTTGGATAACTACTGTATAGGAAATTCTTTTACTTATGTATTAATAATATTATTTTATTGTATAATGCCTTGGTGCCACTGGATTTTAACATGTCTGACACCCATACAGTAAGACAAATGGTGGGGGTGTAGTAAGGAAGTGAGAAGGGTCTGGCTGCAGCCACTGTGGAGCTCCACAATAACTGGATACACGTGACCTCCACAGTAACCGGATACACGTGACCTCCACAGTAACCGGATACACGTGACCTCCACAGTAGCCATGTTGCCACTTTTTTTGCATTACAACAACATTCCTTCTTATTTAATTTTTTTTTCATTGTGCTCCATGGCAGAGAAACGCATAGATATGCTTTTTCCTGGGCCTGGTTTAAGTAAGAGAGCTGGATTAACGGCTTCTGTGGGCGAGAAGAAGAAAAAAAAAACATATTTTGCATTAGAATATGATTTATTGTTGGCGTCAGAGATGCAAAATAACGAATACTTCAATACTGTACATAAGTAGAATTTTCTGGTATCTTTACTTTATTGCTGTACTTTTTTGTGCCTACTGTATACTTCTTTATACTTCTACTTCTCACATTTTAGCACGCGTATCTGTACTTTGTAATCCGTACATTTGTAAATCAGCCCCCGCACGCGTGCTTTGGACGCAAGATTACTTCAAAATTTTGTACATAAATTATTACTTATGTACAAAATGTATTATTTTAGACCCTGTACTTCTTACTTCCACTTGACTAAAAAGTCGAGTCAATGCTTCTACTTTTATTTGATTATTTTTAAACAGAGGTACCTAAACTGTAGTAAGGAACGTGTGTACTTGTGACACCTTAGGTTAGCGTCAACACTGTAAATTTCGTCACAAACAGATTTATATATTTATCAATACTTCTATTCGTTATTCTATTCTGTACAGCTTTTTTATTGCCCAGATTTTAGTTAGCCCCTGTTCAATTGACTTTTACATGTCAATAGAAACATATCTCACAAATTAAAGTGTCTTGTAAAATATTTGGGGGGTTTTTTCAAGAATTTTCTTCCCAAATCTATTACATGCCAACTGTAAATTGTTATTTCTGCTAAAACCTTAACTTAAATGTGTATATGGTGTTTATCTGTTTTTCTCTCTATTTTAGATGCACATATCAATGTGGAATTCGGGCTTAAAGCCAGAATTGCAGGAATGCAACACGTGTTGCAGAGGACTCTTTCACTGCCCTCTGTGCCCCACTTTCAGCCCTACTGTCAGGGCAAAGATTGAGGAGCATCTAAGTGTGCATATAAAAAATGCTTTGCATTTCAACGGTATGTTTGTATTAAATATACTTTCTAGTTATAAATATGCACTTTTTTAAGCACTTCTGCAGTATCTTTGTTGACTTAAAAGTTGCTGTTGATATTGTACAGTTCAGTGCATTCATCTGCAACAAAAATAGTGTTTTTATAAAATATATTTTTATTTACTTTTCACCACTTTTCTTGACATAACTTTTGTGATCCATACCATTTTGCTTTCATTATTGAGGTTGGCTTGGATGTTTTTGTTAACATGTACAATCTGATTATTAGATAAATTGATTGCATTCTATACAACTACATTTAAATTACATCTGTTTGTTTGTTTTCTTCTCTTACAGATAAAATGATATGCCAGTGCAGGCTGCCTTGTAAGACAACAGGACACTTTCACTGCCCTGTCTGTAAGATTACAATCATACGACGTGGGGATATGGCAAGGCATTTATTGTCTTGTCAGCATTCTTCAATGCCAAGTCAGCCATCATTATCAGGACTGCTCCCCGCTGAACTCTCCGAGGAGACCCGTATTCCTCCGGCAGTACGCTTCGAGGAGCCCCGTCTCCCCCCCAAGGTTTTGTCTTCGGTATCTGAACCATTTTCTGAATCTTTGTTAGAACATTCATATGCTCTACCCTCTGTGCTCAATAAAATTGCAGCTGATGGAAAGTCCATGAAAATGACATGCCCTCACTGTGGCCTTATTCTTCGTACCAAAAACTACAAGGCTCACATGATGAGGAAGCACTCCAACCAATCAATAGATGTTTGCCTGGCCAGTCATCTGCAGTGTTTGTGTAGATGAAACTACAGGGTTATTTGCTGTGCAGAGAACTGGCCATGGGTTTTCTGTGCCAGTTCACGTTCAGAGGAAAACATGGGGGATGTCTCACAATATCAGATGTGAGCTGGAGGAATGTCAGCAATACCAGTTGCTAGCCCAGCGGAGCGGACTAGGCTTCAGTTTATGTGAGCACCTTCGCTCACTAGATTACTGCCGAGAAACTGTAAAGGAGGTTTTTCTTCAAGAGCACATCATGATGGAAATGGTGGACCTTCAATTTTTTGGAGAGGCCAAAGCTGCTACATGCATAAAGAGACAGAAAGCTGCCCAGATGGCACATGCTCCACTTTGTGTGAGGGTGGATTTTGGTGGATCCTCAACAAAGATCTGTTTGTCTGTAATTGAGCCGGAAATACACAGTTTCTGCCGTCTTGGCAGAATATTTGTGACTTACAATGCTCTGAAGAACACCTGGCATTGTGTTTGTACAAAGCCAAGAATATCATGTCCTCATAAAAACATAGCTAAATGGCATCTCTTCCAGATACAGAGAGACATCTTCAAATCAACTGTACCACTATCATCAAGCACCCCATCACAGACGACTCAGGAGAGTTCTTCCTTTGAGGACAATGCTGCCGTCGAAAGGAGTATACGCTATATTTTTAAAGAGAAAAAAATTCCTGGATCTCTTCCAGAAAATGTCATCTCACAGAAAATGGATCATCAGAAACAGCTCTTTCCATGTGAAACGTTGTGCCAGGTGTGCCCAGAGCACCCAAAACTTGATGAGGCTGTTCTAGTTACCAATAAAGCGAGGATTGTCAGCATGATGGGAGTGATTGAGAGTAAGTTTTAATGAATAAGATTAAACATCAGTGTGAAATAATTAGTTATAATTGTTCCTATACTAATGTTTTGACATGTAAGGAAGAGGACTCCCTTACTGCATTTATTTATATTGTATTGTCTGTATAGCACTTTAGAGCACACCTTTCACTTTATTAAAAGCACCTTATCAAGCACTTTATGAGCATTGCACTTTAAGCATGGATTTGCACACAAGAAGTTTAAATATTTATTGACTATTTATTGGGAATTTTAAAATCAGTTGGTAGCCTTGTTTCAGATCCTGCACAGCTGCTCCTCATCAAGGAATGTGGTGGTTGTCTGTCAGGAGAGAAGAATGGTGATTGAGATTGTGATTAAGGTTTACCAATAAGGAAAACTAATGCAAATGTGTGTGTGAAATCTAGGGATAAAAGTGGTGCAAATAAGTGTTTGTAAGTTAATGATTACTCACCTTTCTTGCCTGTGTCCTCTTCAAGGTGTTTGGGCAAATGTTTCCCCGGGGGTCCAGACACCATTTAAAGGTTCCGGGAGAGACCATTGGTAAAGAGAGTGTGGTGAATCTTTTTGTGCTTGGGTTTCTGGGTTTTTATAATATTGGGTTTGGTGTAACATTAAAGTGTGAAGTATTTATTAATATGTAAATGTGAAAATGTATTTATGTATTTATTTATTCTTATTGATATATTGTATACTGTGGTGGAAGGTTGGGATTTAAGAATTTACCTGAGAGTGGAATAATGGTTAAGTGTGTGACAGCTGAACATACACTGAACAAAAATATAAACGCAACACTTTTGTTTTTGCTCCCATTCCCCATGGGATGGACGTAGAGACCTAAAATTCATTCCAGATACACAATATAACCATCCCTCCCAAACAGTGGTCACAAATCAGTCCAAATGTGTGGTAGTGGGCACATCTGCTATATTGAGATAATCCATCCCACCTCACAGGTGTGCCACATCAGGATGCTGATCTGACATCATGAGTAGTGCACAGGTGTACCTCAGACTGCCCACAACAAAAGGCCACCCTGGAATGTGTGCAGTTTTGTCTCAGCAAAATGCCACAGATGCCACAAGCAATGAGGGAGCGTGCAATTGGCATGCTGACAGCAGGAATGTCAACCAGATCTGTCGCCCGTGCATTGAATGTTCATTTCTCAACCATAAGCCGTCTCCACAGGCATTTCAGAGAATATGGCAGCACATCCAACCGGCCTCACAACCGCAGACCTCGTGTAACCACACCAGCCCAGGACCTCCACATCCAGCAGGTTCACCTCCAAGATCGTCTGAGACCAGCCACCCAGACAGCTGCTGGAACAATTGGTTTGCACAACCAAACAATTTCTGCACAAACTGTCAGAAACCGTCTCAGGGACGCTCAACTGCATGCCCGTCGTCCTCATCGGGGTCTTGACCTGACTCCAGCTCGTCGCCGTAACAGACTTGTGTGGGCAAATGCTCACATTCGATGGCATCTGGCACGTTGGAGAGGTGTGCGCTTCACGGATGAATCATGGTTCACATTGTTCAGGGCAGATGGCAGCTGAGAATGTCCCAGTTCTTGCATGGCCAGCATACTCACCGGACATGTCACCCATTGAGCATGTTCGGGATGTGCTTGACCGGCGTATACGACAGCGTGTACCAGTTCCCACGAATATCCAACAACCTCGCACAGCCATTGAAGTGGAGTGGACCAACATTCCACAGGCCACAATTGACAATCTGATAGACTCCATGCGACGATGTGTTGCACTGCATGAGGCAAATGGTGGTCACACCAGATACTGACCGGTTCTGGGTCCCCAGACCCCCAATAGCGCAAAAAACTGCACATTCCAGGGTGGCCTTTTGTTGTGGGCAGTCTGAGGTACACCTGTGCACTACTCATGATGTCAGATCAGCATCCTGATGTGGCACACCTGTGAGGTGGGATGGATTATCTCAATATAGCAGATGTGCCCACTACCACACATTTGGACTGATTTGTGACCACTGTTTGGGAGGGATGGTTATATTGTGTATCTGGAATGAATTTTAGGTCTCTACGTCCATCCCATGGGGAATGGGAGCAAAAACAAAAGTGTTGCGTTTATATTTTTGTTCAGTGTATTTAAGGCTGCCAGTTGTCATTAGAGGATGGATTTTTGTGCTGTGAAGAAGCTCGACAAGTTAATTGTTTTAAGGAGAGCCATATAGCAAATAAATACTTTGTTCCACTACACTTTCCTTGGTCTGTCTCACTGTGTTTCCAGCCGCTAAGGGCTGCCCTGTTACAAGTGGTGTCAGGAGTGTGTCACTCATGCCACAGTGAGAAGATGATGACAAGAGGTGGAAGAAAGCCAGGCCAAGAGGAGCAGCCTGATGAAGGAGTTGGAGCTTCATCTGAGCTAGAGGCCATGGCAGCAACAAGCCCTGAGAACAAATTGGAGGAGTTGACAGGGTTGGTGAAATCTCTTATGCGGTCTCAAGCAGCCAGAGACCAAAAGTGGGAGAAGGATTTGTCACGTCAGGAGCAAAGGTGGAAAGGCATGCAGCATCAATTTCAGCAAATCCAGCTACAAGTTAACGCTGTAACTGATAAGCCTGACCCACCAGAGGCACCAGCGCCCCCTACAACATCTGAAGAACAAGAACTTGGATTCAATGGTGAAGACATTCCAGTGGCCAGTGGGTCCAGGTCTTTAATTGAACCAAAACTTTTTCCTCTGTCACCAGAAGATGACATTGAACATTTTCTGACTACGTTTGAAAGAATGGCAAACGTGTGTCGATGGCCCAGAGATGAGTGGGCTATTCGTCTGGTTCCCCTGTTGACAGGTAGAGCCCGCACAGCCTACATTCCTATGGATTTAACAGACTCGGAGAATTATGATAAGGTGAAAGAGGCAATTCTGGTAAAATATGAGATCACTGCTGACACCTACAGATGCCGCTTCAGATCTTCGAAAGTTGAACCAGGTGAGACACCACGTGAACTTTATGTAAGATTGAAAGACCTGTTTTCAAGATGGATTAAACCTGAAAAATCAACTGTAGAAGAAATATCTGAGCAGATAATTCTGGAGCAGTTTTTGAGAATGGTTAATCCAGAGCTGGAGATTTGGATACGTGAGCATGACCCGAAGACTGCAAAGGAAGCAGCTAGCCTCGCAGAGGTTTTCACTTCAGCCAGAAAAGGAAGCAAGAGCACCTACTTCAGCCGGGAGACCCACTACGCCCAACCAAGTAAGTCCATTGGGGGTGAACAGGGTTCTGGTCAAGTTCAGGCTAGAAATCTTTCTAGTTCTAGGCAGCTCCCTTCCCATAGACCTCACAATGTGAAGAAATCCTTTAAGTCTTCAGTTCAGGATATTAAATGTTATCACTGTCATAACTTTGGCCATACACAACAATTTTGCCCTGCACTTAAGTCAAAACCATCTCTTTTATGTGCAGTTCCAAGACCAGCCACAGAGCCAGTAGGAAAGAAAGCTTGTACTGTCCCTGTTTTAATTAATGGGCGTAAAGAGGAAGCTTTGCTTGACTCTGGGTGCTTCCAAACTCTTGTACACTCTAGCATAATTTCAGGAGAAAAGCTAAGTGGGGTTGGGGCTACAATAAGTTGTGTGCATGGAGACGAACACAGGTACCCCACTGCTGAGGTTTACCTGACAGTAGGAGGTCAAACCTACTTGTTAGTGGTAGCTGTTGTTCCCAGTTTGCCATATTCAGTGATACTTGGTAATGACATCCCCACTCTTTTTGATCTAATACATCAGTCGGATTATGACCCTCAAGTGAGTGCTGAGAAAGACATTCAAGGCTTAGGTGATGAATCTGGAAGCTCACTTCCTCTAGATATGACAGTTGAGCCATTTAAATCCTGTCATGTAGTCACAAGAGCACAAAGTGCAAAGGAAATGATGCAAGAACTACCCTTTTTTGAGGAGTCTCTCGAAACGGAGCCAGGGAAGATTAGGAAGTCTAGGGCTCAGAAAAGACAAGAAAAGTTCAAAGGCTCAGGGGGAAAAGGTACAGCATTGTTCCCTAAGCCAAATAACCAACTTGAGTTTGATGTTCCCTCAGATTTAGGTGCACTCCAAAGAAGCGACCCTACTCTAAAACCCTGGTTTGAGAAGGTAACCGAGGTAGAGGGGGCTAGTCAAGGTCAGGTAAGCTGTCTTGCAGACACTGTTTACTTGATTAAAGGAGGCATCTTGTACCAGAGAAAGGGGAAGTGCGAAGCTGTGGCACTCCCACAACAGTTCAGAGACAAAGTTATGGATTTGGGTCATTCAATTCCATGGGCAGGTCATATGGCTTTTCACAAAACACTGAATAGGATCAGCAGCCGTTTTGTTTGGCCAGGGATGTATGTCCAGGTTTCTGAGTTTTGCCGTTCCTGTGAAAAATGTCAGTTGACCTCAGGTAAAGGAGTAGCACGAGCCCAGTTGCAACCGCTGCCAATTATTGAAACACCGTTTGAGAGGCTAGGCATGGATATCGTGGGCCCTTTAGAGAGGAGCTCCACAGGTCATCGCTACATATTAGTCATATGTGACTATGCAACACGGTTTCCTGAGGCCTTCCCACTCAGATCAATTAAAGCTCGTCACATTGCTAATTGTCTTCTGCAGCTTTTCTCTAGGGTAGGCATACCAAGAGAAATTCTGACGGATTGTGGAACGAACTTTCTATCAAAGTTTTTGCAGCAGGTTTATAAGCTGTTAGGGATAAAGGGACTTAAGACCACCCCGTATCACCCCCAAACGGACGGGCTAGTGGAGAGATACAACCAGACTCTCAAAAGTATGCTGCGCAAGTTTGTCTCTGACACAGGTGCTGACTGGGATCAATGGCTGCCATACCTTCTGTTCGCCTACCGGGAGGTCCCGCAGGTTTCCACTGGCTTCTCGCCTTTTGAACTTTTATACGGTTGCCAAGTGAGAGGCCCCCTGGATCTGCTTAAGGACTGCTGGGAGGAATCCAAAGCAGAGGGCGAAAACATCGCAGCCTACGTCATCACCATGAGAGAGAGGTTGGAGATAATGGCATCATTGATGCAAGACAACATGAAAGCTGCACAAAAACATCAAAAGACTTGGTATGATCAGAAGGCCAGGGATAGGGTCTTCCTTCCAGGTCAGAAAGTACTGTTATTGCTTCCCACTAGCGATAACAAGTTGCTGACAAAATGGCATGGACCATACGAGATCGTCAGACAAGTGAGTAAAGTCACTTATGAGCTGAATATGCCAGAAAGAGTTAAAAAATATCAGACATTTCACGTGAACTTGTTGAAGGAATTCCACAGCCGACAAGAGCCGGTCTATCAGTTACTGGTGCGTTCAGTTAAGGATGAGGAGGTGACTGAGAAGTTCTTTCCAACTAACATTCAAGTTTGTGCTTCAGTTGACCTTTCTCATTTGTCTCCTACTGAGCAGGCTGATATAAAACCACTCGTGGACCCACAGCTCTTTCGAGAAACACCAGGTTTCACATCACTGGTTCAGCATAAGATACGGGTGAAGGAGGATGCACCCGTTCGACAAAAGAGCTACAGAATTCCAGAACGGTTGGTGCCAGTGCTGCAGAAAGAAATAAAACTGATGTTGGACCTGGGAATCATTGAGGTGTCAAGTAGTGAGTGGTGCAGCCCGATTGTTTTGGTACCAAAGAAAGATGACACCCTGAGATTCTGTATTGATTTCAGATATTTGAATGCAGTATCCAAGTTTGATCCCTACCCAATGCCCAGGGTGGATGACCTGCTGGAGAGAGTTGGATCAGCAACGTACATTACAACACTTGATTTGTGTAAAGGATACTGGCAAGTGGCTTTGGCACCAGAAGCAAGAGAGCTGACAGCCTTCAAAACTCCGTTTGGTATGTACCAATTTAAAGTCATGCCATTTGGTCTTCAAGGTGCACCAGCGACATTCCAACGATTAATGGACCATGTACTGAGAGATGTGTCAGCATTCTCTGCAGCATATCTGGATGACGTGGTGGTGTACAGCCAGTCCTGGGAAGAGCATGTCATTCACCTACAGAAGGTGCTACACTCCATCAGAATGGCTGGACTGACTATCAATCCCAAGAAGTGCTCCATAGCCAAGAGAGAAGTGGAGTACTTGGGCTTTGTAGTTGGCTCTGGGAAGATAAAGCCGCAGGTTGGAAAGATTGAAGCAATTCAGTCCTTCCCAGTTTCGACAACTAAAAGGAAGGTGAGAGGTTTTCTGGGTCTAGTAGGCTGGTACCGGAAATTCATACATTCTTTTGCAGAGCGATCCACTGTACTTAATAACCTCACAAAAGGCTCAGCCCCTAACAAAGTGCGTTGGACGGAAGACTGTGAGCGAGCATTCAGAGACCTCAAGGAAGCAGTTTCCACACATCCAGTTCTACACAGTCCAGACTTCAACAAGCCATTCATCTTGCAAACTGATGCTTCGGGAGTTGGCCTTGGTGCTGTCCTTCAGCAAGAGGTGGATGGTGAAAGAAGGCCTGTGGTGTTTCTGAGTCGGAAACTACTCGACAGGGAGACGAGGTACTCGACGGTGGAGAAAGAGTGCTTGGCCATGAAATGGGCTATTGAGGCCTTGAGGTATTATCTTCTGGGACGTCACTTCACTCTGGAGACTGATCATCGTGCCCTCCAGTGGTTGAACCGCATGAGGGATGCCTTATGACTTTACGGTCCAGTATAGGCCGGGGAAGTCAAATGTGGTTGCTGATTGTTTATCTAGGATGACAGAGGACTGAAGCACTTCGCGCTTAAGAGAGGGAGGAGGAAATGTAAGGAAGAGGACTCCCCCGCTGAAGTTGACGGTAAGTGACGGAGGGAACGGTAAGTGACGGAAGTGATGTTGTAGGTGACGTCAGACGCCGGAGATTTTGGCGGAGAAAAAGCAAATGGTAGCATAGAGTTTAACAAAGGTTTTCCAAGCTTCAGTATTACCAAATATACTAATCAATTGTCATATAACTAACAACATCTGTTTTATCATCTCTAACACCCTGGAGGACAACGGGGAGAGTTTAGACGCTCTCCAAGATTACATCGACCGCTGTTTTCAAGATTTAGTAATGCATAAGGCCCAGAGTGCATCTTCCCCAGCCAAAATCGAGACGCCGTCATCGAAGAGAAGTCGCCCGGCAGACTCCCCCGGTACAACATCGCCTGCCGGCAAAGACATCGCAGAAATCCTGGAGTCAATCGACAAGCGATTGTCCAGTTTCGATGCGAGGCTGTCCCTGGTGGAGATTTTACACCGGGAATTTAAATCTCTGAGAGAATCCCTGGAATTCAGCCAGCAGCAGGTGGAAACGCTTGCCGCTGAAAATGCCACGCTACGGGAGTCGGTTAAATCTCTCACCGATAACGTGACCCAGCTAAACATTGAAAATAAAAAAATAAAAGAGTCCGTTATCGATCTACAAGCCCGTAGCATGAGAGATAATCTTGTGTTTTCTGGTATTCCAGAAACTGCCGGAGAGGACGCAGAGGCAACGGTGAAAAACTTCATTAAAATCCACCTGAAGCTGCCGGAGGACACCGTAAAGAACATCGACTTCGATAGAGTACATCGCTTGGGGGGCGCGCGGTCGCGGACCGGGAGACCACGGCCTATTGTGGCCAAATTCAGTCAATTCAAACAGAAGGAATAGGTGAAGAGTCGCGGCAGAGAGCTGAAAGGAACGGACTTCAGCGTGAACGACCAGTTCCCCAAAGAGATCCTGGAACGACGCAAGGTCCTGTTCCCAGTTCGACGTAGCTTCATCCAGAAAGGCTCCCGTGCTGTCATCGCCGTGGACCGGCTCTACGTGGACGGACAGCTTTACCGCGACCTCGGCACCACACCGTGGTTATATTAACTGCACTCCAGATAAGAACCCGCTACACTCTTTTCTTATTCACTCACACTTTCTCCTTTAACATGAGTTTAAGCTAGTAATATCAATATGATGTCATAGCAGATATAACACCGTCACCCTCCGTCATTGCTTTAATTGGAATGTTTCCGTTTCGTTTCTTTTTTTTTTGTTGTCGCTCACAGTTCATGTGGTTTCTTTCTTTCTCTTGTCTTTCACTGCTGTGGTCACCTACTTCCCCACTCACCTACAAACAACACCCTCAATTTCTCCATATTTTCACAACACGATCACGCAAACACATCAGCTCAACGGCAGCACATTCACAACAGCCTCACAGCACGCACAGACTTGCAGGACACATAAGCAAGCCACGCTTGTTCATATTAGTGTATATTCACACACATAGTCAGACTTATGGAGTCTCTCACCACACTTCTTTTTCTCTTTCTATTTACAAACAAGGGATGTTTCCATATTCTCTCCACCTGTCTAAACGAAACACCCAGCATACATCATTAGACATACACGCACAATTAAGGGCATGCTGAGGTTTGTCACATGGAATGTAAATGGAGCTGGCACCAGAGGAAAGAGGTTAAAAATATTTAACCAGCTTAAAAAACTACAAGCAGATATTGTTTTATTACAAGAAACTCACAAACCTGTCACAGGTTTAAATGAACTTAAAACACCTGAGTTTCCTAACGTGTTTGCAGCCGGTTATAATTCTAGACAACGGGGAGTAGCAATTTTAATACATAAAAATGTTAATTTTACAGTACTCGATACAGTTATAGATCCAGAGGGTAGATTTCTAATTATTAAACTATCAATATTGAACAAAAAACTATGTATTGTTAGTATATATGGTCCAAATGTTGATGAACCCTCATTCTTCCACGGTTTTTTTAGTGCACTCTCTGAACACCTTGATTGCACACTCATTCTTGGCGGTGACCTCAACCTTGGACTAAATGAAGAAATGGATAGGCTCAACACAACAGGAACTCAGCGTAATTGGCAGTCCACAAATATAATCAAACAGTATATGAACGACTTTGGTCTTTGCGATGCATGGCGCTCTCTTCACCCCACCAGTAAGGAATATACTTTTTTCTCGCATGTTCATCACTCTTACTCTCGTCTGGATTATTTTTTGGTCAGCAGCTCACTGCTGTGTGACATTTCAGACACTGAGATTCATCCTATAGCTGTCAGCGATCATGCTCCTGTATCTTTAACACTAATGCACAAGAATAATACTACGCCAAGTAAAAACTGGAGATTTAATATATCACTACTTAAAGATGAAGACTTTATTAAATACTTTAAAAAGGAATGGACTTCATATTTAGACTTTAATGACACTCCCGGAATATCTGCTTCTGTTCTATGGGAAGCAGGGAAAGCTGTGATGAGAGGTAAAATAATTTCTTTCTCATCACACAAAAAGAAAGAAGAAAACAAAAATATTCAGGAATTAGAAAAAAACATCAAATCACTAGAAGAAGCCTACGCGTCCCACCAAGATCAGGAAACATTGAACAAAATATGCAAAACAAAACTAGAATTAAATGAAACTATTAATAAAAAAACACAATTCCTTATACAAAGACTTCGCTTGCAGAATTTTGAACACAGTAACAAATCAGGTCGATTTCTAGCTAACCAGCTAAAAATAAATAAAGAAAAAACAACTATATGTGCTGCTAAAGATTTATCGGGGAACACAATATATGATCCTGGAAGAATAAACAACATTTTTAGGGATTTCTATGAAACTTTATACTCACCACAAATAAACCCATCTAAAAATGAAATTGATCTGTTTCTTGACAACGTAACTCTTCCAAAATTACTAGACAGTCAAGCAATGGAACTGGATTCGCCACTGACGCCAAGTGAACTCCAGGAAGCCCTGATAAGTATGCCCAATAATAAGGCTCCAGGTCCAGACGGCTTCCCTGCAGAATTCTACAAAGAATTCTGGACAATTTTGGCACCAGTATTCCACAGCATGTTGCAGGAAATCGAGGAAAAGGGCAGACTACCACCAAATATGAATTCTGCCAACATTAGTCTCCTGCTAAAACCAGGCAAAGACCCTTTATTTCCCTCAAGCTATCGTCCAATTTCTCTTTTAAATGTAGACCTTAAAATAATCTGCAAAGTTCTCTCAAAGAGATTAGAGAAAATGACCCCCCTCTTAATTCATCCTGACCAAACTGGTTTCATAAAAGGTCGGCACTCCTCAACAAACACTCGTAGATTACTTAATTTAATAGACTACTCATACGATAAAAACATCGAAACCATAATATTATCTCTAGATGCAGAAAAAGCATTTGACAGAGTTAATTGGAAATTTTTATTCGCAACTTTACACAAATTTGGTTTTGGAAACTCTTTCATAAACTGGATAAGAATATTATACAATTCCCCAACGGCTCGTATCAGAACAAATGACCAGACATCCTCCAGCTTCTGTCTCCTGAGGGGCACCAGACAGGGATGCCCACTCTCCCCTTCACTTTTTGCAATTTTTATCGAACCTCTAGCAGCAGCATTTAGACAGGCTACAACAATTAAGGGCATAAAATGTAAGAACATAGAACATAAAATCAGTCTCTATGCGGATGATGTGTTGCTTTTTCTGCAAAACACACAAACCAACCTCTCTGAGGTAATTACTTTAATAAACTGGTTTTCAAGAGTTTCAGATTATTCAATTAACTGGCCAAAATCTACAGTTCTCCCCATTAACTGCTCCTTCCATAATTCTTCCTCTGCCCCACTGCAATCCGGAAATATTAAATATTTAGGTATTAATGTCTCTCCTAAGCTTTCAGACTTAACTAAACTAAACCACATCCCACTTCTAAAGAAAGTAGAAGGCGATCTGACTAGATGGAAATCTTTACCCATATCACTCATGGGAAGGGTCGCCACTATAAAAATGATGATCTTGCCAAAAATAAATTACTTATTTTTGATGATCCCTAACAAACCATCACAAGATTGGTTCAGATCTCTGGATTCATATATTTCCAAATTCCTTTGGAAAGATAAACCCCCGCGTATTAGCTTAAAAACGCTACAAAGAACCAAGGATAGAGGAGGATTAGATCTGCCTAATTTTCACCAATACTTCTTAGCCAACAGGCTTCAGTTCATCTCAGAATGGTTAAAACATACCTTCTTAGTTGAGCCCTGGCTAGATGTTGAACAGGCACTATGCAAGGATCTAGAGATTTCAGACCTACCATTTATTAGCTCAAACATCAAAAGACATGAATGCTTTAAAAGTATCAACATCAGCTTTTCTCTAACAGCATGGTGGGAGTTTCTAAAAATAACGGAGTCTTCATTAATCCCATGCAAACGTACACCTATCTGGAATAACCCTGACATATTACAAAACAATAATATGATTAATTTCCCAGAATGGAGTTGTAAAGGAATTAAATACTTAGAACATATATTAGAGGGAACAGAATTTATTCCATTTGACAGACTAGTTGAACAATATGGGATCAACAAGACAAGGTTTTTAGAATATCAACAAATTAAATCCATAATAAAAAAGAAATTTAACCTCAGTCAAGTTGAATTACAAACACCACTAAGTGCGGCACATTTTCTTACTCTTAAATCCCCCAAATTATTATCTAAAATATACAGAACACTCTCTAAATTAGATGAATCAATATCCCTTCCTACTGCAAAGTGGGAAGCAGATTTATCAGTCAACCTAGACCAAAACTTCTGGTCTCAGATTTGCTTAAAAACTTTTAAATTAATTAAAAATCCCAGTCTGCAATTAATACAATACAAAATACTTCATAGAGTGCACTATACAGGTCATCGGATGTTCAAGATGGGCTTTACATCTTCCAACAACTGCTCACACTGTCAAGGCAATACACCAGACAATTACATCCACGCTCTTTGGTTCTGTCCACCAGTGCAAAAGTTTTGGCGCGAGATATGTGAATACTTATCAAAGTGTCTGAAATGTAACATTCCAACTTCCCCCTTAGTGTGTCTACTGGGCAGCTTAGATAATGTCACTTCAGAAAAGAATATAGCCCATATGATCTTCACTGCCCTATGCATAGCCAAGAAAACAGTCCTCATGAACTGGAAAAATAAAAATAATCTTAATTCTAACCAATACAGAAATTATCTATTAGATTACATTAGTCTTGACACAGCCTCTGCCACCACATTAGATCAATTGCTCTGGGCCCCTTTTATCAGCTCCATCACCTAGTGGGGGTGGGGGGTCATAGTTTGGTCCCGCCTTCACTGTTGTGATTGGTGAGGGGGTAGGGACAGGCTTAGGGCGTCGGGGGGTTCCCCGGAGGCATCTTCCTTGGGGGGCTCAACCCGGGGTAGCGGTCACGTCCGGTTGGGGGCTCTGTTGGCTCTCAGGTGACTGTTTCCTCGCGGCTGCGTGCAGCGGGGCTAGGGGAGGGTCTGTGCTGACGGACGTGGGTTACTGACCTGGCAACCTGGCTGCCCCTGGGTGGGTCCGGGATGGGCGTGAGGTTCTGGGGGCGCTCCGTCTCTGGGCTGGGGCCCGGGCCGGGCCTCGGGGGCTTGGGTCCTGGTTGGTGTGTTGCCGGGGTTGTGGGCGGGTGGGTGCATGGGGGCCCGGCCCTGGAGCAGGGTGCCGCCGGTGCGTCGAGCCGCCTGGGGGGCTCTTCAACTGGTGGGGGGGATGGTCACATCTTGCAGGAGCTTTCTTCTCTTCAGGAACTCTCTGCAGGAGGGGGAGATACAGGAGAGGTGGAGGAAGATCTCAGCCTGGGCGTTTACCGTCTTATGTAGTCTGGAAGATGTGTGGATGGTGGGGTGGGTGGACTGTCCAGGGCTCTGTGGAGCCGGAGGGCGCTACTGCACTGGGCCCCGGTCTGATGGGCCTGGGCCCCCCTTCCCTGGCGGGTCGCGAAGGGTGGGAGTGCCTACTGGGGTCAGCGGGGGAGCTGGCCCCAGGGAGGGGTTACCTGCCCCTCCCTTCCTTCCCTCCCCATCTCCAGCTGCCTCCCTCTTCCCGCTCCTCCACAACCACCCACACATGCAGGACCTTGGAGTGGGGGTATGTCACCAGGGTGCAGAGGAGGCTACCCCCCCCCCCCCCCTGTCCCCTTCTGGCTGCCTCTGCCTCAATTTTATCCCACAACTTAGACATTCACATTATTCACACTCTCATTACACATACATATAGGATCTTGGGGGTGGGCACAATCACGGAGTCCAAATTACCATCAGGGTGTATACCTCACCCCTGACGTCGTTGCCCACCTCTCAATTTTAAATACACTTAGTCATTGAGGGCTAGCAGGAGGGACTATGCGCTTACCTGCTGCTCCTTGGCAGGTAGCTCCATGCCCTCCTGGGTTTTAATTGCACCTTAGAACACATATGCATCAACACTACAATGAGCGGGTGGAGGGAGGTTTGGAGTCTTCTCCCACCCCCATTCTCTGCGGCCTGCTGGAGCAGGAGGGCTAGTAGGAGGAGTTGGCCGTCCGACTGCGGTCTGGGGTGTGGGGCCTCCCTGCTGCTGCGGAGTCGGGGTGGTCTGCCTCTCCCCACCGCAGGGAAAAGGGTAACACCACCTGGGTCTGGGTGCAATTCCCCCCTCCAGGGGCAAGGGTACCTAGACCCGGTTTGTAGAGTACGCTTGGGGAGTGTGATTGTGTGTACAGCGTCTCTTTATGTCTGTCTCCACGTTGGTTGAGTGTGGAGTGAGTGCATATGAGAGCATGAGGGTGGGAATGGATGTTTGTGTCTGTGTGTGCCTGTATGTCTGTGTCTATATGTCAGGTTGGGTATCAGACGCCACCTCTCTGGGGACATCTCAGGCCCTCCAAGGTTTGGAGGCCTATCTCCACCCACCACCACTTCCCCTGCCGGTGGCGGACTCCCTCAGGTGTCGGTGTGTTGGTGGTTCTTTGTGTCTGGGGGTGGGCGTCCGGGTACACACCGGCTCACTCCTTGGCGGCCGCTTGTCGGGGCCTGGGGCCTGGGGCTCGCTCGGGCCCCTTTGGAGGTGGGGTGCCCCCGGCCTCTCGGCCTGGGGCTCGGTCACTCAGGCACAGCTGGGGGCCGGCGGAGCTCACGGGCGCGTCACTGCAACTCCCCCTGACTTCTGCTCCGCGGCTGCTGGGCGAGCCCTCATCTGGGACTCTCCTCAGCTCTTACTGGAACAGTGGCGCGGCTGCCCCTCTGTTGGTCTTCCATGGTCTCTTGTGTTCTGGGGGCCTCTGGATGTCTAGAGTTTTGATCTCCTCCATACCCGCTTCACACCCTGGAGGACGGGGCTGTGGCCCCCCCACACTCCCTAGCAGATCATTACATGGAGAAACCTTTGGAATGCAAGCATGCTGATCCACACAGGTATGCACACATGGGTATTCACAGACGCGGACTAAAGCTTTCTTGGCTGCTGCCTCAAAGCACACTGTGCGCTGTCTATCTTGCGTGCTGCACAATATCGTTTATTATTTAGTAAATATTGATATCTATGACTAGCTAGTTTATTGTGATGGTGCTTTGTTTTCTCTATTATTATGTTGCTCTTTGTTGTTTGCTGTCTCCTCTGTTTGTTTTTTTTTGTTTGTTTGTTTTTTTTTTCTCTCCATACAGGTGACCCAGGAGTTCTTTTTTTTTTTTCTCTCTCTTCCCCCCTCTTCTCACCGTCTCTTCTCCCCTTTGGTTTTCTTTCTTTCTCTCCCCCTCTTTCTCTCATTCATTCCCCCTGTCCTATTTATTAAAAAATAAAATAAAAAAAATAAAATGACAAAGGATGAACTGAAGCTCTGCCATCACGTAATGTCGCATACTGCTGTTTCTGATGTCATTTAAAAAAAAAAAAAAAAAAAAAAAAGGAAGAGGACTCCCTTACTGCATTTATTTATATTGTATTGTCTGTATAGCACTTTAGAGCACACCTTTCACTTTATTAAAAGCACCTTATCAAGTACTTTATGAGCATTGCACTTTAAGCATGGATTTGCACACAAGAAGTTTAAATATTTATTGACTATTTATTGGGAATTTTAAAATCAGTTGGTAGCCTTGTTTCAGATCCTGCACAGCTGCTCCTCATCAAGGAATGTGGTGGTTGTCTGTCAGGAGAGAAGAATGGTGATTGAGATTGTGATTAAGGTTTACCAATAAGGAAAACTAATGCATGTGTGTGTGAAATCTAGGGATAAAAGTGGTGCAAATAAGTGTTTGTAAGTTAATGATTACTCACCTTTCTTGCCTGTGTCCTCTTCAAGGTGTTTGGGCAAATGTTTCCCCGGGGGTCCAGACACCATTTAAAGGTTCCGGGAGAGACCATTGGTAAAGAGAGTGTGGTGAATCTTTTTGTGCTTGGGTTTCTGGGTTTTTATAATATTGGGTTTGGTGTAACATTAAAGTGTGAAGTATTTATTAATATGTAAATGTGAAAATGTATTTATGTATTTATTTATTCTTATTGATATATTGTATACTGTGGTGGAAGGTTGGGATTTAAGAATTTACCTGAGAGTGGAATAATGGTTAAGTCTGTGACAGCTGAACATATTTAAGGCTGCCAGTTGTCATTAGAGGATGGATTTTTGTGCTGTGAAGAAGCTCGACAAGTTAATTGTTTTAAGGAGAGCCATATAGCAAATAAATACTTTGTTCCACTACACTTGCCTTGGTCTGTCTCACTGTGTTTCCAGCCGCTAAGGGCTGCCCTGTTACATGACATTAATGTGATTTGTCTTTAACAGATGTTTCAACACACCATAGATTGTGTCCTCAGTGCCAGATGGTCTACAGATACCAGGAGTGGACAGATGGGCTTCACAACTTTGACAACCACGTTGTTTTGTCTCTTGAACTCTGCCTTCTTTTGAGAGAAAATCTGCAGGTGAGGATCACAAAAATAAAATATACTCATCTGAAGATGGGAAAAATGTGTTTGTGTCATTATATGTTGGTGCCCAAATTTAAATATCTGTGTAATCATTAGGGATGGGTATCGTTTAGGTTTTATCCGATACCGGTGCCAAATCGGTACTTTTGAAACGGTGCCGGTGCTCAAACGGTGCTCAAACCGGTGCTTAAAGAATGGAGAACACAAAATTGGTCCAAAAACCTCATGTTCAGCTGGTTTTTGTAAAAAGATAACAATGTTAGCCTTTTCTGCAGCTATGGGGCATATATGGTATCACTCTTGGCTGGAAGCAGTGCTTAAACAATGGAAAAAACACAAACTTTATCCAAAAACCTCTCGTTTAACTGTTTCCCTCTTTTTCTTTGGTCATTTTAGCCTTTTTGGCCAGGGTGAAGGGAGCATCTGCCATCAAACAAGAAGACAGCCGCATGTAGCTATGATGATGATGTTTGCTAGTTCACCTTACATGCATTAATGTAATAACGTGGTTAGCCTCACGCTACTCACGCAGAGAAGAACGGTTGCTGCTGCCATCATCATCCATCATCATTTCTGCTACACTGGCAAGGCTAGGGGTCAGGACTCTCCTCTTCGTGTTTTTGGGGATGTTGCTAACTCCGCGTCTGATAACAGGCACCACACCCGCAGTAGATGCACTCTGTGTGAGGTCTCGCAGCAAGCTATCAAATACAGCGCATTTCTTGGCTTTAAAAAAAAAAAAACGCTATGCGTCGCCAGGTGTTTCATCGGATTTGAGGTGTTACCTCCTTTGACAGTATCACAGTATCAGCTTAAAGCACTTGTTGCAGGCTGCTGAGTTTGCATATTTTGCTGTGAAGTACAGCCAGACTTTTGACCGCTTCGCCTAGGGCATTTTTAATCTGTAGCTCTGCTCTAAAAGAACGTACGTACCTGGACCCGCCTACTATCCTCAGAAACGTAAAATGATTGGCTAGAAGTGTATCACAGCTCAGGACCTTCTTGCTGTGCCACCGTGCTTAGATATTATTAACATACAAATGCAGTAGTATTCTGGTATATAACCAAAGATCATTAACGCAGAGAGTGTTTGTAGCAAACCAAAGGCTTGGAAAGATTAATGATTTATTATCCATTTTCCTAACAAAATATAAAGAAATACATACTTATAGAACTTTAATAAACATAAAAAAGGCATGTCTCAAGACCTTTTCACTATCCTCTCCAAACAGCAACGGTGCAAAGGAAGATGCAACACTAGGTGCTTGGATAACATAAGATGTTCAACACATCACTGAAGAAACATTTTTCTCAAAGCCAAATGTACCCCAGATGATGTCTAAGCTACAGCACGCTAGCAGGCTATTCTTTCAAAGCTTTGTAAATACTCTGATAAATAACATCTAACATGTTTTGAATCACATAATACAGCATCCGACTTTAAATACTAAGTACTGTCATGTATTTTAGACACAGGCTACAAATGTCACCAAAAAAGAATAAATAACTGAAAAGCTCCAATGAACTGCTGCCTACTCTGTAGTTTACACAGTGTTCATCTTGCCCTCAAAGAGACTAAAATCTCATCCAAAGCTTTTTAGATGTCAACTCTATCTCTCCAAGTGAAGTAACCCAGAGGGATCAGCTTCAGAGGGACATATTGGAAAGATGTTCTCCAAAATTAGCTGTCAGTAGAAGAGACATTCAGAGAACAGAGCTGACGATGTGATGTGAACAGAGGTGGGTAGTAATGAGTTACATTTACTCCGTTACATTTACTTGAGTAAGTTTTTGAAAAACATTTATTTTTAAAGTATATCTCCAAAAGTTGATTCTGTTCATCTGGACGTAGCGTTTTGTGGGAGAAACGTTTTCTCACTCATCCCAATAACTTCTTCAGTCTCAGCTGACTGCAGTTTTCCCCAATCTTATAAACAGTACATTTGCATAATGACTGAAACAAGCCCAGAGAAGGAACAATGAGCTGGGAGGTCAGTTCCTTAATCTTAATTATGCAAATTCTCATGACCATAGAGATGGCACGATACCACTTTTTTATGTCCGATACCGATATCATAAATTTGGATATCTGCCGATACCGATATGAATCCGATATAGTGTTTTTTAATCAATAAAACTGTTTTTTAAATATCTTGCTGCATTTTGTATAAGTTCATACTCAAGTTTAAAAAACAACAACACTAAAGCTATTCTGTTATACCTGTATGCAAAAAAAAATATTTCATAGTTCAGCAATACTGATCAATCTAATAAACATAAACCTACACCATCCTCCCTATTCTGGTATTTTAAAGAGTACTTAGGTTGCTTAATATTTACGCTAACTTCCAGCAAAAAAAATAAAAAATAAAAAATAGGGAACCACTCCTCACGCGCCACCTCATGATGCTTAATCGACATAATCAACCTTAATTTGATGCAGTGTGAAAAGAAAATACACAGAAATCAATTATTTTTCAAGAAATATTAAATAGATTCAACATCTTTCTTTAACAGAACTGCAGACTGCACAGATGGTACCTTCCCAAAGGAAAAAGTACTATAGCTTACTAGGGTATATATTAGACATAATAGTTACTATATACAGTAATGGACTTCTATTCATTTTAGATCAAATTAAAACTTTGGGTGTCAGATAATTATTTAATAAAAGCTAGACTTTTTAAATGAGAATAAGAAAGAAAAGTATTTCTTTGTGCCCCCCTTTTCCCTGTTAATGCCTTACCTGCCCCCCTGGCTAAACTTTGCTAGATCCGCCCCTGCACAGTTACCAGCCGTCAGCTACGTAGAAAAGGATCCTGGTGTAGAAAGTAATATTAAATAAATTCTAACAACAGCTTAAAACAAACAAGAGAGACGGAGTCGCGACAGAAAAGCCGATCAGCTGATCATTAAGCAGTTTCATGATTGAAGTAGCAGCAGGAGAGGGAGGGACAGAGAAGACGCAGTCGCTCCATAAATCGGTTGTTAAGCTTAACGTGGGAATGCTTTACAAACATTCAGAAATGGACTTACACACTTGCTTTACTTCTCTCGGGGATAACTTTGTCGGAGATGAAATGCCGGCTCCAAATGCTGAACCAGACCACCGACAGGTCTCGCACACCACAGCCGCTCTATCACGTGATGCATACTGCTCCGACGTGCTAAGGTTATGAGGCGAGTTACGGCGTGTCGCAAGTTTTGTGAGGTGCTTTTGTGATATTTAATGGATTGGATTACATTTTTTATTTCTCTCCGATATCTGATCCAGTAATTTAGGTCAGTATCGGACCGATACCGATACGTAATATCGGATTGGTCCATCTCTACCATTGATCAACAACCACTGACCAAAACCCACTGATCAAAGACCACTGATCAATGGCCATGAGTACCATTCACAGAGAGTTGAGGAATGGCTGCAATCACAGCATTGTAAGATGGCGAAAGATGTACCCTTAGGCCCCCTCCTCGATTCAAAAATGGTCTTTCCCTTTTCACGTAAATGGCCTCCTTGACTCCGCGCTCAAACCAGCGTTCCTCACTGTCCAAGATATGTACATCCTCATCCTTGAAAGAGTGTCCGCTGGCCTGTAGGTGTAAATAGACTGCAGAGTCCTGGCCTGACGAGGTAGCTCTTCTGTGTTGTGCCATCCTCTTAGCCAGAGGTTGTTTGGTTTCCCCGATGTATAAATCCTGGCAATCCTCTTGGCACTTAACAGCGTACACTATGTTACTCTGTTTGTGTCAGGGGACCCCATCGTTGGGGTTGACCAATTTTTGGCGCAGCGTTTTTAAAAGCCACAGAGACCTGGTGTTTAGAAAAAATGCGTCTCAACTGTTTATAAGATTGGGGAAAACTGCAGTCAGCTGAGACTGAAGAAGTCACTTGGATGAGTGACGAAACGTTTCTCCCACAAAATGTTTCTCCCACAAAACGCTACGTCCAGATGAACAATTTCAACTTTTGGAGAGGTACTTTTACTCGGCAATATTTGGCAAAATTTGACTCATTACTTTGTTTTAAATAATCAGTTTAATAATTAATAATAATAATGGATACTTTATTGATCCCCATGGGGAAATTACTTGTTTTTCTCTGCATTTGACCCATTCACTCAGTGAAGCAGTGGGCAGCCCACTAAGCAGGCGCCCGGGGAGCAGTGTGTAGGGACGGTACCTTGCTCAGGGATACCTCAGGGTAGCCGTTAAGTGGATTCGAACCGCCGACCTTCCGATCATGGGGCGACCACTTTACCTACTGAGCTATCCCTGCCCCAATTACATAATACTGCTAATAATGGGTCATTCTGCCAGTGGAGTTTCTTGTAACTCCTTTACCAATCAGATGCAGTCACATGAGCAGTTTGAAACTGTGGCGGACAGAGCGGCCCAAGTGTTTTAAAGTAGCGTGTAGATACATGGAAAGAAGAAACACATGAAAACATGGCAGAGTCAACTGTCTCCGCTAGAACTGAAGAGGATGAACACCAAGGGTGTTCATCCTCTTCAGTTGGATGAACACCATCCAACTGAAGAGTTGGATTGTTTTGTATCAAAACAATACAAAGATTGTTTCACTTAAAAGCAGTACAAAAGAACAGCTATATTTTCAGTGTTGGTTTCTACAGTGTGAGCCAAAGCAAACAGACTTTTCAGCGTGAAAAAACTCAACTCATGTAACCTGTGGAAACGTGTCGCAGTAAGTTTACTCTAAATATATTTTTAGCTTTGGTTAGTTTGATATCAGTCTTATGTTACATGTTATGTTCTAATGTTTTCTCTGAGGCTGCTGTGCCATTTAGAGCAAAAATGAATATAAAGTTTACAGCATATCTCGTCACTGGAAATGGTTTGCACTGTTTATATATTTATATTATTTACTGTAGATATTGGTTAAAAAGGCTTTATGTTGTGAAAAACTGAAATCTGGAAATTAGAATTGTACATATACATATATTCTATTTGAAAATACTAACATTTGTATATTTATTTATTTATGTTTGTCTGATAGCATTTATTTAAAAAATACATTTTCACCAATTACTTTTTTACTCTTATTTGGGCAATTTTTTTGACAACTACTTTTCACTTTTACTTGAGTAATAATATTTTACTATTTTATTTTACTTAAGTACAATTTTTGGATACTCAACCCACCTCTGGATGTGAAGATGTGAAGACAGCAACATTACAGATATCCTCAGTGAAAACAGGGCAGGGGGGCAGTAGACTGTCTGTCCTCGACATTAATTAGGCCTACCTGTGGGTTGTCCTCCATTACACAGCGGATCTTTTCCACCACATCAATGCGGCGCTGCCGGTGCAGGGCGTTGATCAGCTTGGCCAGGTTGGCATCGCTGTCCCGGATCGTCCAGTGCTGCAGCGCAGCATACGCCCTCTCATGATCAGAAGAGTAGCCGTTGGAGAAGGCAGCCACCTCACGCTCTGTGACATTAGCCAGCGACTGATAGATGTCAATCCACTGCGTGCCCACCTGGGCTGCCACGAGCTTCAAGATATCCACTCCTAAAACACCAAAAGATGGAGAAAAAACAGTTAGAGAACACATGTGATCATTTGTTCAGGAACTAATGGGTTATTCAAAGAGAAAAACCTTATTAGTTAGTGGGGAGAGGTAAATTGATTGCACTAATCACCAATCTTTTTTTTTTCGTAAGATTTATTTTCATTTTTAAATTTGAAAAACAAACAAAAAAAAAACCAAAAACAAAAAGCTCACAATTATGACACAAAGCAAATATCTACAACTCACTACAACATGGCAAGTTATTGTGACTACAGGAACACTCTTAAGTGTATATTCTTGTTTTCATGCCATTCAAGGATAATTCCAAAAATCTGAAAACCAAACACAAAAAGTAATAACATAATAATAATAATAATAACATAACAATATTGGTAATTACAAGAAAGAATTAGGAGACAGTATGCAAGACAAAAGAGAACAAATAAAATCAGCAAAACAAAAAGTATAGAACACATTATACGAACTTTTCCCACCCTCCCCCCATCCCTCTAACCTTGTATGGCTCTCAATCTCCTTACATTCCTATATCTAGACAGTTTATATTCACACTTATTTATAGAAACTCTTGTGTTCAGGAATCAACGCACTTCACGGTAAAACCACATCAATCAGGAAGTCAAGCCAGGAAAGCTGAACCGGGGATCAATTTAAAACAGACCCAGGGGGGTTCAGGATCAGAAAGACTTTATTTATCCCCAAGGGGCAATTAAGAATTTTGAGTCACCACTATAATCTGTCAAGTCCAGAGACGGTAGTACTGCCAACAAGGGGCCCCAGATTTTTTCAAAGGTTTCATACTTCCCTTTTACACTACGATATCTTCTCAGGTGTGCAGTAGGACACTATGTCTGTGAAGGTTCTCAGTCATCCAGGTCATCGTAGTCAAAGGAGGACACTAGCTCATTAATCCAGTGTCTCAGTGTTGGAGGATTTTCAGATTTCCAATATAGCAGAATACATCTTTTCAACGCTGTACTCGCAAGTAAAATAAAATATTTCTTCTAGTAATTCACATTAATAGAAGCTGTGTCACCTAGAATCCATAGTTTTGGGTACAGTTCAATTGGGATTCCCATTACCCTTGAGATTATTACAATGGCGCGTCTCCAAAATTGTTCTATCACTGGGCAATTCCACAGCATGTATATCTGGAGGGAATAATTACTCAATTTTATGTAGTCTGTAAGGGGTGTAATATATCCTATGAAATATGTTAAATTGCATTTGCCTGTGTCTTATAGAGATTAACATGGTCTGTGCCTGTTCCAATAAGTGGTGCCATTCTACCTCTTCATAAACATAGCCCAGGTCTGTTTCCCATTTTCTTTTTATGGATGCTTTGTTGTGATCAGGTAACTTTTCACTGATAATAGCATATATAGAAGATGCTATTCCTTTTATTGACTTGCACGGTTTGGTGCAAAGATGGGTTTCAAGAGAGGTTTGTTTTGGTATCTCGGGGAATGCCCCTTTGGATTTCTCTTTGAAGAAACTTTGTCTTGGAAGTTTAAATTTTTCTTTTAGTTGTTGAAAGTCAATAAATGTATCATTATTTTATAAGTCAGCAACACTATTGAACGCTGTTCAATACTGAAGAAATTTAAACTTCTTAAAATTATGCAAAATTGCAGAATATTGCAGAATATTTTTAAGGTTTAACGGGGCGATCGTGGCTCAAGAGTTGGGAGTTCGCCTTGTAATCGGAAGGTTGCTGGTTCGAGCCCCGGCTTGGACAGTCTTGGTCGTTGTGTCCTTGGGCAAGACACTTCACCCGTTGCCTACTGGTGGTGGTCAGAGGGCCCGGTGGCGCCAGTGTCCGGCAGCCTCGCCTCTGTCAGTGCGCCCCAGGGTGGCTGTGGCTACAATGTAGCTTGCCATCACCAGTGTGTGAATGTATGTGTGAATGGGTGGATGACTGGATGTGTAAAGCGCTTTGGGGTCCTTAGGGACTAGTAAAGCGCTATATAAATACAGGCCATTTACCATTTACCAGGCCAAGGTTATCTGCTATGAAAAGCCAGACCAGGAAAATCTCCTTCATGTTTTTCTGTGTTTTATTCTCAGTTACTTTCACACAAAGGCATCTGCTGTGATTTTCACAATTCTGATGAAATCTCATGTGTATCAGTACTGATAAATGATCAGAATTATAATATTTCTGACTGTCTGAGGCTAAATTGAATCAAATCAGGACTTTGAGAACCGGAATCGAATGGATTATAGAAATCAGCGATGATACCCAGCCCTACTGAGCAGCCTAGGCCTGAGAGAAGTGGATGTAGCTGCGGGTAATAAGAAAAGATGAAAAGAACTATTGATAACTTTTTTGTTAAGTTAAGGCCTGATCTGCCTGAAATTCATAGCCAGTGCTCTGACACGGTGCCATCAATCTTTGAATGCTGAAAAAGCACAGTGTATCCAGGAAACACATATGATGCAATAAATGCACTGCCCAAGTGTCCCCTCTCCCCACTGCCTTTCAGCAACAGACAGCAGCAAACAGGTCGTCAGAGGAGGCCAAGATGATGATTAAGTTTAACATTTTCTACAATATTGACAAAGCACTTTAAGCACAAGTTTGTTAGTTAATAATTTAGAAATGAATATTGTCTGTATGGACTCCCCCCCCAAAGAAAGTGCACATGTAAAACTGCGGTGTTAAGCGATGCGGTTGAAAAATTTGAGTGCACATAACTTTTGTGCCGGTATGCCTACATTTCTGAAGTTAGGCATACCGGTGCGCCCATGTCAAAAAGTTAGTCTAGAGCCCTGACAGCTGTCTGCCGGCAGAGCCCGCAGGCACGTCACTGCAACCCCCTCTGGCCTCTGCTCTGTGGCTGCTGGGTGACCTCTCATTCAGGGCTCTCCTCAGCTCTTCCTAAGAGGGTGGTTCGGTTGACCCCCTGCTGATCCTCCTTGGGTCCTCGTATTCTGGGGCCTCTGGATGTCTGGGAATGATCTCCTCCATACCTGCTTCATGCCCTGGGGGACGGGGCTATGGCTATGGCTATGGCTTCCCACACTTCCTAGCAGATTGTTACATGGAGAAACCTTTTGAATACAAGCGTGCTGATCCGAGGTGTACACACGGGTGTTCAAAGACACAAACTACACCTGTCTTGGCTGCTACCTCAAAGCACATTGTGCGCTGTCGATCACATGTATAATAACATGTAATATTCAGTATCTACTGTTAGCTAGTTTTGTGATTGTGATGGTGTTGTATTTATTATGTTGCTCTTTTTTGTTTGTTTTCTCTTCTGTTTTTTCTTATCTCAATACAGGTGATCCAGGTGTTTTGTTTGTTTTTTTCTTTTTCTTCCCCCTTTACTCGCCATTTCTTCTCCCCTCTATTTTTCGTTCTCTCCCTCTCTTTCTGTCATTCTTTCTCCCTGTCCTATCCTCCAGTCATGTCTGTTTGACGGGACGTCTGTAACAACCGAAAATCCAATCAGATAAATACATAATTATAATAAAGGTCAATCAAATGGACCAATATGGCAAGGCCATGATGATCCAATTGGTAAAGTAAATCCGCTTGGCATCTTTCTTGGCCTACAGACAACAATTTTGATGGCTAAAGATCCAAACGGGACAGGCAAAAAAAAAAGAAAAAAAAAGTGCCTGACATCACATTATTTGTTATGATATTGTCACGGCTAGCAGGGCAAGCCGTGTGAGTTTTAATAGATGACCCAAGATGCAGGCAGCTTCAGATGCGAGTGAGCTTTGTTAAAAAGGATGGACATACAAACTGGAATATAGCAGGCACAAAACAAAACCTAAGAGAACCTAAACTGGGAAAACTAACAAAACTAACCTGAAACCAGAACAGAGACAACAGAGGTAGACTTGGGGAAGCAACACAGAATGAAGCAGGGAGGTGACGGAGGGAGATAACGCAGACAAACCAGCAACAGGCAGGAGAACACACAGGGCTTAAATACTCACAGGCGTAATCGTGGGATGGGAGACAGGAGGAGAACACACCTGGGAGAAATCAAGGCTGACGAGACACAGACGTAAGGCTGAGAACACTCACACGAGATAGAGACCTTCAGAATAAAACAGGAAACTCACAGACACAGAACCAGACAAGACACTGAACTTAACAGACAGATTCACAAGCAGACACTGTGACACCATGCACAGACAGAGGGAACACAGCAGTGGGAGCAGGCAGGCACAGAACAGAAACCTAACAAATGGCAAACCTTAACAAAAGACATAACCAGAATAAGCAAGAACATAGAATAATATAAGGAAACACAAAACACTGAGTCGTCAGACTCAGGAACATGGCAGATATTATACCGGGTAAACTTCTCTCCAAAGCCCATAGCCTCCAACATTTGAAATAGAAAGTTTGGCTCAATCCTGTCAAATGCTTTATTTGCATCCATAGAAATTATTAGCAGGGGGTTTTGATTTTTTTGAGCAGTATTCAATATATGGCGCAAACGTCGTACATTATCTGCTCCATGCCTGTTTTTCATGAAGCCTGTTTGGTCAGTGTGTATTATCTTAGGCATGTCTTCCAATCCAATGTTGTGATTTCCAATCTGTCAGGCTCAGGAGAGACTCGGAGGCAGACTGTCACTTAAGTTCACAATTTATTTACACACAGACACCAGGTGCGGATATATACAGGTGAGGGGGCACAGGAAGAGGGTCTCCGGGGAACACAGGCACGGCAAGGGGGCGGGCTATGTACACAATCCTTCACTGAAGCTCAGGTAGCTCGGACTCCGGCTTTTAGCTCACCAAACGGTGGTCCTCAGGCTGGCGAGAAATGAGTGTTACACAATAATCCAGTGAAGAAGCACTCTCAGCAGCCGCCTTAAGAAGTGAATGAGATGAGACGATTGTTTGCAGGTGTCCGAGCTAGGGGCTGGAGCCGTCATGACTCCGCCCCGGTAAAGCGCAGTGCGCAGGAGGGGAGAGAGAGAGACGCAGCACAACAAAAACACTTGTAGCCATACAGAGTCAGCCGAGAAGGCACAGGGTCATGACACAATCAGTCTGGTAATTTATTATTTTCTAAAGCTTCTATAATCATATTCGTGACTGGGGTCAGTAATTTATTTGAGAAAACCTTATAATAATCGACTAAGAATCCGTCTGGTCCAGGGGTCTTATTATTTTGTAAACAGTTGACGCAGAGTACCTCCATCTCAGATATATCTGCATCAAGCAGTTCTTTGTCCTCATTATGTGATTTGGGAAGGGTTACTCGGCATTTAGTAAGGCTGTTGTGTTTTTTTAGATGTTTTAATGCGACGAATCTCTTTGCAGCAGTACTGTCAGCCCCTTGCTCAGTTTTATAGAAATCTCATAGAATCGTTTAAACTCTGCATTTATGGGTGCTGATTCGTCAGCCTATAACAGCTGTAGTTTTTAGAGACACAGAAATGGCTGTGACAGATTTAGTCATCAACGAATACCAACTAATACATCAACCAGTCACAGCTGCACTGACAGCTGTCATTCCTGAAGCAATCTCCCATGAATCATAAGTGTGTATCAGTAAATTCTCTCAAATAGCCTTAGGCGTCACATTGTACTTCACAATCTCCTTCAGACACACACTGCTGCCTCTTCAGACTCTCTCTGCTCTACTTTCACTGACTCTTATGTGACTTTTCAGTGAAACTTAAACACTGCTTCATCTGTTTGTAGGGTAAATATACAGTAACTCCCTTGTTTTGTTTGACATGTGTGTTTGTTTTGTGTCTGTGTGTGTGCACTTGTACAGGTTTTTACCAGATGTAGTTTTAATGTCACACCTTCCAGTTACAACCTAGTTAAATGTGAAATGAATACCACAGAATGTCCATAAGGTGCAGTTGCAGTCTGGCAGTGGGAGCAGTGTGACAGTTCAACTGTTTAGGAGGGAAATGGCGAGAGGAAAGAAACTGTGCCCATGTCGGGTGGTCCTGGTCTGCAGGCTTCTATACCGTCTGCCAGAGGGCAGCAGGTCAAAAAGTCTGTGTCCAGGATGTGAGGGGTCTGTGAAGATTTTCCCTGCGCATTTCCTGGTTCTTGAGAGGTACGGGTCCTGGATGGAGGGCAGGGGGCCCCGATGAACATTTCTGCTGCCCGTACAATCCACTGCAGTCTGCGATTGTCCTGTTTAGTGGTTGCTCCATACCAGACTGCGATGGAGGAGGACAGGACAGACTCAATGACTGTAGTGTAGAACTAGAAGACTAGCAGCTCCTGTGGAAGACTGTACTTCCCCAGTTGTCTCAGGAAGTACATCCTCTGCTGGGTCTTTTTGAGGATGGAGTTGATGTTGGTCTCCCACTTCAGGTCCTGGGAGATGGTGGTACCCAGGAACTTGAAGATCTCCACAGTCGACACCGGGCTGTCTGATATAGTGAGGGAGAGCATTGTTGAGGGATGTCTCCTGTAGTCTACTGTCATCTCTACCCATATGGAAAAGATATAGTAAAAACTTATATGATTTACTCATGAAAGTGGCCACTTTCTCATTACTTTCATATATTGTTTTAGTAAGTATCCAAAACATACAAGTTTGATTATATAATTTTTCAAGGGATCTTATATCTGTTTTCACTCTTGTATGCTTTTCATACAAGTTTCACACAAGATAGATACAAACTTTATAAGATTTATACAGTGGGGCAAAAAAGTATTTAGTCAGCCACCGATTGTGCAAGTTTCCCCACCTAAAATGATGGCAGAGGTCAGTAATTTGCACCAGAGGTACACTTCAACTGTGAGAGACAGAATGTGAAAAAAAATCCATGAATTCACATGGTAGGATTTGTAAAGAATTTATTCGTAAATTAGGGTGGAAAATAAATATTTGGTCACCTCAAACAAGGAAAATCTCTGGCTCTCACAGACCTGTAACGTCTTCTGTAAGAAGCTTTTCTGTCCCCCACTCGTTACCTGTATGAATGGCACCTGTTTGAACTCATCATCTGTATAAAAGACACTTGTCCACACCCTCAAACAGTCAGACTCCAAACTCCGCCATGGCCAAGACCAAAGAGCTTTCGAAGGACACCAGGAAAAGTATTGTAGACCTGCACCAGACTGGGAAGAGTGAATCTACAATAGGCAAGCAGCTTGGTGTGAAAAAATCAACTGTGGGAGCAATCATCAGAAAATGGAAGACATACAAGACCACTGATAATCTCCCTCGATCTGGGGCTCCACGTAAGATCTCATCCCGTGGGGTCAAAATGATCATGAGAACGGTGAGCAAAGATCCCAGAACCACACGGGGGGACCTGGTGAATGACCTGCAGAGAGCTGGGACCAAAGTAACAAAGGTCACCATCAGTAACACACTACAACGGCAGGGAATCAAATCCCGCAGTGCCAGACGTGTTCCGCTGCTGAAGCCAGTGCATGTCCAGGCCCATCTGAAGTTTGCCAGAGAGCACATGGATGATACAGCAGAGGATTGGGAGAATGTCATGTGGTCAGGTGAAACCAATGTAGAACTTTTTGGTATAAACTCAACTCGTCGTGTTTGGAGGAAGAAGAATACTGAGTTGCATCCCAAGAACACCATACCTACTGTGAAGCATGGGGGTGGAAACATCATGCTATGGGGCTTTTTTTCTGCCAAGGGGACAGGACGACTGATCCGTGTTAAGGACAGAATGAATGGGGCCATGTATCGTGAGATTTTGAGCCAAAACCTCCTTCCATCAGTGAGAACTTTGAAGATGAAACGAGGCTGGGTCTTCCAACATGACAATGATCCAAAACACACCGCCTGGGCAACAAAGGAGTGGCTCCGTAAGAAGCATTTGAAAGTCCTGGAGTGGCCTAGCCAGTCTCCAGACCTCAACCCCATAGAAAATCTTTGGCGGGAGTTGAAAGTCCGTGTTGCTCGGCGACAGCCCCAAAACATCACTGCTCTCGAGAAGATCTGCATGGAGGAATGGGCCAAAATACCAGCTACTGTGTGTGCAAACCTGGTAAAGACCTATAGTAAACGTTTGACCTCTGTTATTGCCAACAAAGGTTATGTTACAAAGTATTGAGTTGTATTTTTGTTATTGGCCAAATACTTGTTTTCCACCCTGATTTACGAATAAATTCTTTACAAATCCTACCATGTGGATTCATGGATTTTTTTTTCACATTCTGTTACTCACAGTTGAAGTGTACCTCTGGTGCAAATTACTGACCTCTGTCATCATTTTAGGTGGGGGAACTTGCACAATCGGTGGCTGACTAAATACTTTTTTGCCCCACTGTATATATCTTTTCCATATGGGTACAGTCTTAAGCTTGTTCAGCTCCACATTGTGCTGACTGCACCAGATTACCAGCCGCTCAACTTCCTGCCGGTATGCAGGCTCATCACCATCCTGAATGAGGCCAATGATGGTGGTGTCATCTGCAAACTTTAGGAGTTTAACAGCCGAGTTCTTGGAGGTGCAGTCTTTAGTGTAGAGGGAGAACAACAGTGGTGAGAGGACACAACCTTGAGGGGCACTAATACTGAGGGACTGAGTTTTAGAGGTGATCTCCCCCAGCCTCACTCCTGACAGCCTCCTGTCTGTCAGGAAGCTGGTGATCCACTGACAGGTAGCTGGTGACATGCTGAGCTGGGAGAGTTTGGAGGAGAAAAGTTCAGGCACATTGGTGCAGGATGTAATGCAGCCCCATGTTCACTGTTTTCCCGGTAGGCAAACTGCAGGGGGTCCAACTGGTGTCCTTCAAATGAGCTAACACCAGTCGTTCAAAGGATTTCATGACCACAGACGTCAAGACAACAGGTCTGTAATCTTTCAGTCCTGTAATGGTGGGTTTCTTGGGGACCGGGATGATGGTGGAGCATTTGAAGCAGCTTGTTGAGTCTGGATTGAGGAGGGTGAGGGGGGAGAGGTGGCCAATATATTCTTCTGCAGTAGAATATATTTAACCCATTGGCCAGGTCTTTGTTTGCTTCAACAGTGGGTGGGGGGCGTCTGTAGCTGGTGATTTCCCGCAGGCCCTACCACACTGATGCAGGGTCGGTGGCTGAGAGCTGTTCATTGAGCTTCTGGGAGTAGATCCTTTTAGCTACTTTGATTTTGTGGTGGCAGATTTCTTTTCTCATGTATTAATCACATATTTAATCATATCACATTAGTTATAGTAATATCACTTTCTCACTTTACTATAGTAAGAGCACTCCTGTCACCAGCTTGCATGCATGTGAAATGTTAACACAGTGAGGCCATTGTAATGGGAGACGTTGAACAGATAGTGGGACTCCTCCTTATCAGGGATGTAAATCCTTAGGTAATGGCCAAGCAGAAAACAAGGTCATAATTCTCTCTATGAAGAGGGGCCAACATATAAGAGTTTGTGGAATGTTCTTTGTCTGTGTCTCTGTATTTAAGATGTAAGGGCGGTGGCCAAAATTCAGAGATGGTCCTAGGGTTTCACTGGGATGCTCTCTCCACATTGGAATGTGTTTATTAAACCCACTTCAAATCAAGCTCACTGGGTGTGTTGCAGGTTATTGTTAAATTTTCCATAACAATCTCCTTGATCAGTGTGTTCCTGGCCTGCTTGTACAGGGCCCCATTACCACTTCTGTAGGCGTCCTCCCTAGCCTTATGAAGATGTTGGAGTTTAGTCAAAAGTCAAAGTCAAAGTCAACTTTATTTGTCAATTCTGCCACATGTACAGGACATACAGAGAATAGAAATTTCGTTACTCTCAAACCCTAGATGAAATAGCAATGAACATTTAAATATAAGAGAATGATTAAAAAATGCAAATAAAATAATTAAAAAGTAAAAATTTAAATAAATACAATACAAATGAACAAGAAAGCTATACAATATACAATATACAGTATTCAGGTAAGGGTAAATGACATTGAGTGTAAACCAGGCAGAGTAGTGCAAATAGGCAAATAGTGCAAATGGAGATTTAGTAATGTACAGTAAGAGATAGTATAACAACAAAGTCTTATGAGGTAGTGGCAGTCCAATGCTCCACAAAGTGACTGGTAACTGGTGCAGGCCAGTGAGTGAGTCAGAGTGTGTGTGTGTGTGTGTGTGACAGAGTTCAGTGAGACCATGGAGGAGAAGAGGGGAGAGGGGGCAGAATCGGGAGGGAGTTAAGCTTCCTGACAGCCTGATGGATGAAGCTGTCCTTCAGTCTGCTGGTCCTGGCCTGGAGACTCCGCAGTCTCCTCCCTGACGGCAGCAGCTTGAAGAAGCTTTGCATTGGGTGCGTGGGATCAGCCGCTATGCAAAGGGCTTTTTTAGTGAGACGGGTGCTGTAAATGTCCTGGAGGGAGGGGAGAGAGACACCAATGATCCTCTCTGCAGCTCTCACTATGCGTTGGAGGGTTCTATGACAGGACGCATTGCAGGCTCCAAACCACACAGTGATGCAGCTCGACAGGATGCTCTCGATGGTGCCTCTGTAGAAAGTGTACATGATGGGGGCTGGTGCTCCTGCTCTTCTTAGTTTGCGGAGAAAGAAGAGACGCTGCTGTGATTTCTTGGCCAGTGCTGTGGTGTTGTACGTCCAGGAGAGATCCTCTGTGATGTGCACACCCAAGAACTTGGTGCTGCTCACTCTCTCCACAGACGCTCCGTCAATGGTCAGAGGAGCATGTTGGGTGTGCATTCTCCTGAAGTCCACAACAATCTCCTTCGTCTTCTCCACATTCAGAGAGAGATTGTTGTCAACACACCACGTGGCCAGGCGTCTCACCTCACTTCTGTAGTCGGTCTCATCCCTGTTGCTAATGAGACCCACGACTGTTGTGTCGTCCGCAAACTTGATGAAGAGGTTGGAGCTATATGATGGAGTGCAGTCATGGGTCAGCAGAGTGAAGAGGAGGGGGCTCAGCACACATCCCTGCGGGGCCCCCGTGTTTAAAATTATGGTGCTGGATGTATTACTGCCGACCCGTACTGCTTGAGGTCTTCCGGTGAGGAAATCCAACAGCCAGTTGCACAGTGAGGTGTTGAGCCCCAGCTGGACCAGTTTTTGAGTGAGCTGTTGGGGGATTATAGTGTTGAATGCTGAACTGAAATCTATGAACAGCATTCGAACATATGAGTCTTTTTTGTCCAGGTGTGTGAGTGCTGAGTGGAGTGCAGTGGAGATGGCATCATCGGTTGAGCGGTTGGGCCGATACGCAAACTGGAAGGGATCCAGGGAGGGGGGCAGGACAGTCTTGATGTGTTTCATGACTAGTCGTTCGAAGCACTTCATCAGGATGGGAGTAAGTGCAACAGGACGGTAGTCATTAAAGCAGGAGGGAGATGACTTTTTTGGAACCGGAATGATTGTGGTGGCTTTAAAACATGTGGGGACGACAGCCTGGATGAGTGATATGTTGAAGATGTCTGTGAAGACATCAGTGAGTTCCACTGCACAGTCTCTCAGTACACGACCAAGAATGTTGTCAGGACCCGGAGCTTTTCGTGCATTGATCCTGCTGAGGGATCTCCTCACGCTGTCCGGGGACAGAGTCATCACCTGGTCACCAGGAGGGGGTGGGGTCTTCTGTGCAGTGGTGTTGTTTTGGACTTCAAAGCGAGCAAAGAAAGTATTCAGCTCGTTCAGCAGGGGGATAGTGCTATCACAGGTCTGTGGTGGGGGCTTGTAATCTGTGATGGTCTGAATGCCCCGCCACAGGCTCCGTGAGTCTCTGCTGTCTTTGAAGTGATGAGATATTTTCCTGGAGTACTGTCTCTTAGCCTCTCTGATGCCACGGGAAAGGTTGGCCCTAGCTGTCCTCAGGCTCGCCTCGTCTCCATCTCTGAAGGCAACATTCCGAGCTTTCAGCAGCCTGTAGACCTCTCCTGTCATCCATGGTTTTTGATTTGCCCGGACAGTTATGGTTTTCGTGACTGTTACATCCTCAATACACTTGTTGATGTAGGCAGTAACAGTCTCTGCGTACTCCTGGAGGTCAGTGGTGTTGTTATAGGTGGCAGCCTGCTTAAACATGTCCCAGTCTGTGGTGTTAAAGCAGTCCTGTAAAGCCTCTGAAGACCCTTCTGGCCACACTTGTATCCGCTTACGAACCGGTTTGGTGGTTTTAACGAGCGGTCTGTAAGCAGGCATTAGCATGACAGTGATATGGTCTGAGGCGCCGAGGTGGGGGAGGGGAAAAGCTTTGTAGGCTCCTCTCTGGGTGGTGTAAACAAAGTCCAGTGTGTTATTTCCCCTTGTTGGAAAGTATATGTGTTGTTGTATTTTTGGAAACACGCACTTTAAGTCTGCATGATTGAAATCCCCAGCCAGGATGAGAAAAGCATCAGGATGGGCTGTCTGTTGCTCACTGATGTGCTGGTACAGTTCATTCAGTGCCTCACTCCTGTTGTTGACATTGGAGGAGGGAGGGATGTACACAGCGCACAGTAGTATGGCTGTATATTCCCTCGGTAGATAGAATGGCCGGCACTTAATAACCATAAACTCCAGCACTGGTGAGCAGTGTTTGCAGACCGCAGCAGCATCGCGACACCAGGCATCATTGATGTAAACACAAAGTCCTCCCCCGCGGGTCTTACCTCCCGCGACGATGACTCTGTCAGCACGGTAGCATGTTAGCTGGTCGAGCTGAATGGCGCGGTCCGGGACACTGTCGCTAAGCCATGTTTCCGTGAACACAAAAGCACAGCAGTCCTTTACGTTCCTTTGAGATGAACGTAGCAGTCGGATGTCGTCCAGTTTATTTTCTAGCGAGCGTACGTTGGCCAAAACGATAGAGGGGATGGCGGGTTTGTGTGGGCTAGCCGCTAGCCTAGCTCGGATGCCACCGCGCTTACCCCTCTTCTGCTTCCTCTCACACCGCTTGAGGCGCATCCATTGTGGGCGAAGTGCAGGAGTGGGGGTCGGTGATTGAGTAGGCCTTCGGAGCAGACCCAGATCTTTCAGCTTCTCGATGTCCACAGAGTTTAACTTAAAAAGTTTGTTTCTGCCGATGTCGAGAAGAAGTGTTCGGGCATATCCTCGCTTGCACACAGATAGACGCGACAAAGACTTACAAAAACACTGCAACTTACAGGACGAAAAACACGAAAAAGTAGTTTGTTTGGGAGAGAGAGAAGCCGCTGCGTGTGCACGCGCCGCCATGTTGAAAGGAACATAGGAGTTTAGGAGTGAACCATGGTTTATTGTTGTTGTACGTGCAAAAGGTCTTGGTTGGCACACACATAGCTTCAAAAGCAGTCCAATCAGTGCAGTCAAAACAGTCCTGCAGTTCCTGCTTTGCTGCGTTAGTCCACTTCTTCACAGTTTTGACTACAGGCTTGGCACGTTTGAGTTGTTACCTATAAACTGGAATAAGATGGACCAGGCAGTGATCAGAATCTCCCAAAGCTGCCCGGAGGACAGAGCAATAGGCATCTTTTAAAGTGGTGTAACAGTGATTCAGTGTGATGTTGTCCCTGGTGGGGCAGTCTATATGCTGTCTGTATTTAGGAAGTTCATGGTTTAGGCTTGCTCTGTTAAAACCCTCTAAGACAATTGTAAAGGAATCCGGGAATTTCCTTTCCAGGGTGGTAATCTGGTCAGCAAGCTCGCACAGTGCGTTGTTTGCGTTAGCCTGAGGAGGGATGTAAACTCCGACCAGCATGAATTAAGAAATCTCCCGCAGTGAATAAAAAGGTTTGCAGTTGATGAAAAAAAGTTTCCAGGTTTGGGCTGCAGTATTTCTGTAACACTGTGACATCAGTACTCCAACCTTTGTTAATGCAGAAGCAGACTCCGCCACCCTTTTTTTCCCTTGAAAGCTCCATTCCGCGGTACGCCCGGTGAAGTTGGAAACCTGGCAGATATAAGACAGCGTCTGGGATTCACTCAATGAGCCAGGATTCATTGAAGCAGAGGGAAGCATAGCGTGCAAAGTCCTTGTTAGTCCGGTCTAAAAGCAGTAATTCATCGACTTTGTTTGGAAGAGAGCAGAGATTCGCAAGATGCATTTGGGGAGTGCCGTGTGGAATCTTCGCCGACGTAGTTTCACCAGCATGAGTCCCCCGTCTGTGTCTCTTCTGGGAGCCACAGGGAGCCACTGCGCCTCTGACTAAAATCTCCAAATAACTTTACGGGTTTATGAAAAATGGATAAGAACTATTTTGAGACGACTGCCTGATGTTTAGCAGTTGATCTCTGGAGAAAGTGATGTTGTCTGAGTGACCAAAAGTGCAGAAAATAAACAAAAAAAAGAAAAGTGCGAGAGAGCGCAGTACAGAGGCTGCCACCCGTGGCGCTATTTTGCTCAGTTTATACAGTGGGGCAAAAGAGTGTTTAGTCAGCCACCGATTGTGCAAGTTCCCCCACTTAAAATGATGACAGAGGTCAGTAATTTGCACCAGAGGTACACTTCAACTGTGAGTAACAGAATGTGAAAAAAAAATCCATGAATCCACATGGTAGGATTTGTAAAGAATTTATTCGTAAATTAGGGTGGAAAATAAGTATTTGGTCACCTCAAACAAGGAAAATCTCTGGCTCTCACAGACCTGTAACGTCTTCTGTAAGAAGCTTTTCTGTCCCCCACTCGTTACCTGTATGAATGGCACCTGTTTGAACTCATCATCTGTATAAAAGACACCTGTCCACAGCCTCAAACAGTCAGACTCCAAACTCCGCCATGGCCAAGACCAAAGAGCTTTCGAAGGACACCAGGAAAAGTATTGTAGACCTGCACCAGACTGGGAAGAGTGAATCTACAATAGGCAAGCAGCTTGGTGTGAAAAAATCAACTGTGGGAGCAATCATCAGAAAATGGAAGACATACAAGACCACTGATAATCTCCCTCGATCTGGGGCTCCACGCAAGATCTCATCCCGTGGGGTCAAAATGATCATGAGAGCGGTGAGCAAAGATCCCAGAACCACACGGGGGGACCTGGTGAATGACCTGCAGAGAGCTGGGACCAAAGTAACAAAGGTCACCATCAGTAACACACTACAACGGCAGGGAATCAAATCCCACGGTGCCAGACGTGTTCCGCTGCTGAAGCCAGTGCATGTCCAGGCCCGTCTGAAGTTTGCCAGAGAGCACATGGATGATACAGCAGAGGATTGGGAGAATGTCATGTGGTCAGATGAAACCAAAGTAGAACTTTTTGGTATAAACTCAACTCGTCGTGTTTGGAGGAAGAAGAATACTGAGTTGCATCCCAAGAACACCATACCTACTGTGAAGCATGGGGGTGGAAACATCATGCTATGGGGCTGTTTTTCTGCCAAGGGGACAGGACGACTGATCCGTGTTAAGGACAGAATGAATGGGGCCATGTATCGTGAGATTTTGAGCCAAAACCTCCTTCCATCAGTGAGAACTTTGAAGATGAAATGAGGCTGGGTCTTCCAACATGACAATGATCCAAAACACACCGCCCGGGCAACAAAGGAGTGGCTCCGTAAGAAAGTCCTGGAGTGGCCTAGCCAGTCTCCAGACCTCAACCCCATAGAAAATCTGTGGCGGGAGTTGAAAGTCCGTGTTGCTCGGCGACAGCCCCAAAACATCACTGCTCTCGAGAAGATCTGCATGGAGGAATGGGCCAAAATACCAGCTACTGTGTGTGCAAACCTGGTAAAGACCTATAGTAAACGTTTGACCTCTGTTATTGCCAACAAAGGTTATGTTACAAAGTATTGAGTTGTATTTTTGTTATTGACCAAATACTTATTTTCCACCCTGATTTACGAATAAATTCTTTACAAATCCTACCATGTGGATTCATGGATTTTTTTTTCACATTCTGTCTCTCACAGTTGAAGTGAACCTCTGGTGCAAATTACTGACCTCTGTCATCATTTTAGGTGGGGGAACTTGCACAATCGGTGGCTGACTAAATACTTTTTTGCCCCACTGTATAGTTTACACAGACAATTTTATTTCTTATATGAATGTTATTTATTTTTACTGTCAAAAACAGGATGTGTCAAGTGATAACAATAACAAGTATATTGGATTAAAACATTCACAGCAGGTGGGATATCCGGTCTTTAAGTGATGACCTGATGAACCCTGCTTCCAGGTCCAAACTACTCTGCATTTGTTAAGGCTGTTGTGTTTTTTACGTTTTAATGCTTTGTATTTTGTTCTATTTAATCTGAACAAGCCCCTAAAAACAGTCAGTGATAACTGTCGGCCTATCTCGGTTTTCATTACCACTGTTCATTTTAAAGCTCAGTTTTTTAACCCACATGCTGTAACTACATGCCCATGTAGCAGTATATTAATGACTAACCTCGTATTGTGGATGGATTATCTCAGTTGTTCTCCTGACTGAAGTTTGATTCGTTTACAGCATTCTGCCATGTGATTAAATTTGTCCATAACCTTCGGGAACTCTTGCATCAAATTTTATCGAGTGGAAAAAAGTTAGCATCCATCCTCCAACTTCACTGTGTTTATGTTATGCTAACATAGCTGTGTAGCTAGCCACCATGCAGCACATCATTATATACCAGCTAGCCCAACTTCAGTAACCCTACATACACCACTGCTGTTTAGTTTTCTGTCTTCATTTATGTCTGAAGTGATAGCAGAGCTGTAAATATAAATTTTTGCTATGGTTGCTGTGCTGGTTAAGCTGCCAGATTTTTGGATTCACGACCCTCCTTCATGGTTCGTGCACATCGAAGTTCAGGTTGCTCTTTGTGGCATTTCAGCCGACGACATGAAATAGCATCATGTGTATGGGCTCAAAATGTGGTCATAAATATTTTGTACTTGTAAAAAAGATTTGTATGTGTAAAAAAGATTTGTACTTGTAAAAAAGATTTGTATGTGTAAAAAAGATTTGTATGTGTAAAAAGATTTGTGTGTGCGTAAAAAAGATTTGTATGTGTAAAAAAGATTTGTGTGTGCATAAAAAAGATTTGTGTGTGCGTAAAAAAGATTTGTATGTGTAAAAGAGATTTGTGTGTGCGTAAAAAAGATTTGTATGTGTAAAAAAGATTTGTGTGTGCGTAAAAAAGATTTGTGTGTGGACTTAGAAAAAAAACCCCTGCAAGTTACAAGTACGGATTTTGACCCTATTTTTCTTCCTTTCATCTGATTGGTCAATGTCATGTCAATCACAAATGTAACAATCCAATCAGAGAACAGATGGGTTTGGCTGTCGGAGGGGCGCTTTTTTTGAACTGCAGGTCTTTGAAGGGAATAAATGCCCTTTTACATGCCAACCCAGCGTTTTCCTTCATCACCACGAAGGAAAACAGTCTGTGGTCATCCGAGTTTGGTGATTTTTGTGTCACAGGAGTACGTGTTTAATACAGGGACTTCCACAGCCTTTTCAACAGCGCTGCGGACCGCGGGGCGGGGGCGGGCAGTGTTTTGGAAATGACAGTCTTCATTACAAAGCTTTCTTCGTTATGAATTAGCATACATGTTTTTATTGAACATTTGAAGAACCAGCAAAAAAAACTCTTGTAGAGGACATAAAGTCAGAGATAGAAAAGACAAGGAGCAGGTGCATCTAGTACAGGTAGAGCTGCTGCAAAAACCCACAGAGCTCAGCAGCCAGCAACAAATTCTGGATCCTTTGCTTTTAGTTAGCAGTTAGCATTAGCAGCACATCCTGCGTCCGATGTGAAAGGACTTTTATGCTGCGCACTGTGACTCACACCAATGGTCCTGGGTCAGCCCTGACTTTGTGTTAAACTAATCCTAAAGTAATAATGGTATTTCTAACCACTGATATACCACAACTTTTTCCTTTCAACAGCTACTGAAAGTTAGGGGACCTAGCTGCTATCGGATATTTATATAGCGATCCTCCAGCTTCAAACTGTATCACCCTTCAAGGACCTGCAGTTCAAAAAAGCGCCCCTCCGACAGCCAAACCCATCTGTTCTCTGATTGGATTGTTACATTTGTGATTGACATGACATTGACCAATCAGATGAAAGGAAGAAAAATAGGGTCAAAATCCGTACTTGTAACTTGCAGGGGTTTTTTTTCTAAGTCCACACACAAATCTTTTTTACGCACACACAAATCTCTTTTACACATACAAATCTTTTTTACGCACACACAAATCTCTTTTACACATACAAATCTTTTTTACGCACACACAAATCTTTTTTATGCACACACAAATCTTTTTACACATACAAATCTTTTTTATGCACACACAAATCTTTTTACACATACAAATCTTTTTTACGCACACACAAATCTCTTTTACACATACAAATCTTTTTTACGCACACACAAATCTTTTTTACGCACACACAAATCTTTTTACACATACAAATCTTTTTTACGCACACACAAATTCTTTTTACACATACAAATCTTTTTTACACATACAAATCTTTTTTACAAGTACAAAATATTTATGACCACATTTTGAGCCCATACACATGATGCTATTTCATGTCGTCGGCTGAAATGCCACAAAGAGCAACCTGAACTTCGATGTGCACGAACCATGAAGGAGGGTCGTGAATCCAAAAATCTGGCAGCTTAACCAGCACAGCAACCATAGCAAAAATTTATATTTACAGCTCTGCTATCACTTCAGACATAAATGAAGACAGAAAACTAAACAGCAGTGGTGTATGTAGGGTTACTGAAGTTGGGCTAGCTGGTATATAATGATGTGCTGCATGGTGGCTAGCTACACAGCTATGTTAGCATAACATAAACACAGTGAAGTTGGAGGATGGATGCTAACTTTTTTCCACTCGATAAAATTTGATGCAAGAGTTCCCGAAGGTTATGGACAAATTTAATCACATGGCAGCCAAACCCATCTGTTCTCTGATTGGATTGTTACATTTGTGATTGACATGACATTGACCAATCAGATGAAAGGAAGAAAAACAGGGTCAAAATCCGTACTTGTAACTTGCAGGGGTTTTTTTTCTAAGTCCACACACAAATCTTTTTTACGCACACACAAATCTCTTTTACACATACAAATCTTTTTCACGCACACACAAATCTTTTTTTACGCACACACAAATCTTTTTTACACATACAAATCTTTTTTACGCACACACAAATTCTTTTTACACATACAAATCTTTTTTACGCACACACAAATCTTTTTTACACATACAAATCTTTTTTACACATACAAATCTTTTTTACAAGTACAAAATATTTATGACCACATTTTGAGCCCATACATGTGGTGTCTTCGCTGGATCTGCTGTCCACCAACCGTGTGATGACCCTCCCCCGATATACCCCCACCCAAGGGAAATACAGCACTTGCAAGGCGCTGCTGCTTCTGCACTACTCCCTCTCCGATGCAGAACGGGCCAAGAAAATCCTCTCTCTTAGGCCTGGGTGATGGTACTGCTCTCGAGCTCATGTCCTTGCTTGGAATGGATTCCTCTTCACTCTTCACCCGTCTTCCTCCAACAGTTGCTGGTGCGAGCTGGCCTCGCCAACCCCCCGCTACTGGCCACAAAGGATTACTGCTCACTCACAGAAGAAGCAGATTACATTCTCCTGGCTACCAGGAGCTTTGGCGTCCAGGCGATAGTTCCCGACCCACCAACAGCATCTCCCCTGCCCCCACCGATCCTCCTTGGGGTCTCCAACTCATCAATGGTGGCTGGGATGGCGGCACGGCAGCACCGCGGAAAAGGGCTGTGTTTTATCAGCCGCATGATAGCGCCGTGCTGTCTTTGCAGTTTTAAGGCCCAGGGAAACTAGCCTGCCGGCACTCTGGGTTCCCAAGGGAGCTGGAGTCAACCAAAAAATGTGTGCCCGAGCGTAAGTCCTCTATGAGGAGTAGCCTTTCCTTATCACCAGTGACCGCTACAGAGCGCTTGCAGGCTCGTTTCCCTGGGCCTTAAAATGGTAAAGGCATGCTGATGCTGCAGAGGTTTAAAAATGATGTGCCGGGAGTTCGCTGTTCAGAAATTTGAAGTTTACACAGCTACATTATCACCTGAAATTATGTTAAAAAAAAAAATTTTGCGTTGAGTAATAAGAGTAATATTAAAACTAAGTAGCTGCGGCCATTGTTGGAAACCTGAATTGGCTGGACCGTGCTATGAATTCTGGGATATGGTTTTTCAATTTTGTTGTCCGGGTGGAAAATCGGGAGAAATTCGGGAGAATGGTGGCTCAGGGAGATTTTCGGGAGGGGCAATGAAAAAGGGTTGGCATGTATGGTCACACCTTACAGTTAAAATAAACAACATTTCTTTATATAATTGCATTAATTGCAAATTATTGCAGAAACCAACTGGACACCCAGAGGTATGACATGCAAAACCCTCAACATCTGCATGACTGTTTTTGGTCGCAAGGTACACCAGTCGCCTGGTATGAGACAATTGATCTCCAAAGACAGAGCGCAACCACTCTCAGGCAGATTCTCAAAAGTTTCCAAATAATTGCAGTCTTACATGAGTACAGATAGATTACAGACACACTGCAACCATGAGGTCTGCTATTTGCAGTCAGTTCAACAAACATAATCATTCTGATTTTCTCAAGGTAAATACTAGTAATATTGTTTGCTTTGCACCAGGCTGTCAGAGAAACAATAACTGCATTCAGGTAGTTTTCTGCATTTTATTTATTTATTTAAATTAAGGACAGTAGGAAGAGGAGGTCTATAAATGAAATGTTTTGAGTTGATTTTGTTCTACATCTATCTACAAGTTGTTATAGTTGTCCCTTTGTATCCATTTGATTAAAAATTACAGTTGATTAGCTATTAAAATGCCATCTGTTGTTTTATTATGTAAAGATGCAAGAACACTCAAGCCAAAAAGCAGGTATACACAGACATGTGAAGTCTATACACGTTTGCAGAGAAAAATTTTACTCTAATTTTCCATCTGAAATCTTGAACCCTTTCCTTACCCAAACGTATGAAGCTAAATCTAAGCTGAAATCGGAGCCCTAACTCTAAACTAACCCAATAAAGAAGTGACCAGATCAGTTTCATTTGACCTCATTTTACAAGCTTTCCCCAGTCCAAAAGGCTTTACAACTCATGACTGAAAGAGTGCACACATGGAAACATATATAAATACATACACACACTCAATCCCCTATTACACTCTAGATTAATACACTCACACGAATGCTGGAGTCACCCAGAGGACCTTGTGTGCCAGCCTTCTGGGCTGGGAGACTGTCGACTCTCATCCACATCGCTGGCCATAAAACACAACAACAGACAAGAAATCCCCCTGCTCTGCACGCCTCACTGCCAAAGCTAGCTGGACACATTTAAATGACCTACATAGGGCTCGTGATTTACTATTTCAGTTGGCAGATGAGTTTACATGTACTCTATATTTTGGATAGAGGATTTTATCTTGTCTACCTGAGCCCTCAGAGGATTTTATGCAATTTTCTTCATTCACAACCATTTATACAAACACTTTTTTCTATGCGTTTTCGACCTTGGTGCTCTTCTATCTAGCATTCACACACATTCACAGTCTAATGGACTCATCAGACAGAAATTTGGGGTTAGTATTTTGCCCAAAGATATTTGGTATGCAGACTGGAGGAGCCAGGGATCAAACTAGCAACTTTCCAATGAGCAGATGACCTGCTCTACCTCCTGAGCTACAGCCAGTGCACTTTGCAAAAGGCATGATTGCTTTCTTTGTCCCATAATTATCATGACCTTGGTGGAAAAATTTGTGAATTTGTATTCTGATACCACAGAGTTAAAGTTTAATGTCATCACTGATGACTTCACAGGGTTAAGTAAGTATTTTACTTTTGCATGAATGGATGGAAGGTTGGAAGGGGTTGTTTTACCTATTTCTCTTCCTCCATTGGTCAAAAGCACTGATTAACAGTTGTGAGAGATTTGCTTTAAATGTTGTGTTCTAAATCACTGAAAGTTCAAAACTGTTGTATGCATAATTACAAAATCTTACTAATGTATAAATCTTTGCTATTGAGTCAGATTTTTAAAAAAAAATGAGTTACTGTTAAAACCAACTTGATAATAACTGATAACTGACAATAGAAGTACAGTGGTCTCTCATTTGTCACGAGAGTTACGTTCCAAAAATAACTCGGGATAGGTGAAATCTCCTCAGTAGCCAACTTCATTTTTTACAATTATTATAGATGTTTTAAGGCTGTAAAACCCCTCACTACACACTATACGCTTTTCTCAGATAGGCATGAACATTTTCATACTTTTCTCTCTTGTTTAAACACTTTCAAAGTTCAAACCTTCATAGAAAAATAAGTCCAATATTATAAAATCAAGCCAAAGGCAAGGTAGTGCAAACAGTTTCATCACAACATTGTTATGTTTGTTAGGGAGAAACCTTACAAACATACAGCACAGCACTTCAGAGTTACACTTCTAGCGATCGAAAATTTATGTAAATTTGACAAGCTGAACGCATTCTGTACTGTTCAGGAGACATGGCATGAGATGAACCATGTTATAGTGAATGACAACTGTAGTGTTTAAGGACCCTGGAACAGGAAATACAACAAGATTAAAATATCATCGTTTCTCCATTTTATCCTGTTGGATATGTGTATAAAATTTAATGAATAATTCATAGAGGTCACAGTGAAACTGACCTTTAAACAACAAATTCTATTCAATTTATCCTTGAGTTCCAAGTTAACTTCAGTGCCAACTCAGAAGAAATTAACTCAAGACACTGCTCTTATCATGAGCTAAACCTTGGTCATTTTATCCTAAAGTCTGAATGGGTGTTTGTGCTGACTATAATTCAACTCCCTCCAGGCATTCTGTAATGTCTGTTTAACAAAATATAAAAAACATATACAGACATATACAACATGTACAGAGCTCTGTACAGGGTTGCCTGACCTGATCTGAAAAGGGGAATCAAAAAAGCCAAGTCAGACCACAAAAAAAGCATGGTGTTCCACATGTCCAGCAACAACACACATGTGACGTGTAGCAGGGTATACAAGACATCATAAACCACAAGGCTGCACTGCGAAGACAGAAAATATGAGTGTCCAGCTGGCAGAGGAAATAAACGGCTTCTTTCCCCACTTTGAAACACCACAACAGCAGCACTCATCTACTTCAGCTCTGCTCCCATCCTTACCTATTTCCTGCACCGCTCTCCAGTCACTGTAACAGAACATGATGTCACACATGTGTTCCTAGCAGTGAACCCCAGGAAGGCTGCCAGTCCAGATGGAGTACCTGGCAAGGTGCTAAGAGCATGTACCCACCAGACCCTTCAACCTTTCACTGGATCAGGCAACCATCCCATCCTGTCTAAAGTCAGCCACAATCATCCCAGTGCCGATGAAGTCTCCCATCACTAGCCTGAACGATTACTGCCCTGTGGCCCTCACACCCAGGGTACACACAATCATGAAATGTTTCGAGAAACTAGTCCTTCAACACATCAAGGACTACCTCCTCCCAGATTTTGGCCCCTACCAGTTTGCATACCGCGTGAACAGATCCACAGAAAACACCATCACCATAGACCTCCACTCTGTGCTGGGCCACCTAGAACAGCGGCAAAGCTATGTCCAAATGCTCTTTGTGGACTACAGCTCAGCTTTCATTACAATCATCCTGGACATCCTCATCACTAAACTGGTCACTCTTGGCCTCCCCCCTCTCACACGTGCCTGGATAAAGGACTTTCTTACAAACTGGCCCAGACTGTAAGACTCATGCTCACTGTGCACCTGCTCCCCAAAGGCCTGTGTGCTGATCCCCCTCCTGTATTCTCTCAATACCGCAAATGCAGTTCGACCCACAACATCATCAAATTTGCTGATGACACTACGGTAGTCGGACTCATCTGAAATGGGGGACAAGGCAGTCTACAGAGAGGAAGTCCTGAAGTTGGCAGCATGGTGTTCACAGTTGATATATTTCTTTGTCTAAATACTGTTCATATATACATAGTACTGCAGAATTGTGCACCCCCCCCCACACACACACACACACACGTTTGCACTGCGTAGGAGATGCTCCGTATTTCACTGTACATCTGTATAGTGACAATAAAGGCGTTCTGTTCTATTTTATTCTATTCTACAGGGTGCACCATTTATATGGCTACACCGTGAATGGTGTATGGGAATGGGAATGGTTGGTGATATTAAAGTCCTGTTTGTGGAACATTAGCATATGTGAGGGGGCAAACTCCTCAAGATGGGTGGTGACCATGGTGGCCATTTAGAAGTCGACCATCTTGGATACAACTTTCGCTTTTTCAATAGGAAGAGGGCCATGTGACATCAAACTTATTGGTAATGTCACAAGAAAAACAACGGTGTGCTTGGTTTCAACGTAACCTTATTCTTTCATGAGTTATTTATAAGTTTCTCTTTGTTCACAGCCATTGACATATCGAAGAGGTTAACACGTGAGGAGCGGATTGAAATTGTGTTGATATCTGGTGAACGCAGTAACCGGGTCATTGCAGCAGATTTCAATGCAAGACACCCTACAAGACCACCTATCTCCCATGCTACAGTTAGCAAACTGCTTGCTAAGTTCAGTGTTGGATTTGCCAAAATGTGGGCGCAAGAAAAACTGTCACTAATGAAGAAACATCAGTGGCTGTCCTAGCTTCATTCAGCAAGAGCCCACAGCGTAGCACTCACGGCATGTCACTGGAGAGTGGCATTAGTCGAACATCCCTTCGGTGGATATTAGCTACTCACAAATGGCACTCTTACAAACTCCAGCTACTGCAGCATCTCAACGAGGATGACCCAGATCGGCGCACAGAATTTGCAGAATGGGCACAACAAAAATTGGAACAGGACCCTCAGTTCACGCAAGAAGATTTTGTTCAGTGATGAGGCAAACTTTTATGTGAATGGTGAAGTTAACAAACAAAACCACCACTATTGGTCTGACACTAACCCACATTGGATGGATCCCTCCAAGACTGTTGGAATAACAAAAGTGATGGTTTGGTGTGGTATATGGGGTACAACGATAGTGGGTCCATTCTTCATCAATGGAAACCTCAAGGCCACTGGATATTTGAAATTGCTACATGATGATGTGTTTCCCTCTTTATGCACTGAAACTGGCACGTTCGCTGAGTTTTTCCAGCAAGATGGTGCACCACCACATTATGGGTGCCAGGTCCGAGCATTCCTAGATGAATAGTTTCCTGGAAAGTGGATTGGTCATTGTGGGCCAGTTAAATGGCCCCCAAGGTCTCCAAATCTGACCCCCTTAGACTTTTATCTTTGGGTTCATCTGAAGGCAATTATCTATGGTGTGAAGATACGAGCTGTGCAGCACCTGAAACTACGTATGCTGGATGCCTGTGCTGGCATTTCTCCTGCGGTGTTGCTATCAGTGTGTGAAGAGTGGGAGAAGAGGGTTGCATTGACAATCCAACACAATGGACAGCACATTGAACACATTTTATAAGTGGTCAGAAACTTGTAAATAACTCATTAAAGAATAAAGTTACCGTATTTTCACGACCATAAGACGCACTGTACTAAAAGGCGCCGTCTCAGTTATGTGTGCCATTACTGTATTTAACACACACATAAGGCGCACTGGATTATAGGGCGCATACAAGTACCGTATGCGTATTTAAAAATAAAGCGGGAGCAAACCTGAGTTCGGTACCTTACTCACATTTCTATTACCGGTAATCGTCATCATCAACAACACACAAGCATACAAGTGTGCATATTTAAAAATAAAGCAGGAGCAAAACTGAGTTTGGTACTCACATTTTTATTACCGGTAATCGTCATCATCAACAACACACAAGCATACAAGTGTGCGTATTTAAAAAATAAAGCAGGAGCAAAACAAAGTTTGGTACTCACATTTTTATCATCAATCAAACCCATCGAAGTCCTCATCCTCTGTGTCTGAATTGAACAGCTGCGCTAAATCTCCATCAAACATGCCAGGTTCACTTTCTTCCCTGTCAGAGTCACTTTCCGTGCTGTGCGGCTCCTTGGAAATTATGCCGGCTTTTGCGAAAGCTCGAACAACAGTGCCAGCAGACATGTTAGCCCAAGCATCTACAATCCATTGGCAAATTGTGGCGTAACTCGCCCGGCGCTGCCTTCCACTCTTGGTGAAACTGTGGTCTCCATTGGTCATCCATCGCTCCCAGGCCACTCGCAGCCTTACTTTGAATGGGCGGTTCACACCGATGTCCAGCGGTTGGAGTTCCTTTGTCAGGCCTCCCGGAATGACAGCAAGCTCACAGTTCATTTGTTTCACTAGTTTTTTCACATCGGCTGTGAGATGGGCACGCATAGAGTCACAGATTAAGAGCGATGGTGATGCGTGGAAAAAACCACCTGGTCTCCTTACATACACCTCCCTCAGCCAGTCTTTCATCATTTCCTCATCCATCCAGCCCTTTTCATTTGCCTTAATGATGATTCCTGCTGGAAACTTCTCTTTGGGCAAAGTCTTTCGCTTAAAAATCACCATAGGCGGCAGTTTCTGTCCATTAGCATGGCAGCCAAGCACAACAGTAAAAGAAGACTTTTCATACCCCGTTGTGCGTATCGCTAACGTGCTGGTCCCCTTCTTCTCCACAGTGTGACTCAGCGGGATGTCAAAAGTGAGCGGGACCTCGTCCATGTTTGTGATGTGGCTGGGCTGGATGTGTTTGCTGCAGTAGGAGCGGAAGATGGCCAGCTTTTCCTTATAATCCGCTGGAAGTTGCTGCGCTACCGTAGTCCTGGTCCGGATGGAAAAATGGCAACGTTTCATAAAACGAAAGCACCAAGACGGGCCTCCTTGGAAATGTTCAATGTTCATCTCTTCAGCTAGTGAAACTGCTTTTAGCCGAATGGTGACCGTCGAAACGCTTCTCCCACTCGTTCTTTGCTCGATGATCCACCGCTCGAGTCTTTCCTCCAACTCGGGCCACCTCGCCTTATGTCCACGGAAACTTAGCTGCGTTTTCTTGACCTGCCGGAGCTTGTTTTCTAGCTTCCTCCATTTGCGAACCATCGATTCGTTAATCTTAAATTCTCTCGCCACTGCTCGATTTCCATGTTCCTCCGCGTAGCTGATGGCCTTCAGTTTAAACTGTGCTTCGTAAGCGTGTCTCTTTGCCATTTTCAGGGTTGTTAAAACAACGATGTCCTGCATAACGCACATACCTGTTCTTTTATACAGGTACCGTATGTGCGATAAAGTCAATGCCCACACTTCACCCTTTAGCGTTCTCATGGTGTTCTCTACTACGTCCTCATTACAACACACAGGGCGCACTGCGCTATAGGGCGCGCCGTACTTTTTGAAGAAAATCTAAGACTTTTAAGTGCGCCTTATGGTTGTGAAAATACGGTACGTTGAAACCAAGCACACCATTGTTTTTCTTGTGACATTACCAATAGGTTTGATGTGTCACATGTAGGGCTGGGCGATATATCGAGTTTTTAAAAAATATCGATATATTTTTATACGAGATATAAGACGTGACAATATCCTTTATATCGATATAGTCTATGTTACGTTATAATTATACTTGTGGAGCCACAAGTTTGCCTCTCTTTCGTCCACTTTTGTCTCTACGCAACGTTACTCGGCCTCGCCTCTCCTTCACTGAATACAGCTCCCCCTCCCCAATAGCTTCACCTGCAGGCAGCGACCAGATGGACACGGCAAATCTCCGTTAGCGAGTTGTGGGGCTGGACGGCATCAACGTGTGTCACTACCCGATCCGTACTGGAAACCCGATCGGTACCCCGCATGCGCGAAAGGGGTCTACTTCCGGTCGAAGCATTTTACGATAGTTACAGGTCAGAGTATCTGTTAAGATGTTAAGAATAACAATCTTTCTTAAAATGTTTCCGATAATGAAACATTTAACATAATGTAGACAAAAACAAAAAAATAAAAAGATAGTGACAGATCGGGATCCTTACTGCGCATGTACATAGCCGGACCGTACAAATCGGGTCTACCCGATCCGTACCGCGCATGTGCAGGGGTTTTCTTCTTCTTCTGTTCGTTTAATGGCAGTTTACTCCCCAGTGTACGAGGATACCGCCACCTGCTGACTGAGCGAATGAACCCTATTGTAAACTGAATTAGCGTCATTACAAACGTGTGTTAAATTTGATTTAGTGATAATCGAGTGTGTTTATGCTTGTCTGTGTGGAGAGGATTGTTGGAAAAGTGATGATAATGTCCGCTATCACTGTCAATTGCCAGTAAACACTTCATCTGGCTGCTGAATCTTCACGTGACATATTATAAAAAGTCTGTAATTATTAACTCTGTCATTAGGCACCATTCTTCTTATTTTAGGGCGCTGTTGTTCAATCGGGGAACGCTCTCTGTTGAGGAGAAAAGCAAAAATTTGTTGCGGATACGGATTATCCATTGTTTCAATGTCCCGGTAGTCGAAAAGGAGGCAGAGCTGTTGAGAAATGCTAGGTGCTAACTGGGCGCTAACCGTATCATTCAAATATATTGAATGTCGCAATGTTGGCAAAGAGAGGAAGTGACGTAAGATTTGCACATGCGGGGTACGGATCGGGTTTCCGGTACGGATCGAGTAGTGACAACGTGTTAGCGAGCTAACCGCGCTAACGAGCTAACCACGCTAACGACATGCTGCCCACAATGGCTGCACGGCCTAAAATCCTTTCATTTTCTCAAAAGTTGACAGCGTGCCTTATGTATGAATTCTGGTTGTGCTTACTGACTGCGAACCGATTTTAGGTGGTACACAGAGCAGCTGTGAAATCTGTCTTTGTTATTATGCTCAGCGTCTGTTAGTTTACATTTTGACTGCACAATTATAAGCTTTTTGTTATGCACAAAAACAACATTGTTTTCTTTTATTTATGGAGCATGATTATTTAATAAATGCTGATAATTTATTTTTGAGTAATTTCTTCATGTAAATCTATGCTGTATGTAAATAAAAATGCGTGTGTGACATCTGGGACACAGTGTGACTAAGAACTTTCTTTTTGTTCTTAACTTATGGCTTTAAAAAATATCGAGATATATATCTTATATTGCCACCCAGCTAAAAAATATCGAGATATGAATTTTGGGTCATATCGCCCAGCCCTAGTCACATGGCCCTCTTCCTATTGAAAAAACAAAAGTTGTATCCAAGATGGCCGACTTCTAAATGGCCACAAACAGGACTTTAATATCACGAACCATTCCCATTTTATTACGGTGTAACCATATAAATGGCCCACCCTGTATTCTATTTTATAACCGTGACACTGACTTTTTGACCAAGAAAATCAAATCAGTTCATCCTTGAGTTTACCTGAATGTTTGTTTAGAGTAATATCTTCTAGGTGTTCCCAGAACGTCGCATTCACAATAAATCCTCCGACAAGAGAGCCATAGAAACAACATAAAAGTATATTCTTGACTTGTGCATGATTTTGGACATAATGAATATCTTGACCTGATTGCAATGCTAGTGACACCACTTCTGAGACTTATTAGCATAAACGCATAATCTAAGCAGTTAACACTTACAATTTTAGAATTCAAGAATATTAGAGTTCTCAGTAATATGGGCATGCAGTAAGCCCCAATTACTGATAATATTGCTACAGAACATCGTCCAGGAAACTCCTTAAAACCCAACTGAGAATTGGGAAATTGGGGAAAACAAACACTAGATCCAACAGGTGGTCTCACCTCTGTACCGTAGCATGATGGGAAGCAGGGTGCTTTGCGCGTCAACGTCTTTACAAATACCATTTTGTTGAATTAATCACATCAGATAGTCCTCTCACGTTCATTCCAATTTAGGAACACAAAACAATAAATGAGTGAATTGTTTATGTGGCTGTGTGGGAGTGCAACAGGAACTGTGTACCTCTAACCAGGCAACAAACCCCTCAAACTCTACTCCACAATCAATCCCAGGCTGAACAGAGAGCAGGCTACCCCAGCCCACCCTGTTACAGCACAAAGTATATTCTAACACGACTCCCCACTGGGCTTGGATGTGGAACCTGGCATTATTAACGGTGTGGATGTTTAATGAGGAAGGATGGTGGGTAGTTAGAATGTTGTTTTCCTTCATGTTTTCCTCAACAGTGTGCAACTTACTTTGGAAATATAGGTTGTAAATAATATGGCTGGTAACCACACTAAGTGCAGCCTGCCTTTATTTGATGTCATCTTACAGGAACACAATGTGTTTTTCCATCTTTGTAAGCCATCACTAAAAACTGCATACACAAAATGTCACAGCTGTTTTGGACTGATTGGAAAGAGCAGTTTTGATAATGCAACAAACCTTGTATGAGAAACATAATCACATCACTTCACATTATTACATACTCAAACACAAGCGATTAAAGGAACACATATCAGTTTCATTATGCAGTGTCAAAAAGCACTTTTCGGTCCAAAGAGTTCTAGGGACTCCCCTAGGTTACGTGATCACTGTCGAATTTTCCAAGAACTATATCTTCTGTATGCATTTGCATCACAAACAGAAACGCTAAAGTCATGTATTAGCCAACTGCTGGTTGGCACAACAACATCTACAACCACAACAAATAGATGGATGTCTTGACAATCTGTTGACAATAGAGAAAAAGCAGTTGCAAAGGCAGGGTTTCAACCATGAAAGCTGTTAGCCAGGCAACTGCAACCTGTCCAAGTGGTAAGAACGGAATTGCAGTTTTACGTTGTAGCACTATCCACTTGCTGAAATGCTATGATGCTATACCTGGCACAGATGGAACAGTGAAGCTGTATTGAAACAGCTCTTTCCAGACCAAACTGAGAACTAACACAAAGATTTCTCTTTGAAACATCAACATTACACTGTAATTTTTATAAAGTGGGAACTTCACTGTCTTTCCTGTCATGCTCAGGTCAAATCTTACCAATTTACAAATTAAAAAATGTCCCATTGGCTCGAGGCCTTATGACATCCTCCACACTATGCACTTGAACATATAAAAGTGATGAGCACCTCTTTCGTTGAATTTTGAGTGTTTTAATCAACTTTGTTACATCTGTGGTGTTCCCGACCATCATAGAAAATGAATGGGAATCCACCCCTCAACCCCTTTGGCCTCTGACCCCCTGAATGACAAAATAAAAGACCCACTTTACGATCTACTGAACCACCCACTGAATGGCCAACTGAATGACCACTGAACAACCGACTGAACGACCCAGTGACCCAGCCTCTGAATTTTTTAATTTTTAATTTGAGAACTGTTAAAACAGACCGTTCAATGGTGACCAGAACACTAAAGTAAGGGGGTTTGGAGTGCACACAACAGGAGGGCTATTAGTCATTATATTTAAAGCTAACAGATGCTTACATATCTAGCAACATTGTAGCCTTTGGCTCAGTGACACACAGCAATTGATCAGTTGGCAACCCCCTGGCAACATCTGGTAACTAGAGAAAAAAATTTATCTTCTAACTAGTTAGTGAGTAGGACTAGGCGATATGGCCCAAAATTCATATCTTGATATTCTTTATCTGGATGTATATCTCGAAGAAGATATATATTGAAGAAGGGATTTTTTGCCATAAAGTAAGAACAAAAAGAGTTCTTAGTCAAAGCTGTGTCTCAGATCTCAAACAGGCACTTTTATTAACATACAACGTAGATGTACATGAAATTACTCAGAAATAAATTATCAGCATTTATTAAATAATAATGCTGCATATATAAAATAAAAAATGTTGTTTTTGTGCATAACAAAAAGCTCACAATTGTGCATTCAAAATGTAAACTAAAAAGACGCTGAGCATAATAACAAAGACTGACAGATTTTGCAGCTGCTCTGTTCCCATGTTCTACTGCATGACTGACAGCCTCAAGTTTGAAATCCACTTCGTAACCATGTCTCTTAACAGGTGCCATTTGTAGTCCTTATACACACACGATAATAATCCGCGCAATATTACGTTGAAGCACAGCACGTATTACTCCGCGAGGCTCCTGACTATGGTAGCCATATTGCTTTGACAATGCATTAAGTAGTGCAGCTTCGTAGCTTGCCAAAGTCGTAATAAAACCTTTTTTGACAGATTTCTGAGCGCCGTGTACCACATAAAATCAGTTTTCGGTCAGTAAGCATAACCAGAATTCATACATAAGGCTCACTGTCCATTTTTGAGAAAATGAAAGGATTTTAGTGTAAGCTTACAGCCGAAAAATACGGTACACGAGTTTTGTAAGGTGGTTTGTTTCGGTGCAGGAGGCTGTGAGACTTCGCGGTCCAGGATACAGGACGCAGTTTCACACACTCTTCATTTTGCACTTCATGGCGCTGTTGTAAATAGTGAAAATACCAGTAGTGCTCCAACCTTTAGTCGGGACGCTTTCTCAACATTCTCTACAGAATACACTGCTGCTCATCTGACACTCCAAATAATACTAATAATAATTAGTGCTGCCAGCGTTAATCTTGTTAAAATGACATTAAGGCCATAACTGCATTAACACAGTTAATGAGTTATCGCGGATCACCCCTTGCGTGGGGCTGGACTTTGTCAACGCATTAACGACCTAACCGCGCTAATATGGATCTCTAAATTACTAATTTTCAAATGTTTTCTTTTTACCGACCAGCTCCTCTTGTATAGTTGCAGTGTCCATCTTGTTATTGCCTGCAGGTGAAGCGATGGGGGAGGGGTAGTTGTGTTCAGTGAAGGAGAGAGGCGAGGCAGAGTAGCGTTGCTTAGAGACAAAAGTGGACGAAAGAGAGGCAAACTTGCGGGTCCACGAGTATAATCATAATGCAACATAGACTATATCGATATAAACAATATTGTCACATCTCATATAAAAATATATCGATATATACAGTGGGGCAAAAAAGTATTTAGTCAGCCACCGATTGTGCAAGTTTCCCCACCTAAAATGATGGCAGAGGTCAGTAATTTGCACCAGAGGTACACTTCAACTGTGAGAGACAGAATGTGAAAAAAAATCCATGAATTCACATGGTAGGATTTGTAAAGAATTTATTCGTAAATTAGGGTGGAAAATAAATATTTGGTCACCTCAAACAAGGAAAATCTCTGGCTCTCACAGACCTGTAACGTCTTCTGTAAGAAGCTTTTCTGTCCCCCACTCGTTACCTGTATGAATGGCACCTGTTTGAACTCATCATCTGTATAAAAGACACTTGTCCACACCCTCAAACAGTCAGACTCCAAACGCCGCCATGGCCAAGACCAAAGAGCTTTCGAAGGACACCAGGAAAAGTATTGTAGACCTGCACCAGACTGGGAAGAGTGAATCTACAATAGGCAAGCAGCTTGGTGTGAAAAAATCAACTGTGGGAGCAATCATCAGAAAATGGAAGACATACAAGACCACTGATAATCTCCCTCGATCTGGGGCTCCACGTAAGATCTCATCCCGTGGGGTCAAAATGATCATGAGAACGGTGAGCAAAGATCCCAGAACCACACGGGGGGACCTGGTGAATGACCTGCAGAGAGCTGGGACCAAAGTAACAAAGGTCACCATCAGTAACACACTACAACGGCAGGGAATCAAATCCCGCAGTGCCAGACGTGTTCCGCTGCTGAAGCCAGTGCATGTCCAGGCCCATCTGAAGTTTGCCAGAGAGCACATGGATGATACAGCAGAGGATTGGGAGAATGTCATGTGGTCAGGTGAAACCAATGTAGAACTTTTTGGTATAAACTCAACTCGTCGTGTTTGGAGGAAGAAGAATACTGAGTTGCATCCCAAGAACACCATACCTACTGTGAAGCATGGGGGTGGAAACATCATGCTATGGGGCTTTTTTTCTGCCAAGGGGACAGGACGACTGATCCGTGTTAAGGACAGAATGAATGGGGCCATGTATCGTGAGATTTTGAGCCAAAACCTCCTTCCATCAGTGAGAACTTTGAAGATGAAACGAGGCTGGGTCTTCCAACATGACAATGATCCAAAACACACCGCCTGGGCAACAAAGGAGTGGCTCCGTAAGAAGCATTTGAAAGTCCTGGAGTGGCCTAGCCAGTCTCCAGACCTCAACCCCATAGAAAATCTTTGGCGGGAGTTGAAAGTCCGTGTTGCTCGGCGACAGCCCCAAAACATCACTGCTCTCGAGAAGATCTGCATGGAGGAATGGGCCAAAATACCAGCTACTGTGTGTGCAAACCTGGTAAAGACCTATAGTAAACGTTTGACCTCTGTTATTGCCAACAAAGGTTATGTTACAAAGTATTGAGTTGTATTTTTGTTATTACTATAAATTACTGACCTCTGTCATCATTTTAGGTGGGGGAACTTGCACAATCGGTGGCTGACTAAACAGTTTTTTGCCCCACTGTATGTGTACACGTGCAACCCCCAAATAGCCACTTTTCTCTGCTTTTTACTCTCTGGAACCTTACAACAAAACAGCTTCTTAATACTTCCAAGGTGTGTGGCTGGCTTTGCTTCAAGGTTGTAACACCCCTTTACTGGGGCCGTTAAAGCATTTGTGCAAGAAAGGGAAACGTCAAAGCACAGATCACACACATACAGTGTTTGGCATTTGGTCAGGGCTGGCAAGGAAGTAGTGAAATGTGCTACTTCTCCACAGCAGGGGTTGAATGGGGCTCTCAAGGGCTGCAGCCTAGATTTGTGTTATTGGGATCTGAGAAATATATTTATTTTCTGAAACAAAGGCCAGCAATTAAAATGAAACTAAGGTCAGTGAATATGCTGTGTTATTCCAACATCAAGTCACCTAGAAGTGTCTGAAATGACCTTTCAGATTGTGGTTTGAATTTAAGTAGTGATTAGCTAAGTGTGCAGAAGTCAAAATGAAGGCTTATGGTCTAACTTCTAGTACACATTCTACGCGGCAGTGTTTGTGAACACCTAAGAATATGAATGCCTGTAAGGCATAGCCCAAAGATTCATTCATTCATTGTATTAACTCATTCACTGCCATTGACGTCTATAGCCGTCAATTGCAGTGAATGAGTCAATGGGTTTAACTCATTCACTGCCAATGGCTGGCAGTGAATGAGTTAATTATTCCATTAAGACACAAATGACAGACTGAGATCAAGGAACTAAGATCCAACCAAGAAGATACATTTTGATTAACAGTTCCATGGATTTTATGCTTGATTCCTCTCTATTTGAAATGATCTGGAAAAGAGAGGTACATAAAGACTTGGCATTTTGGCTCAGTCACAGAGTCCTAGAGATCAGTCAGTGATCCACTGGGAACCACTGATTACCAGCTTCCAATAGCTGCTCTTAGTTGCTGTGAAGTTTCTAAAACCCAGTTCATGCAGGCCTAGAGATCAGTTGGCAACTATCTGGTAACAACTGGTTAGGAAAAATGCTGATTCTGCAACTGGTTGGTGAGTAGTTGCTGGCAGTCTCTAGCATGGCATTCAGAGTTGCAATGAAAAGCAGGTTGCTGCAGTGAATAGTAGTTTGCATGGAAAACACAAATTTGTCTGCAAATACTTGCAAACTACTTGCCAAGTTGTAGTGAAAGAGTGAGAAATGTGAAAAAAACTAGAAATGTTATCCTCCCAAGTAAAAGCTTTGCTGTTTCACTACCACTTGGTAGAAAATTTCACTGGGCGACAGCCAGCGGCCTCCAGCCAACACTCGCCAATAGGGCTGGGGGATATATCGAGTTTTTAAATGGGACGATCGTGGCTCAAGAGTTGGCAGTTCGTCTTGAAATCGGAAGGTTGCCGGTGCGAGCCCCGGCTCCGACAATCTCGTTCATTATGTCGTTGGGCAAGACACTTGACCCGTTTCCTACTGGTGGTGATCAGAGGGCCCGGTGGCGCCAGTGTCCGGCAGCCTCGTTCTGTCAGTGCGCCCCAGGGCAGCTGAGGCTACAATGTAGCAAGCATTGTGCAGGTTAAAATGAATGAGCTCATATTAGGCAACTTAAATAAACTGCTACAACCTACTCTTTCTAGAGTCTACGCCCTCTTCCTCCATCAATGCATTTCCCAATAATTGCCACGTACATACTGAACTGCTAACTGATTTGCTGAGATGAGGGTTGTCCCACCTGTCCCTAAAAAGTTATTAAACTATTAAAATTAGGAAGGATATTAACCTGTTGTTGTGCTGGGAATAAAACCTTTACAACTGCTATTTTGTGACTTTTGAGGTTATTTTTACCAGACTTGACTGGTGATCCTGTACAAGAAGTTATGTCCCATTGGATAGTGTAACAGAATATATAATTTCAGAATATGTGGGGCCATCATGGCTCAAGAGTTGGCAGTTCGTCTTGTAATCAGAAGGTTGCCGGTTTGAGCCCCGGCTCCGACAGTCTTGGTCGTTGTGTCCATGGGCTAGACACTTCACCCGTTTCCTATTGGTGGTGGTCAGAGGGCCCGGTGGTGCCAGTGTCCGGCAGCCTCGCCTCCAGCCAACACTCGCCAATAGGGCTGGGGGATATATCGAGTTTGTAAATTGGGCGATTGTGGCTCAAGAGTTGGCAGTTTGTCTTGAAATCGGAAGGTTGCCAGTGGGCCTCTGTCAGTGCGCCCCAGCGCAGCTGTGGCTACAATGTAGCTTGCCATCACCAGTGTGTGAATGTGTGGATGACTGAATGTGTAAAGCGCTTTGGAGTCCTTAGGGACGAGTAAAGCGCTATACAAATACAGGCCATTTGCCATTTAAATACAGTGGGGCAAAAAAGTATTTAGTCAGCCACCGATTGTGCAAGTTCCCCCACCTAAAATGATGACAGAGGTCAGTAATTTGCACCAGAGGTACACTTCAACTGTGAGTAACAGAATGTGAAAAAAAAATCCATGAATCCACATGGTAGGATTTGTAAAGAATTTATTCGTAAATCAGGGTGGAAAATAAGTATTTGGCCAATAACAAAAATACAACTCAATACTTTGTAACATAACCTTTGTTGGCAATAACAGAGGTCAAACGTTTACTATAGGTCTTTACCAGGTTTGCACACACAGTAGCTGGTATTTTGGCCCATTCCTCCATGCAGATCTTCTCGAGAGCAGTGATGTTTTGGGGCTGTCGCCGAGCAACACGGACTTTCAACTCCCGCCAAAGATTTTCTATGGGGTTGAGGTCTGGAGACTGGCTAGGCCACTCCAGGACTTTCAAATGCTTCTTACGGAGCCACTCCTTTGTTGCCCAGGCGGTGTGTTTTGGATCATTGTCATGTTGGAAGACCCAGCCTCGTTTCATCTTCAAAGTTCTCACTGATGGAAGGAGGTTTTGGCTCAAAATCTCACGATACATGGCCCCATTCATTCTGTCCTTAACACGGATCAGTCGTCCTGTCCCCTTGGCAGAAAAAAAGCCCCATAGCATGATGTTTCCACCCCCATGCTTCACAGTAGGTATGGTGTTCTTGGGATGCAACTCAGTATTCTTCTTCCTCCAAACACGACGAGTTGAGTTTATACCAAAAAGTTCTACATTGGTTTCACCTGACCACATGACATTCTCCCAATCCTCTGCTGTATCATCCATGTGCTCTCTGGCAAACTTCAGATGGGCCTGGACATGCACTGGCTTCAGCAGCGGAACACGTCTGGCACTGCGGGATTTGATTCCCTGCCGTTGTAGTGTGTTACTGATGGTGACCTTTGTTACTTTGGTCCCAGCTCTCTGCAGGTCATTCACCAGGTCCCCCCGTGTGGTTCTGGGATCTTTGCTCACCGTTCTCATGATCATTTTGACCCCACGGGATGAGATCTTACGTGGAGCCCCAGATCGAGGGAGATTATCAGTGGTCTTGTATGTCTTCCATTTTCTGATGATTGCTCCCACAGTTGATTTTTTCACACCAAGCTGCTTGCCTATTGTAGATTCACTCTTCCCAGTCTGGTGCAGGTCTACAATACTTTTCCTGGTGTCCTTCGAAAGCTCTTTGGTCTTGGCCATGGCGGCGTTTGGAGTCTGACTGTTTGAGGGTGTGGACAAGTGTCTTTTATACAGATGATGAGTTCAAACAGGTGCCATTCATACAGGTAACGAGTGGGGGACAGAAAAGCTTCTTACAGAAGACGTTACAGGTCTGTGAGAGCCAGAGATTTTCCTTGTTTGAGGTGACCAAATATTTATTTTCCACCCTAATTTACGAATAAATTCTTTACAAATCCTACCATGTGAATTCATGGATTTTTTTTCACATTCTGTCTCTCACAGTTGAAGTGTACCTCTGGTGCAAATTACTGACCTCTGCCATCATTTTAGGTGGGGAAACTTGCACAATCGGTGGCTGACTAAATACTTTTTTGCCCCACTGTATATATCGATATATTTTTATATGAGATGTGACAATATTGTTTATATCGATATAGTCTATGTTGCATTATGATTATACTCGTGGACCCGCAAGTTTGCCTCTCTTTCGTCCACTTTTGTCTCTAAGCAACGCTACTCTGCCTCGCCTCTCTCCTTCACTGAACACAACTACCCCTCCCCCATCGCTTCACCTGCAGGCAATAACAAGATGGACACTGCAACTATACAAGAGGAGCTGGTCGGTAAAAAGAAAACATTTGAAAATTAGTAATTTAGAGATCCATATTAGCGCGGTTAGGTCGTTAATGCGTTGACAAAGTCCAGCCCCACGCAAGGGGTGATCCGCGATAACTCATTAACTGTGTTAATGCAGTTATGGCCTTAATGTCATTTTAACAAGATTAACGCTGGCAGCACTAATTATTATTAGTATTATTTGGAGTGTCAGATGAGCAGCAGTGTATTCTGTAGAGAATGTTGAGAAAGCGTCCCGACTAAAGGTTGGAGCACTACTGGTATTTTCACTATTTACAACAGCGCCATGAAGTGCAAAATGAAGAGTGTGTGAAACTGCGTCCTGTATCCTGGACCGCGAAGTCTCACAGCCTCCTGCACCGAAACAAACCACCTTACAAAACTCGTGTACCGTATTTTTCGGCTGTAAGCTTACACTAAAATCCTTTCATTTTCTCAAAAATGGACAGTGAGCCTTATGTATGAATTCTGGTTATGCTTACTGACCGAAAACTGATTTTATGTGGTACACGGCGCTCAGAAATCTGTCAAAAAAGGTTTTATTACGACTTTGGCAAGCTACGAAGCTGCACTACTTAATTGTCAAAGCAATATGGCTGCCATAGTCAGGAGCCTCGCGGAGTAATACGTGCTGTGCTTCAACGTAATATTGCGCGGATTATTATCGTGTGGGTATAAGGACTACAAATGGCACCTGTTAAGAGACATGGTTACGAAGTGGATTTCAAACTCAAGGCTGTCAGTCATGCAGTAGAACATGGGAACAGAGCAGCTGCAAAATCTGTCAGTCTTTGTTATTATGCTCAGCGTCTTTTTAGTTTACATTTTGAATGCACAATTGTGAGCTTTTTGTTATGCACAAAAACAACATTTTTTATTTTATATATGGAGCATTATTATTTAATAAATGCTGATAATTTATTTCTGAGTAATTTCATGTACATCTACGTTGTATGTTAATAAAAGTGCCTGTTTGAGATCTGAGACACAGCTTTGACTAAGAACTCTTTTTGTTCTTACTTTATGGCAAAAAATCCCTTCTTCAATATATATCTTCTTCGAGACATACATCCAGCTAAAGAATATCAAGATATGAATTTTGGGCCATATCGCCTAGTCCTACTCACTAACTAGTTAGAAGATAAATTTTTTTCTCTAGTTGCCAGATGTTGCCAGGGGGTTGCCAACTGATCAGTTGCTGTGTGTCACTGAGCCAAAGGCTACAATGTTGCTAGATATGTAAGCATCTGTTAGCTTAAAATATAATGACTAATAGCCCTCCTGTTGTGTGCACTCCAAACTCCCTTACTTTAGTGTTCTGGTCACCATTGAACGGTCTGTTTTAACATTCTGTCTCTCACAGTTGAAGTGTACCTCTGGTGCAAATTACTGACCTCTGTCATCATTTTAGGTGGGGGAACTTGCACAATCGGTGGCTGACTAAATACTTTTTTGCCCCACTGTATATCTTCACCTAAATGCATACACATGGGCAGTGGATTACTCATCTAATCAGGAGAACACAAACATAATGCACAAAAACACAGAATCATTTAAACAGATTCATTTGAAACCCAGACTTTATTCACTTTAATGTGTTTAATGAGTTTCATCAAGTAGTTTTTTTTTTCCAAATGATTTGCCCATAGTCGTGCATTTAGGAACTGTATCCTCGGGGGACACCTGTTGTTGTAGATTATGACATCAATCTATTCTAGCAGGTGCTGTTTATCTGTCAGCATTCTTTTAAGAACACTAACATGTACTCACATTGCCATGTCAAGGCAATGTTTGTTTTGTCCGGTTTAAGCACCAGTAGGGTTTTTGGTTACAAGATCCAGGAATGAGAAACATGGCGGTAACACAGTCCAGATCATTTCCTGTTAAACATAATCTGATCTTAGACCCATTTGAAATAAAACATAACAACATGAGGCACAATTAACTGGGGGTTTTTTTGTTTCTTCATTTTCTTTTGTCACTTGGCAGAATCAGGACAAGCTGTAAACACAAAACTATTATTACCATATAAAGTTAACATGACAAACTTCAGCAATTAACTGCTTATTTGCACATTCAACAGAGACAAAACAAGCTCCAAAACAGGAGCTCATAATTTAACTTCTTTTACATTAAAGTAGACCTGCATGATCCATAGTACCCATAATAATCCTTATTTATATCAAACTGGGACTCCCAGCCACTCAGGTGGCCTTTTCACTCCTCCCGCTTAAACCCAAAAAGCAAGGTTAGCAGCTGGGTGGGGCTTCCTGCACTCATAATGAACTATAGAAAACAGTTTTTAAAGTATACTGAATCTTGATTTGCTGTGAGATTACATCAATCTTTGAAACTTTGGCCATTATTTAAATATTTTGTTTCCAACTTCGCCAGGCGGTTGCCGTTATGGTTATTTTAGGTCCACCCACTATAAATAAGCACAGAGGATTTGCTACAATTGTAAAGTTAAGTCTACTGTTGCTATTACTCATTTGTTCAATGTATGAACTTCTAAAAGAAAGAGCTATTTTTATATTTTAAAAAATCAAGAGTATTAAAAAGAAGTAACTGTATAAGTCAAAAATGCTTTGACTCAACTCAAGACCATCACATTTACCATGTTGGTAAAGCTGGGAGTTGTAAAGTTGAATGATAATTGATAGCTTCATAAAATGTACTTGTGTTTCTCTAACTGCCTACCTTTCCTTTCTATAACAGGCATCTTAAGTATCAGGGCTGCTAGGCAACAGCAGGGAAAGCCCAATGTGGTTAGCCAGCAACAGTATAACACTTCCTGTGTCAAACCTTAGCCCCTCCAAACAACACACACACACAACTCCCAGCACTATCTCACGTTCCCTCTTCATTTCCTTTTCTCCATATATCTCTTTGTCACTCTGTAAGAGACCAGATTGACCTACTAATGTTCCTTGCCAACCAAACAACAACTCTGATGCAGCTGAAACCAGATTATTCCAGTTCTCTGTGGTCAGTCAATGAGGGAGCAGAGAGAGGGTAGCGGATGTCTCAGCTTGATCAAAGAACACACACACAGACAAGGTTACATGCACACATACACAGATTTCTACTTGAGACTTGAGTGTCTCTGTCAGGATATGTTCCCTGAGTCTGGGTCTCTTGTCCTAAGTCAGTGTGAAATCAAGATCTGTGCTGTAGGGTTGAATGTTTTCTACTTGTAGAAAACATTCAACCCTACATCTCAATCTGTAGCTACAGAGAGTGGCAATAAGAAACTGTGGAGGGGAGGGTGGAATCGGTACGGGGATCTACGCAGTTCACAAGCAGAACTCACGCACGCTATAACGTTAGCCTGAGATATGCACTGAGTAACTAAGAGTCTGCAGCCTCCTGTGAGCTGCAGATGTAGAGCATTTAGTAGAAACAATGCTGAGTTTACAAAAAACACAATGGCCATGGTAAGACCCTGTCATGTTAGTAGTTTCTTCAGTCACTTGATTAAAGGTTAGGAGTAGATTAACTTTGAAGCCCCAAATTCACAAGCGTTATAAAAATAGCTTTGTCCCCGTTGCTGTCACTGAATTAAATAAGAACTGTTTTTGATTCGAAATATCAAAACTACTATATATGTGCCACAGTGAGCTTTATATATTTACTAGGTATGTGTGTTTTTAAAGGGATGCCAAATGCTGTCATTTTTCTGTAAAGCAAATTTACCTTGCCTTTGGGTATAAATAAAGTTACCTTGACCTTGACCTTGACATCAAATGATTAATTCTCCCTTTATTCATCCATGTCGCTGAATTTTAACTGAATGACCCTAACTCCTAACCCTAACCCCTCGAACTGAGAGAAAATGATAGAGATAGATTTTTATGTTCCACAACTTCAGCACCAAACCCCAAGTTATCAAAATAATTGAATGTGTGCAATTTTAAAGTCTTAGAGACTCTTCTGAAGATCTAACTGTGTTTCTACCTCAGTTGAAAAGCAGTTTCCAACACCAAAAGATCCAGTAGGTTTACCTTGTCCGTTGGCATAGTAGATCCACTTCTCTCGGACTTGAGTTAGTGGTGCAGGGGGTTTCTTTTGAATTGCCTTCTCCATGATGCTGCTCGGGTCCTGCATTGGGCCCTTCTTCAACACCTGAGAGCTCTGCTTCACACTACACACTACGATCACCACCAGCACCAGCAGCAGCAGCAGTACAATCATCCAGGGCAGGTGCTCGTTTATGTCAAAGTGATTATGGGCGCTTGGTCTTGGGAATCCCCTGCGAGTTGGCCTGTAGGAGCTGGAGGCCCCACCTGCGCTATCTTGTCCATTAATCTTTCTTATGCTTGTTTCAACCTTGACTATTTCTTCAGTCCCCAGATCTTCCATTGCCCTCTTGTTAGGCCCTGGGTTTGGTTCAGAATTCAGTTGCCCCCTCTGCAACTCATGGTCCATTGGTTCCTCATGAGCTGGGAGAACTGGAGTCCAATTTGGTTGGGTGAGAGTGCCAGGATGGCTTCGGAGGGGCTCTTCTGCTCGCTGGCTTTTTCCACCCTGGGGTTCCTTCAGCTGAATGGCTGCTGACTGGCTGTGGGTACCTGTGTTGAGAGGCAGAGAGGTTGATGGAGACACAGAACAAGCAAGAAGAGAGATAAGAAAGACAAGGAAAGCAAAGATAGTAGATAGTATAGAAGTAGCAGATGAGAGACAACAGTGACACAGAGAAAGAGGGAATTAAACTCAGTCACTTGGGAGTTCTGTCTAACTAAGACAAAAAAAAAAAAACAGACGGTATCACAGGCGGAGGATCCTAACACCTTAATCCATCCAAGCAATCTGGCACAGACACGCTTTGTTGACTTACTTCATCACTGAGTGGGCTGTGTACACCTTTTTGACATTGTTATTACAATCTGAGTATTCATGAAAACGAAAAGAGTGTTTAGATGATGTTCACAGGGGTCAAAATCTCCTTTGTTTTCCAGGCAGTGGCCATTATAGTCATTGTTGAGCATACTAATACTAATACTTTGCAGAAATTGCAGACCAGTGTAAATGACTGACAGATGTCAAAATCTATATACATATTAGAGATGGCACGATACCACTTTTTTATGTCCGATACCGAAATCATAAATTTGGATATCGGCCGATACCGATATGAATATTAGTGTGTTTTTTTATTCAATAAAACTGTTTTTTTAAATATATTGCTGCATTTTGTATAAGTTCATACTCAAGTTTCAATAAACAACAACACTAAAGCTATTCTGTTATACCTGTATGTAAAAAATACACTGCACCCAAAATATTTCATAGTTCAGCAATACTGATCAATCTAATAAACTTAAACCTTCTCCATCCTTCCTATTCTGGTATTTTACAGAGTACTCTTTAGCTCCTCCCCTTTGTGAGTGTGGACACTTCATCTCTTTGCTCTTGAATGCTTTGCTTCTTATATTGATTTTTATTGATTTTTATGCTGATTTTTTCCCTTTTTTCCGTGTGAGCTTACCTGCGATTACTTCTGGACACTTGTAGATCATTAGGACTTGAGTGTTCTTAACAGAAACAGCAACATTTTATGGTTACCTTGTCCTCAGCGCTCCGTGTGTCTGTGGCCTAGACACAGCTGAAGCCTGATTACAGCGTCTGGGCACCGAGCAGCCTCAATAGCCTGGAAAGGTGCTAACCGCTAGGCTAACTAGCAACAAGATGCCTTCCCTCTCCACAGATGACTACCACAGCCTCCTGCAGAAGATTGCAGTACTGGAGACAAAAATTCATCGCTTAGAAGTAAACGTGGAGGTAAATGGACTGTGTGGAAATGAAACAACCTTGCCTTTGATTCAAAACAATGGCGATGAGCAAGCTAGTACACAGCTAAGGAGCACAGATAACATGACCAAGAAAGTAGACTCTGTGCATTATTATAAATCCTCAAGTGATAATCCCCCCTTGGACTGTCTTGGTGCAAAACCAAGACATAAATCATGTCTCCTGGAAGGGGGAGGACGTATCACAGGCAGGGCACAGCGAGCTGAAATCTCTGAAACCGACTGGCCTTCACTTCCTACGAGACAGAGAAGCTCTTCTACCCCTATATACGGGAGGAAACAGGACTGGACAACCGTGAATAGGAAGGTTAACAACAAACCTCCAAAACAACTGAATGTGAAACTGCAGAACAGATTTGCTCCACTATCAAAGGACCCTGGATCTATATCGGACAACCATCCATCTAAAAGCAGCGAAATAAGGTCTGAAAATCTGTTGAAAAGTGAAAGGCCACAGGGAAAGCTAAAGGCTAGGCCTGAAACTCTGATTGTGGGTGACTCTGCCGTAAAGGATGTACAAAGGATGTGCGGTAAGAACACTAAAGTCCTCTGCTTTCCTAACGATATGGTCAACAACCTGAAGGAGAGAATTCTTCAAATTGCAGATGAATATCCAACTGTGACAAACATTGTTCTGCATACAGGGTCAAACGATGTGTCCAAACAACAGTCGGAGGTTCTGAAACGGGACTTTACTGGATTATTAAGTACTGTAAACTCTCTGAATGCAGCTGTATTCATCAGTGGACCTGTACCGCCGGTCAGAGGAGGAGACGAGAGATTCAGCAGGTTGTTTACACTGAATAAATGGCTTATATCAGCATGTGCTGACCACTCAGTGCACTTTATCGACAACTTTAATATTTTTTGGGAACGCAGGCATCTGTTCAAAGCAAATGGATTTTATTTTAACAAGTCAGGGGTGAAACTGTTCACCTCCAACTTGTTTTATTCCATACGTCATCCATCCGTGCTTGGTGCCAAGGCTGAGATAAACGAGGAGTTATCTCATAAAGAGGAACAAACATTACTCCAAGAACAGACAAAGCCCAGCAGAAACCTTGAGGAGGAGCTCCATTTGCCCCCACCCGGGAAGAGCCTCAGAAAGGAGAGACATCCATGGCATCTGAGGAAGAGCCTCAGAAAGGAGAGACATCTAAGGCAAGAAGAGGGGTCCCTATTTGCCTCCAACTCTCTCAACAACACCAACGACCAGGACAAGGGACCACGACCTTCCCCAGTCCCCCAAACCCCTGACAGGCCATCACCCTCCTCCCCCTCCCTTTCTCCCTCCTCCCCACACCTGAAATTCACTGAGGAGATGATGGAGCGGGTCAATGCTGGGCTCAGATCTACCCCCCGTCCCAATCCCTTTTTGTCCCCCATAAACCCCCCACCAGAGCGGCCAAAGGTTCGCCATCGAGCCCCACCCTCAACAGAGCAATCGAAGTCACATTGCCCAGCCTCGCCCCCCTTAGTTCCTCTTCATGCCCTGTCTCCGCAGTCTGATGCGTGATGTGTGAAGGGTCCGGGCTGTGAGGATTATGGCAGTGATGACTTTTCCCAGGAGAAGCTGGGACCCTGTTTACTAGAAGGTTTTAAAATTTCTGTACTTTTAGGTGACAGGAGACATGTGGCCTGGTCAAAACACAGAGAGCTGCACTCTAAAAGATCTTTAAACATAGTAAACATACCTTGTGTGCCACAGACTGCTCCCAAACACGAGGGGACAAGTAATACCTCTAAAACACTTAAGTTGGCTTTATTAAACATTAGATCTCTAGCTGGGAAAACATTTTTAATTAATGATTTAATCACTGAGCACAGCCTTGATTTTATGTTTTTAACTGAAACTTGGTTGGACCAAAGTAACAGTGGAGCTGTTCTCATCGAGACGACCCCTCCTAACTACAGTTTTATCAGTGAGGTCAGGGCGAGCAGGAGAGGAGGAGGGGTTGCTGTCTTATTTAATGAATCATTTCAATGTAAGCAGCTATCTCCTGGAAGTTTTCAGTCTTTTGAATATGTGGCTTTACAGCTGAAGGCCCCATCCAAAGTTGTGTTTCTTAATGTTTACAGGCCTCCCAAATACTGCACAGACTTTTTTAATGACCTCAGTGAACTGCTGTCTGTGATCTGTGTTGATTTCGACTGTGTAATTATTGCTGGGGATTTTAACATTCATGTGGACAACCCTCAGGACAAAGGGACTAAAGACCTGAGTAACACTCTGGGCAACTTTGGGCTGACTCAGCATGTAACAGAGGCCACACATAATAGAGGACACACTCTTGACCTACTGATCTCCAAAGGCCTGAGCATTTCAAAGGTTACTGTGTCTGATGTGGGCCTGTCTGATCATTACTGTGTTTTCTTTGAAAGTAAAATCTCAGCCCACACAAATATATCAACAACAGTGATCACAAAACGGTGTATAACTGAACACAGTAGTGCAATTTTTAACCAGGTCTTCCCATTAACACCTGACCTGCCCAGAGGGTCAGTCAATGAGCTCGTCAATAGCTTCAATGCTAACATGTTAAATGTAATGGACACTATTGCTCCCATTAAGGTGAAGGTTATCTCTGGAAGGAAAAAGTCTCCATGGAGAAACTCCACACTGGTGAAAAAAGAAAAAAGAGAGTGTAGGAAAGCTGAGCGCAGATGGAGAAAAACAAACCTCCAGGTTCATTATGACATTTATAAAGAGAAACTTCACAATTATAATTTACAACTGAGGAATGCAAGGAGGTCCTACTTCTCTGACATCATCACTAAAAACAGCCATAATGCTCGGGTCTTATTTTCTACAGTTGACAGGCTAACAAACCCTCCTGTGTCAGTGGCAGCTGAACTTCATTCGACCATGGCCTGCAATGACTTTGCCAAATTCTTCACAGAAAAAATCCAAAAAATTAGACAAGCAATTGGTACATCAACAGCAGATCCAGGATATGTACTGTGTCCACCAAAAAACTGTTTAAACACCATGAAACAGTTTCAACCTATTAACAGCAAAGACCTGGAGGACATCTTAGGTAAACTGAACTCCTCCTCCTGCTGTTTAGATGTCCTGCCAACAAGTTTTTTCAAAAAGGTCTCAAAGACTTTAGAGTCAGACCTGTTACAGATCGTCAACTTTTCTTTATTATCAGGTGTGTTTCCAGAATCACTAAAAACTGCTGTAATCAAACCTATACTGAAAAAGGACAATCTTGACAAGACACAAATGAACAACTACAGGCCAATCTCAAATCTCCCGTTTTTAAGTAAGATCATTGAAAAAGCAGTTTCTCAACAGCTCAGTTACTTCTTAAAACAGAATAATTGCTACGATGCCTTCCAATCAGGTTTTAGACAGAACCACAGCACTGAAACCGCTCTGACCAAAGTGTTTAATGACATATGTCTGAATACAGACAGTGGAAAAATGTCAGTCCTAGTTTTACTGGATCTCAGTGCAGCATTTGATACAGTTGACCACAACATATTACTCAAACGACTGGAGAACTGGACAGGTCTTTCAGGAACTGTACTAAACTGGTTCAAAACATACGTAGAAAACAGGAAATACTTTGTATCAATAGGTAACTTCACATCTGAGCAGACAAGTATCACATGTGGAGTTCCCCAAGGTTCCATCTTGGGACCCCTTCTGTTTAACATCTACATGCTCCCACTGGCACAGATTATAAACAACAACAAAATAAAATATCACAGCTATGCAGATGACACACAAATATATATCACAATGTCACCAGGAGACCGAGGCCCTGTACAGGCTCTTGGTAAATGCATTGAGGAAATCAATGACTGGTTGTGCCACAATTTTCTCCAGCTAAACAAAAACAAAACTGAGGTAATAGTCTTTGGCGCCAAAGAAAAACGATTACAGGTCACCAGAGAACTTCAATCTATACATCTAAAAACCACAAACCAGGCGAGAAATTTGGGTGTAGTGATGGATGCAGACCTAAACTTAGAAAAACACATTAAGACAATAACAAAGTCAGCTTACTATCACCTCAAGAATATATCAAGGATAAAAGATCTGATGTCTCAACAGGACCTGGAAAAACTAGTCCATGCATTCATCTTTAGTAGGCTTGATTACTGTAACAGCATCTTTACAGGTCTACCTAAAAAATCAGTCAGACAACTACAGCTCATTCAGAACTCTGCTGCTCGAGTCCTCACTAAGACCAAAAAAGTGGACCACATCAGTCCAGCTCTGAGGTCCTTACACTGGCTGCCTGTCCGTCAGAGGATAGACTTTAAAGTTCTGATGCTGGCCTATAAAGCTCTGAATGGTTTAGGACCAAAATATATCAATGACCTCCTGACCCAGTATGAACCATCCAGATCCCTCAGGTCATCTGGATCCGGTCTTTTATCAGTTCCCAGAGTCAGAACCAGACACGGAGAAGCTGCATTCAGCTTTTATGCTCCTTATATCTGGAACAAACTCCCAGAAAGCCTCAGATCAGCTGAAACACTCAGTTTATTTAAATCCAGGTTGAAGACTCACCTGTTCTCAGCTGCATTTGAATAAAGCACCAAATCCACACTTTAAGCTTAAATTTCAAAACTTACATTTAACTACTGATTTTATCTACTGTTCTGATTTTATCTGTTTTGATTTTATATACTGTTTTGTTTGTTTGTTTGTTAATTAGTTAGTTAGTTTATTTGCTTGTTTTAATCAATTTTAAATCATGCTTTTTATTTGTTCTTGTTTCTAATGTCTCTGTAAAGCACTTTGAATCACCTTGTTGTTGAATTGTGCTATACAAATAAACTTGCCTTGCCTTGCCTTGCCTACTTAGCAGAAACATTGAGCAACCTAACTAATAGGGTTGCAAACTCCCAGCAAAAAAAATAGGGAACCACCCCCACCCTCCACCTCAAGATGCTTAATCGACGTAATCAACTTTAATTTGATGCAGTGTGGGAAAAAAATGCACAGAAATCAATTCTTTTTCAAGAATAATTAAATAGATTCAACATCTTTCTTCAACAGAATTGCAGACTGCACAGATGGTACCTTCCCAAAGGAAAAAGTAGTATAGCTTACTAGGGTATATTAGACTTAACAGTTACTATATACAGTAATGGACTTCTATATATTTTACATAAGATTAAAACTTTGGGTGTAAGATTCAGATAATTATTTATTAAAAGCTAGACATTTTAAATGAGAATAAGAAAGAAAAGTATGTCTTTGTGCCCCCTTTTCCCTGTTCATGCCCTATCGGCCCCCCTGGCTAAACTTTGCTAGATCCGCCCCTGCACAGTTACCAGCCGTCAGCTGCATAGAAAAGGATCCTGGTCTAGAAAGTAATATTAAATAAATTCTAACAACAGTTAATCAAGCTTAAACGTGCTGCTGTTGTTCAGCCGCTGGTTTCCTCTTTCTGGTGCAAAGTGGGCCACAAACAAGCAAGAGAGACGGACTCGCGACAGAAAAGCCGATCAGCTGATCATTAAGCAGTTTCACGATTGAAGTAGCAGCAAGAAGAGGCAGTCGCTCCATATATCGGTTGTTAATCTTAACGTGGGAATGCTTTACAAACATTCAGAGATGAACTTACACACTTGCTTTTCTTCTCTCTGGGATGACTTCATCAGAGATGAAATGCTGGTTTGAGGCTACAAATACACGTAGCCGCTCTATCACTTGAGCACACTGCTCCGTGCTACGGTTATGAGCCGAGTTACGCCGTGTGGCAAGTTTTGTGAGGTACTTTTTTTGATATTTAATGGATTGGATTACATTTTTTATTTCTCTCCGATATCCGATCCAGTAATTTACGTCAGTATCGGACCGATACCGATACGTAATATCGGATCGGTCCGTCTCTAATACATATGCCCACATTTGGGGAGAACAAGGAGAAGCTGTACACAACACACACAAAAAATGACCAGAGAGCTTAATCTGAGCATCTGCAATTAGCATAGCTTGGTGCACAAACAGAAATTTTTTTTAATTTTGTTCTTACATTAGGTGCAGGAGTGGGTTTCAAGTGAAGAAAATGAAATAATAATATCCAAGACAGAAGCCTGAAAAGGCACAGCTTTCCAAAGGGACTGCACAGAAGTGATGATGAGGTGCTGAATATTGTTTCAGTCGTACTTAGTGTGAACACAACTGACTTGGGTGACTACAGTATGTTTGCATCCCTCAAGAGGTAAATCATCCGTCAAAATGTAACTACAAACTTTCCCCTAATATCCTTCTCCTCCTTCTGCTTTGCAAATAAAGCTGTGCTCCATCTTGTTATCGTAGAGCAGATGAGCTCTAAATTGCTCATTCCACAGTCTGTTCATTAATTAAGAAGTGAGGGACATTGTAATCAGCCTGGGTGGAGGAACAGTGCTAAATCAAAAAAAGAGAGGGAACTAGTCAGACAGAACAACTTAAAAACTGCTTTCAGTCTGTTGAAATGGTAGAACAATTAGCAATGTGTTTGACATAAAAGTGGAGCAGTGCTTTGTGGACACTGGAACAAACCAATGATCAATCAATATCAGTGCATTATTTACCACTATTGATTATCAGTGTGTCAGCCAGTACCACCCTGCTGCTCACAGAAGCAACTGGCTTCTGTTTATGCAAGACAAATCCTCAAAATCAGTGTGATATTTTGGCTGGCACTAACACACTGCATCATTATAACATGGCGTGAGCGTCGTACACTAACTAAAGCTACGTAATGGTAAAGTGTTGGTGAAAAAAAACTAGGTGGTGGCTTATAACTTTAATTACAACCGAATGTCTATGAGGTGGCACAAACGCGCTTTATTGACTTTCCAGCTGTTTATTAACTCATTCACTGCCAGCCATTGGCAGTGAATGAGTTAAACCCATTGACTCATTCACTGCAATTGACGGCTATAGACGTCAATGGCAGTATTATTATGATTAGCACTTTTTTAGCTATTGGTAGCTAATATTGTTTGCTGTTGATAATGTAAGCAAGCATAAAAGAGGCCTTTAGGCAAGGCAATAATGGAGGAGACAATAAATGCCACCTTTGAAATTTCGCAGGGAAATTCACATGGAAAATGTTTGAAAAATGCAACTTTTATTAGGTCAACTTTTATAAATGTAAAGAAACATTAAAATAAAAAACAGTTAAAGTTGAAAACTATATAAATTCAAATAGAAGATTATTAAACAGAATTCCCATCCCTCACCTTTTTGTGCAGGTCCAGCCAGGGGTGCTGGAAAGATTGAAGAAATAATGGGTTCCTGTACAAGTCCTGAGCCACCTGAAGCGGTGGTGGAGGCAGAGGATGGAGCTGTAGAAAGGGGTCCACAGATATTATCTTTCTCTCTAGTCCCTGGTGAGAGCAGCACCAGCCCCTGAACCTGGCAGCCTGTGTGATTTCTGCACTGTGTTGCACTTGATTTCACATCTGAAAAAGTTCCCTCAGAGCACTGCTTACAGACCACGTCCTTTTTCTCACTGCCCTGCTTTTTCACCCTCTTGCCTGGGGGGCACAAAGAGTGGGGCTTACACACAGCAGCACCATCCCCTGACAGGAATGTATTGGGTGGGCATGTGCAGATTCGATCCTGGGTGGCTGTGCAAGGCGTTTTCTCAATAAAGCCAGCTGGGCAAGGACTCCTGCAGCGATGGCATTGCTGAACTCCATTCTCTCCCCGTGTGAAGGTGCCTTTGGGACAGGGGCTGCATTCCCTCACAGAAGTTGGAGAGCAGTGGATGGAGACATAGGTGCCAGCCGGGCACTTATCACAGACCAGCTGGGTGCCCGTGTCTTGGTCGGTGTGCTGATAGTGCCGTTGAGAAAAAATGGGCTGGTCATCTGTGCTGGATGTGGTCAAAACCCGAGCTGAGATATCAACCACAACTGTACATAAGAGCTGAGGGGAAAAGAGAAGGCAGCTATTAGGCGAAAGACTAAAAATGTTTTGAAAAATGTTCTGGTGTAGAAATTTATGCAACAGGACAGATTGTCAACCCCTGAATGATGCTGCATTCATTATACTGCAGTAAGTGTTTAAAGCAAAAACCAAACACTATCTGAATTCTTAAGACTGGGATCCACAATGTCAGTTTCACACATTAGGCGGTTTTGTCAGTACTGTCCACTGAAAGATGGAGTATGAAGTAACTTAATTTTACAAGAACCACCCACATTAAGGCTGTAGCTCAGGTGGCAGAGCAGGTCAACCACTACCCAGAAGGTCGGTGGTTTGATCCCAGACTGCTCTAGTCTGTGCAAAATGCCAAATAATTCTTGGGCAAGATACTAATAATAATGGATTGGATTTATATAGCACTTTTCAAGGCACCCAAAGCGCTTTACAATGGCACTATTCATTCACTCTCACATTCACACATTGGTGGAGGCAAGCTACAGTTGTAGCCTCAGCTGACCTGGCAGACTGACAGAAGCCATATCGCGCCATCGGCCCCTCTGGCAAACACCAGTAGGCGGTAGGGTAAAGTGTCTTGCCCAAGGACACAACGACCAGGACAGAGAGCCCGGGGATCGAGCCGGCAACCTTCCGGTTACAGATGCGCTTCCCAACCCCCTGAGCCACGGTCGCCCCATGTTGCTCTCCGATGCATCCATCTGAGTGTGAATGTGTATAAATGTAAGATATTTAGCACTTAAGAGCTTAGAAGATGTGATTGGGTGAATGAATTAGTTGTATAAAGCACTTTGAGTGCACAGACAAAGTAGAAAAGCGCTATTTAAGAACCAGTCCATTTAACTAATATCCTGTTATGGTACTTATTTCCTTTACCATCTACTATTTTTTATGCTGTCCATGGCTTTTTTATAAATTTTTGCCCTGACTGAAGCATTCCAATTTAATATGAAAACTTCAATGCAAAAATGTATGACAGCTAACATGTAGTTTATGAAAATTTGCCTCTTGAGCATGTGGCTCTAACAAAACCAAAACCAACAGGTTGCCAGCGACGTTGTGGATGGTAAGAGGTTAACCATCTGAGGTCTAAATTGTCATCAGTGATGGTCCCAACCCTAGCCCTAAAACCTAAACTTAAACCTGCTTTGGAATTAAGCAAAAAAAATTTAGAAGAAAGAAACATACATTTTTATGTGTGTCAGTTAAAATGATTACTTGTCCCGTGATAACAAGACTTGGGAGAAGCACAGAAGGTCCAGGCCCTCTCAGTCAAACAATGACACAACTCCTATGCCTAAAATACTACATGTACTTTAATATTAGGTTTTTTACAGAGTCACAAATTAGAACTAAATAGAGAAATCATATTATACTTATTCATTAATTTATTAATACATTATAGTAAGTCTGTGAACATTCTCTGGTTTATCATTGCCTTTTTTGGTACTCAACATCCCTCACCAGACAGAAAAGACATGACCACATGGATACACTCATACCTCCATCTGGTATCGCTAATATCACTTAGTCACTACACTGACTCATCATGCTCGTCACAACTTTAGTGTCAAATGGTGTGCATTCATTTCCACAGTTAAGAATTTAACTGATGTATCATGGGGAACTTTGTTCTTTTTTCTTCCCAAAGGCTTCCCTCTCACTGCTGCTGGGAACCTCAGCTCAGCGGGTTTAGGGGAATAACCCACACATGTCTAGGGTTACACATTTACACAGGCCCAAGCTGAGTCATGTCAGAGTGATGTTATCAGAAAATGCTACAGACCATACATGGCTTTACCATTTTATACTTTTAAACAACCAGTTGCAGTCTTTTACACTTATTTACTTCAAAACAACCAATCATAAGATTTTTAGGGACGCTATAACATTAACCTCTTACTCATGTGAAGTCTAAGTAATACCACTGTAAAGGCAATTTGTTTCCCCAATCTGATCATGTTTATTTATTTTATTGTAAATACAACAGCCTCCAAAAGCGATACTCCCTGTGTAATCACATTTAGGAAAATTAGTAGTATTAACCCTGCAGATCGTTCATCTGCTATTTATGACCTTCCATTCATTCACAGCTTCTTATCCCCTGGTGAACTTGTTTCATACTACAGGGAGTGCAGAATTATTAGGCAAATGAGTATTTTGTCCACATCATCCTCTTCATGCATGTTGTCTTACTCCAAGCTGTATAGGCTCGAAAGCCTACTACCAATTAAGCATATTAGGTGATGTGCATCTCTGTAATGAGAAGGGGTGTGGTCTAATGACATCAACACCCTATATCAGGTGTGCATAATTATTAGGCAACGTCCTTTCCTTTGGCAAAATGGGTCAAAAGAAGGACTTGACAGGCTCAGAAAAGTCAAAAATAGTGAGATATCTTGCAGAGGGATGCAGCAGTCTCAAAATTGCAAAGCTTCTGAAGCGTGATCATCGAACAATCAAGCGTTTCATTCAAAATAGTCAACAGGGTCGCATGAAGCGTGTGGAAAAACCAAGGCGCAAAATAACTGCCCATGAACTGAGAAAAGTCAAGCGTGCAGCTGCCAAGATGCCACTTGCCACCAGTTTGGCCATATTTCAGAGCTGCAACATCACTGGAGTGCCCAAAAGCACAAGGTGTGCAATACTCAGAGACATGGCCAAGGTAAGAAAGGCTGAAAGACGACCACCACTGAACAAGACACACAAGCTGAAACGTCAAGACTGGGCCAAGAAATATCTCAAGACTGATTTTTCTAAGGTTTTATGGACTGATGAAATGAGAGTGAGTCTTGATGGGCCAGATGGATGGGCCCGTGGCTGGATTGGTAAAGGGCAGAGAGCTCCAGTCCGACTCAGACGCCAGCAAGGTGGAGGTGGAGTACTGGTTTGGGCTGGTATCATCAAAGATGAGCTTGTGGGGCCTTTTCGGGTTGAGGATGGAGTCAAGCTCAACTCCCAGTCCTACTGCCAGTCTCTGGAAGACACCTTCTTCAAGCAGTGGTACAGGAAGAAGTCTGCATCCTTCAAGAAAAACATGATTTTCATGCAGGACAATGCTCCATCACACGCGTCCAAGTACTCCACAGTGAGTAAGAAAGGGTATAAAAGAAGAAAAACTAATGACATGGCCACCTTGTTCACCTGACCTGAACCCCATTGAGAACCTGTGGTCCTTCATCAAATGTGAGATTTACAAGGAGGGAAAACAGTACACCTCTCTGAACAGTGTCTGGGAGGCTGTGGTTGCTGCTGCACGCAATGTTGATGGTGAACAGATCAAAACACTGACAGAATCCATGGATGGCAGGCTTTTGAGTGTCCTTGCAAAGAAAGGTGGCTATATTGGTCGCTGATTTGTTTTTGTTTTGTTTTTGAATGTCAGAAATGTATATTTGTGAATGTGGAGATGTTATATTGGTTTCACTGGTAAAAATAAATAATTGAAATGGGTATATATTAGAGCTGGGCGATATGAGATTTTTTCATATCACGATATGTTTTTTTCATTTCAGGCGATAACGATATCTATCACGATATAAGCCAAATAACTATATTTGTAAGATTTAAATGTGCCGTTGCTCACAAGTAAAATGTGAAATAATCAGCAGCTTGTTTTTATTTAAATATTTATTTCCCATAATAAGTTCAACAGGGTAGATGTACCTAAGGAACATGAGACTTTTTCAGATAAATAAAGGCAAATATTGCAAACTACACAAAAGGCAGCCACTAAAGCGTTTACGTTTCAAAATAGAACAAACAAAACAGACTAAATTGTCAATTCCACTTAGAAACAAAATATTAATTCTAAAAATAAATCTTAGATTGTTTTACAGAAGAACAGACAAAACTGACTAACTTTTGTCAATATCAAATAAACTGAGAACTAAAAGGAAATTCTCAATCTCTCCTTGTTGTATAGCTGAGCTTTTCAAACAGTTTTAACAGTTACTTTAGTCTGACAAAAGCCGAATGACGAATTAGCGCTTCCAGTCAGAGACTGAGGCTACGTCCACACGTACACGGGTATTTTTGAAAACGGAGATTTTCCGTTTACGTTTTAAAAAATAATCCCGTACACACATAAAGGCAGAAATGAAGGAAAACGCTGCTATGAACATCCCAAAGCAGCAGGTGGCGCTAGATTCCTAACCGTACCGAAATGTTGGCCAATCAGAAGTCTAGAAGCCTCGGTGGGAAAAAATAAACAAAGCTGGGGCATAGAAGCAGAACCGAGTCGTATGTGTGGAGGGACAGTAACTGTGTGTATATGTAAGCATTTAAACACTGCAGAGAGTAGAATTAACAGTAACAGTATTGTAGAAATTCATTTCACCGAAACAATAACGTGGCGCACAGTGTGACGCATGCACCAGTTTATTGTATTTCCAGACTTGCTTTCGGCACAATTTACAGTGCACGCTACTCTATTTTTTGTCAGACTTGAAATAGCCGAAATACCTTCACACTACGGAACTTCTTTGGCTCTTCCGTTTGACAATCTCTCCGGCATTGGAACCATCATCTGTTTTCTCTTCGGTCACGCTCGGTTGATTTTTCTAGTCGGCACACTCATTTCCTCCATTACGCGCTGGCTCCATTACCCGCTGGCTGCTTCCCAAACAAACACACGTGCGGCTTAGCACTTGTGCTGTACGTAACAAGTCACGCGACGTGACGCTGCGGCTGTGATTGGTTTGGCTCTGCGCTACTTAATTTGGATTTTTTTTTTTTTTTTTTGAGGACAAGAGCAGCGAGGTCTATCGCGATAGCTTAATTTCTCTATCGAGTAAAAGTTATATCGCGATACATATCATTATCGTTCTATCGCCCAGCTCTAGTATATATTTGTTGATCACCATCAACGGCGCTGCTGTGGAGAGAGTGAGCAGCTTCCGGTTCCTTGGCGTACACCTGGCTGAGGATCTTACGTGGTCAGTACACACAAACAAAACAGTGAAGAAGGCGCAGCAGCGCCTCTTCTTTCTCAGGAGACTGAAAAGATTCGGCATGAGCCCCCGCATCCTCAGGACCTTCTATCGCTGTGCCATTGAGAGCATCCTCACTGGATGCATCACCACCTGGTATGGCAACAGCACCGCCTACAACTGCAAAGCTCTCCAGCGAGTAGTGCGGTGCTCTGAACGGATAATTGGAGGTGAGCTTCCCTCCCTCCAAGACATCTACAGGAAGCGGTGCCTGAGGAAAGCGGGGAGGATCATCAAGGACTCCAGTCACCCCAGCCATAAACTGTTCAGACTACTTCCATCAGGAAGGAGGTTCTGCAGCATCCGGTCCCGTACCAGCAGACTGAGAGACAGCTTTTTCCATCAGGCCATCAGACTGCTGAACACGTCATAGACACCTCAGCTTCACTACTGGAACTTCAACATTATGCACTCCACACTGTATATAAATGCCACTTGTTTTGCACATATTCAACTCTGTATATTTTATATATTTTATTATTATTATTATTATTATTATTATTATTTTATTTTATTTTTTTACTATTTAATTTGTAAAAATGTGTATACACACACACACACACACACACACACACACACACACACACGTAGGAAAATATTTAGTATACACATCCAGAAATGCATACACTATTATATATTGTACATATATTTATTAGTTTCAGGTTGGCCATTCTTGTATTTTGCTCGTTTGTGTTGTTGTGTTTGCACATCTCTGTTGCTTGTGGGGCTCGCACACAAGAATTTCACTCGCATGTGCTGTGCCAGTGTGCCTGCACATGTGATGTGACAATAAAAAGTGATGTGATGTGATGTTTTTTGTTAAGTTGCCTAATAATTATGCACAGTAATAGTCACCTGCACACACAGATATCCCCCTAAAATAGCTAAAACTAAAAACAAACTAAAAACTACTTCCAAAAACATTCAGCTTTGATATTAATGAGTTTTTTTGGGTTAATTGAGAACATGGTTGTTGTTCAATAATAAAATTATTCCTCAAAAATACAACTTGCCTAATAATTCTGCACTCCCTATATAATGTCAACCTCCATAACCTTCTTAACATATTTGCTCCACTTAAACACCGAACTGGCTCATTTTCCCGTTCAGCACCATGGTTTACTCTTAACCTGCGCCATCTCAAAGCTAAAGGACACCAACTGGAACGTCTGTTCAAGAAAACCGGACTTACCCTACACAAAGAAACGTATAACGATCATATTTTGTTTTATAAGGACTGCATTGCTTCAGCCAAATCCGAATACTATTCTGGTTTATTCAGTTCTAGTGAAGGTAACTCCAGGTCTCTCTTTTCATTGTTACGTAAAATTACAAAACCTCCTGGCTCATTCCCCTCTCATATGGACTCTGCTGACTTTTGCAACTCTATTATATCTTTTTTTCACTCATAAAATCACTGATATCCACCAACACCTTAACTCTGTGGGAGCTTCTAACTGTGAAGTAGACTTTCTGTTTTCCTCACTGTCTTACTGTCAGTCATTTTCAAGTTTTACTCTTCCCTCCATAGTTGATGTATCAAATCTTATTCAAAAATCTAAATCATCCACTTGTCAGTTTGACCCTCTTCCCACTGTGTTAGCTGAAGCTTGTCTTCCCTCATTGGCTCCTCTCATAACTAGTATTATCCACTCTTCCCTTAACACTGGAATTGTTCCTTCATCCTGCTTGTGTCATTCCAATTCTCAAAAAGCCTGGTGCAGATCCCAATAATTTTGATAATCTTCGCCCTATATCAAACCTGCTCTTACAATCAGAACTGCTCCCAACAAACAACAGGACTGAGCAGCTCCCTCTGCAGCTGGATCCTTAGCTACCTGTCTGACAGACGCCAAGTGGTCAGACTGGGCAGCATCACCTCATCCCCCATCACACTGAACACTGGTGCTCCACAGGGGTGTGTACTGAGCCCTCTCCTATACTCACTCTACACCTACGACTGCACAGCCACTAACAACTCCAACATCATTGTGAAGTTTGCGGACGACACTACAGTGGTGGGTCTTATCACCAATGGTGATGAGACGGCTTACAGGGAGGAGGTCAGCGCCCTGACCCACTGGTGTCAAGACAACCATCTCACCCTCAACGTCGCAAAGACAAAGGAGTTGATAGTGGACTTCCGGAGGTGCAGAGGAGTACACACCCCCATCACCATCAACGGCGCTGCTGTGGAGAGAGTGAGCAGCTTCCGGTTCCTTGGTGTACATCTGGCTGAGGATCTTACGTGGTCAGTACACACAAACAAAACAGTGAAGAAGGCGCAGCAGCACCTCTTCTTTCTCAGGAGACTGAAAAGATTTGGCATGAACCCCCGCATCCTCAGGACCTTCTATCACTGTGCCATTGAGAGCATCCTCACTGGATGCATCACCACCTGGTATGGCAACAGCACCGCCTACAACTGCAAAGCTCTCCAGAGAGTAGTGCAGTGCTCTGAACGGATAATTGGAGGTGAGCTTCCCTCCCTCCAAGACATCTACAGGAAGCGGTGCCTGAGGAAAGCGGGGAGGATCATCAAGGACTCCAGTCACCCCAGCCATAAACTGTTCAGACTGCTTCCATCAGGAAGGAGGTTCTGCAGCATCCGGTCCCGTACCAGCAGACTGAGAGACAGCTTCTTCCACCAGGCCATCAGACTGCTGAACACGTCATAGACACCTCACCTTCACTACTGGAACTTTAACATTATGCACTCCATACTGTACAGTAATGCCACTGTTTTGCACATGTCTCAACCAACTCTGTATATATTTATATATTTTATTTATTGTTTACTCTATTTAATTTATAAAATATGTGTACACACACACACACACACACGTAGAAAAATATTTAGTATACACATCCAGAAATGCATATACTATTATATATTGTACATATATTTATTAGTTTCAGATGTAGCCATTCTTGTATTTTGCTTGTTTACATTATTGTATTTGCACAACTCTGTTGCTTGTGAAGCTCGCACACAAGAATTTCACTCACATGTACTGTACCAATGTACCTGCACATGTGATGTGACAATAAAAAGTGATTTGATTTGATTTTGATTTGACATAGATGTTTACATCTGCGCTGTAACTGCAATAAGTTAATTAACCGATTTGCACTACAACCTGGTTTGCCTCTTATCTGTAGTTATTTTTATTTAATTTAATAACTGTACAGTATTCTGTTTATAGTGACCACTGTCCTTAATGTAAATATGTAAGAAAAATTGTGTATGTTTCTGTTCCGTGTCCTGTGTACTGTTTGTTTGTATATGTGTCTTTTTGGCTGCTGTTACAACCAAATTTCCCCTTGTGGGTCAATTAAAGGATTATTCTATTCTATTCTATTCTAAACCTGCCCTTTATTTTAAAAATCCTTGAGAAAGTTGTTGCCTCCCAGCTTCACTCATACCTCAATGACCATAATCTCTAAAAACAATTTCATCCTAGTTTCTGCCCCAATCATAGTACAGAAACGGCTTTGTTAAGGATTACTAATGACCTTCTGATGGCAGCTGATTCTGGTCTTTTAACCATTCTCATCCTTCTCGATCTTAGTGCGGCATTTGACACCGTTTCTCATAAGATCCTCCTGAGCAAAGATAACTCTAATTCTTTGCTTTGGAAGCAGGGGGTCAGAGTGATACCAATGTGGTAGGAATGGGTGGGTATAAACGGACCACACATGTATGTTTTGGTCATTGGAAATTACTTATATGAATATGTGAAGGAACTTACCACAGACTACTTGCAATTAAACAGTCAATGGAAGCCAAACTCTTTCTATGATTAGTGCTAAAAAGGATAAAGCTTTCCATTCTTTCAGGACTCTGTTGCCCTTTGCCACACCACTCCTTTGCTTCTTTGTGTTCGTTCCAAGAACCTCATCCATAAACATTAGAGCATGTTCTCGAGGCGCTACTCATAACTCACTTGCGTCACTCATGTCAATGCATTCACTCACATCAGTGTTCAAAGTGAAAACACACGCAGCAGTAAATGGAGACATTCTGCTTGTTACAGAACACAATGGATATTTCCCCACCACGGGGCTACTGTTTGTTTATAGAATTTGATTACTGACACAGTAAGCATTTGGAGATTACCACAAGTGATGGTATTAATCAAGAGGATTCTGAAATTTTCTATCCCATTCCCCTACCATTGGTGCTGATGTTGTTATGCTGGAAGAAAAAATAAAAAATTTACCATTTGATATATATCCCTGTGCACCTCTAAGGTACAGTAAGGGATCATGAGCAACACCACCTGACTTGGACCGCTTTTCATCCCATTAAGCTAGCTGTTCAACATTAAGCTAGCTCACATATTTTGTTTGCCTACTGTTCTCGATAGCTTTTCTTCACAAATAAAATCATACAGCATGAAACTAAATAGGAAAATATTATTACTTAATTTAGTTTTTTTTAACACGAAGATCTCCACTTATGTTCACTGATTATCCTTGTTATATGTAAAAGAGATGACTGTACTTTCTCGTCATGCTGGACTATAAAGCATATACTCCTTATACATGTTTCCCCATTAATTTCATAGAATATGGTAAGTAGTCTGTGACCCTGTAAGCCTGACACAGCCGCAGATGGTAGCGACTTCCAGGTCTTAAAAGTAAATTCAACACAGAAGTGCCTGAAACTTGTAGTCTTTTTAAAGGCAACAAGGGGGCAGCAAGTGTGATTGCAAAAAATCGTCCAGTTCTATAGGAATGTAAGGGAAGATGGCCCTCTTCCCAGAACCTGATTGAACCTGAACATCTCTGTAGAGATCCGAAAATGGCTTTTGTTTGATATTATACACTGAACAAAAATATAAACGCAACACTTTTGTTTTTGCTCCCATTCCCCATGGGATGGACATAGAGACCTAAAATTCATTCCAGATACACAATATAACCATCCCTCCCAAACAGTGGTCACAAATCAGTCCAAATGTGTGGTAGTGGGCACATCTGCTATATTGAGATAATCCATCCCACCTCACAGGTGTGCCACATCAGGATGCTGATCTGACATCATGAGTAGTGCACAGGTGTACCTCAGACTGCCCACAACAAAAGGCCACCCTGGAATGTGCAGTTTTGAAGTGAAAATGAATTTAATACAATTTGGAATAAGGCTGTAACATTGCAAAATGTGGAACAAGTGAGGTGCTCTGAATACTTTCTTGCTTAACCATCAACTGAATTCATACCTATTTAATTCTATTATATGCCCTTGTGATTTATGGGAGCTTGGTAACGTTGAACAATTCTTAAAGGTGTGGAGATTCAGTAATAAGGACCAGATGTTACAGTCCCTGATAATGCATTGCTTTAAATGGAGAAAATCTTGAGGGATGACTGTTATGAGGAAAGGCAGCCCAGACACTTCACCAGTTTGGGACACATCGTCAGTAGTGGACCTTGGATTCATCGGGTGTTTCGGCCATTATCACTAGACACCCTCATCCAAAGAGGCCCTGCCAGGGTTGATCAGGCCCTGGAGTGTGTGTTAAGCAGAACACTGCTTAACACACACTTAACAGAACATTTGGACCTTTAAACAAAAAACAGAACATCTCCTGGTAAAGGGAAGGATTTTATTGTATTCTATTTCTCTCATGGTAAAGCTGTTCAGGGAGCAGACTGACCTCATGACCCTTTTCTGTCTGCATCTATGCTTTTAAGCCAATGAAGGTAATTACTGCAACGGCTGTTAGTCAGCATGTTGGGGAAGTGGTGAGTAAGCTAATGGCCGCACATGGTCCCATTTGGCTGTGTGCCCTCTGCTTTTTTTAATCCTCCCTCTTTCTGCATTTTAGATACAAGACAAACTGGCAACAAAGACACACAGGAGCAGAAGAGGAAGCAAAGTGCAGTAATGGTACTTTGTCAGGACAGACAGACGCTGTCTGAAGATCCACAATAAAACCTCAGCAGATTTAGTGTGTGAATCAATTTCTGTCTTTCCTCTGCCAGCACTCCTCCTTTTACAACAGCCTTCTCTCTCTCTCTGTCCACACTGTTGATCAACTACATCATTTGCCTGGTGCACAGACCTTCAATCAGAGTCAGACACAAACGGATTGGAAAAGACCTGGGCTATCATATGTATGTTCTGTTCCATCTCTGTAGTCCTGCCTCTGCAAACATTACTGTTGTCTGGCAGTCTCCACAAGTTACTCAACCTAATAGGCATTAACAACATACAGGGAAACCCTCACCAGCTTCCAGCCTGACCCGTTGACCTAAATCTTCATTTATAGCTACTTCACATATTCATAAAGTAGAGGTAAACCAACTTTACAATCTGAAATCCAGTTTACTACTCATAACCAGGAGCAGTCGCAGGGCTTCTTTGAAGCCAGTTGGAACAGTGGGGAACTTGGATGCATATGCACTGCTCCAAAAAATGTAAGCAAACTGTGAATCCATTTCACCTAATTCACTGCAATAGTCTCGAACTTGCTAAATAACTACCTGTTGGGGGTGTGTCTTGCTGTTTCGCCTCCCATGCACCTGTGGCCATTTACATTTGCACCAAAGCAGGTGAAATAAATTCATTTTGACTGTTTTTCAGAGAAGAGCATAAAAAACTTAAGATGCTGTGTGATCTGATTCCCCTCTTCAGTCACACACTTGTGTGAAAAAACATCTAAATGTTTTTTTATAACGTCCTCCCTGCCCCCATAGAAGCATTGTACAGCTTTGACTCTGATGATCTCAACTTTGAGAATACACATTAATAAAAATAGAGATACAAGTTCTCAAAGTTGAGCTGAAAGATTTTAAACGTTTGGCCCCCTCCTCTGAATACATTGTTCACCATGTTACAGTCACTCCCTAAGTTTCCGTGAACAGAACTCATGGCCACTTGATTAATGCTCATGACAATTTGTATATTAACAATCGTGAAATTGTGGCTTGTGACTCATTGTTAGGTAATAGTGCACATGGTGCATGTTATTATGCAGCACTATTATGCAGCGCTATTATGCAGCGGTACTGTTTATAAGGTTGGGGAAACCTGCAGTCAGCTGAGCCTGAAGGAGTCACTTGGGTGAGTGACAAAATGTTTCTCTCACTGACAACGTTACTTCCAAATGAACAGAATCAACTTTCTGAGACATTCAGGATCTATTTATGTTTAGCTGGTGCTAGCTGAACTTGAAGGTTAAAGTTTTGCTGGTAGAAACTGTAGAGGGAATCCCAGTGGATATTTGGCTGATGTCTCTGTGACTCACAGAGTGAAGCACAGAGCAGAGGATAGAGCGAAAGATCTGAGGGTGGAGTCTTTAGCCAGGAAGCTTGTATTTACATCACAGAGGCATCAGTGTGACACCACTGCACTACCACTGCAGAGCAGGATCGCACTGAGCACTCCCACCCGCCACACACACACACACACACACACACACACACACACACACACACACACACACACACAGTCACTTCCAGAAAACACAACCGACTTTGTGACTCCCTAAGCAGAAAACCTGTAATTCTACTTCCAACTCCAGCTACTGCATAGACGCCTGGGTCCAACTCTGCTCCCAAGTAGAGCCGATAGGTCAGACCATTTTCAACATACTTACCGATTCCATAGCTTAGCAGTATTACATAGACACTACATTTGATTTTTTGAGTAGCTAAACCACAGTATTTTCCTATCAATAAAGTCAATTTAACATTTTAACTGACTTACGCTCTCAAACAAAAAAAGAAATCATGGGGAAAAAATGTGTTTAGAGGTTTGGAACACATGAGCATGTCAATTACAGGTCATGCTAACAATTCTATTGCCTCTATTTTAAATGTTTTTCCTATTTAAGCTCTAGGTTTCAGCCATCAAGCAACATGTCAGTGCAATACTGAACCACTGCAATTACCCCTTAAGGTAGTTTTGCCCTTTTTCATAGAGTCTGTATTATGAAGATCCACACACAGCCACATAGGTCCCAACAACACATCTCACTTTTAAAAGATTCTGACACCCCATTATATCTTGGGAAATAATAAGGCAACTAAGTGCAACTTCCAACTCAAGCAATAACATTTTTAAAAAGTAAGAGTAGGAAGCAGCAATAAATAAAATGTGAGGCAGAGAACATATTTCTTTAAGTTAAGCTAAAGCATTTTGATAGTGAACTCTTTCTGTTCCAGTGGAATGTGGATGATTCAGAAATCCATGAGTAATGGTATTATGCTTCCAAGTGCAGCTAATTACAGTAGTATAATAACACATCGCTAGTATTAGCTTCTTAGCAGTTAATTAGATAGAGGGTACTCACACATCTTTAACAGTGAAGGCTAACATTTTTTCAAAACAAAGCTATTCAGTAAGCTTTTCACCTCTCTGAATATTTTTATGGCTACCATCAGATAGGATTTTAGAGCTTGCAGTTCTTATTGTATACTAGTGCTGACTAGCTAGCTTGTTGAGTTGAAAAGCAGCAGCCACTTGTCACTCAAATTGGTCACCTCTGAAATTTTATTATACAGCTGTGTAAAAATTTGGCTCTAGAGACAAAAAGCTTTTACACTCAGGATGCAATAATCTGTAAGAATATTGTTTTGCAGGCAGCACGGTGGCACGGTGGTTAGCACTGTTGTCGCACAGCAAGAAGGTCCTGAGTTCAATTCCAACATCAGGCCGGGGTCTTTCTGTGTGGAGTTTGCATGTTCTCCCCGTGTTTGCGTGGGTTCCCTCCGGGTACTCCGGCTTCCTCCCACCGTCCAAAGACATGCAGCTTGTGGGGATAGGTTAATTAGATAATCCAAATTGTCAATAGGTGTGAATGTGCGAATGAATGTGAGTGCGAATGGTTGTTTGTCCCTGTGTGTTGGCCCTGCGACAGACTGGCGACCTGTCCAGGGTGTACCCCGCCTCTCGCCCTATAACAGCTGGGATAGGCTCCAGCGACCCTGAAAAGGATAAGCGAATGGATGGAATATTGTTTTTCACGATGACCTTTTCTTATTACAGCTGTTCAGTGCAAATTCATACCACAAATTTGCAGCAACTATTTTTTTTTTCAGATCAATCATGATTTTTTGATGATCTCCCACATGTAAATAAACAGATCTGACCGATCAGATTCATTTGACAACAAGCATGCTTGTAGCTTAAAACTTGGCCAGTCGGCTCTGAAATTATTTCTCTGTCTCCACAGATGTGGTCCTAGTTCTGCTAAGACTTCTGCAATGAAATCTTCAAATATGTATAAAAGCGGCTGTGATACAGCGTCGGCTTCCCGGATCAAACCATGATATTCTCTCTGTTGCTGCCTTCTTCTGAGAATATAATGAACCACAAATCTCTTTCCTTAATTTTCTTCTTTAGAAACATCAGGAACACTTCACTGCTTTTTGCTCCTCCCCTTTTGTGAGTGTGGACGCTTCATCTCTTTGCTCTTAAATGCTTTGCTTCTTTTATTGATTTTTATTGATTTTTATGCTGATTTTTTCCCTTTTTTCCGTATGAGCTTACCCGCGATAGCTTCTGGACACTTATAGATCATTAGGACTAAAGTGTTCTTAACAGAAACAGCAACATTTTTATAGTTACCTTATCCTCAGCGCTCCGTGTGTCTGTGGCCTAGACACAGCTGAAGCCTGATTACAGCGTCTGGGCACCGAACAGCCTCAATAGCCTGGAAAGGTGCTAACCGCTAGGCTAACTAGCAACAAGATGCCTTCCCTCTCCACAGATGACTACCACAGCCTCCTGCAGAAGATTGCAGTACTGGGCCCTATTTCAGGAAGCTGGTTTAGAAAACTCAGAGTGAAAAACGATACTCAGGGTTGAGTAACCCCGAACTGTCCAACTCGGAATATTCGGTTTCAGAAAGGCTGATAACAATTAGTTCAATCAACGCGGAGTTGCTTTAACCCCAAGTTAAGCGCGCGCACGAGGATACATAAAGCCCTGATTAGTGGAGCACAGATTAAGCGAGTCACCATGGAGACGGAGGGAAAGAAGGCGCGGTCAATGTATCTTACAGCGCTTGAGGCCGAAATTCTGATGGCAGCATATGCCGATAACATGCAAATTCCGCGGAAAAAAAGTAACACAGCCTCAGCTGCAAAACAAAGGGAGCATGCATGGCAAAACAAAGCCGACAGAGTCAATGCGTGAGTGTTAATTTAAACATTGATCTAGGGATTTCCACCCATTTAACACGTTATTTTATTATATTTTATTTTATTTTTTATTTTATACATTTGATTTTGTGATGTGATTTGAGCGCAGGTGCAACCCAACAGGCCCCAAACGTTCCTGGCAGCAAGTAAAAATGAAATATAAAAATATAGTCCAAACAGGTAAGGTGTAATTGTATTATGAGCCATAGTGCTTGGTCTGTTTGTATGAGGTGCCGTAAGGGACATTATTACTGAAACGCTCTCACACACACAACTGAAACGCTCTCACACACACTACTGAAACGCTCTCACACACACTACTGAAACGCTCTCACACACACTACTGAAATTTTAGCTCTCACACACACTACTGAAACGCTCTCACACACACTACTGAAATTTTAGCTCTCACACACACTACTGAAATTTTAGCTCTCACACACACAACTGAAACGCTCTCACACACACTACTGAAACGCTCTCACACACACTACTGAAATTTTAGCTCTCACACACACTACTGAAATTTTAGCTCTCACACACACTACTGAAACGCTCTCACACACACTACTGAAACGCTCTCACACACACTACTGAAACACTCTCACACACACTACTGAAACGCTCTCACACACACTACTGAAATTTTAGCTCTCACGCACACTACTGAAACGCTCTCACACACACAACTGAAACGCTCTCACACACACAACTGAAACGCTCTCACACACACCACTGAAACCAGAGGCATTTCTGCTGAACAGGAAGTTGTTTCCTGACAAGGAAACTGATGGAAAAAGTGGTATATTTCAAAACACTACAAGGATTTCTACTCAGCAATCTGCTAGTACAGCAGTCCCCAACCTTTTTTGCGCCACGTAAACGATATAAAAATGAAAAAACGATAAATACCATGAAAACCATAAATAGAAATGTGTTCGAATTTTTGTGGAGGAATAAAACCCATTACATAGAAAGATCTCAGCTTGTGAAGGGATACAATAAAGGTGGTATCAAAACTCCAGAATTGGAATTTATGGTTGGCACCCTTAGAATTAAATGGTTAAAATCTTGTCTGTCACAGCCAGACTCTACTTAGCTCCACATCCCATGATTCTTGTTTAATAAAATAGTATACAGGATTAGACTTTATTTTGAAATGTGATTTTGCGGCAAATAAAATCCCCATAAAGATATCAAACTTTCCAAAACAGACGTTGCATTTTTGGGAAAATGAGATTTACCCACAACTTCTCCCCATAATTCAACCTTATGGAATAATAGGGTAATAACACTTAATCAAAAATCAATTTTCAAGAGTGACTGGTTTGAACAAAAATATTATATTCATAACAGATTTGTTGGATGATAACGGTGTCATTCTAAGTTACACAGACTTTTCAGAAAAATATTGTCTAAACTGTTCTCAAAGAGAATATAACAAATTTTGTGAACTGGTCCCACTGCCTCTGCTTCATTTGATTAAAATTTTTATGATATACAATAATTTCTCATCAGTGCTCCCAAATTTATTGCTAGGGCAATGTCAGCTGTTTGATAAAAATGCAATAAGAAATTTGTTAGTAGTTTCTTCAAAGACAAAATATTTCATAGTTACAACAGAATGGTTACATGGCATGGTTCTAATTTAGTTATTTCATATACACTGGATAAAGCATACTAAAAATTTATGAAATAGCCTATTCTACCTAAAGTTAAAGAAACACACTTTAAACAAAACTAATACTGTGGCAGAATTTCTAAAAAAAGAGATTTGGCTTTGAGGTGGATCAGTGTTCTTTTTGTACTGATGAAAATGAAACCCTAGAACATCTTTTTTTTTCCTATGCCCTATCACACAATGTATTTGGTGCAACTTAAAAAATTGGATTTCCCTAAATATTAATGATGTGCCACTGTTTGAATTACATCATAATTTTTTTTATATGGATCATCTAGCATTGGATGTCTCAGACATTATTAACACACAGCAAATCCAGCATGTCCAAATTAACACTGTCGGATTTGATTTCAACACTATTAAAGTGTCTATATGGGTCCACACCAGAGAGTGTTAATTTAACTCTGATTTAGTGTTAAACACCAAATCTGTCTGGAGTTGATAATTTAACACTTGGTGTTAAGAGTTTATATATTAACTCTCAAAGAGTATTTTAGTTTAACTACGTAAGAGTTATCTTCTAATTCATTCTAAAAAGCGGGAATTTTACTGTTCTGAACGTCTAGAAATTTCTTTTGGAAATAAACATTTACTAAAAAGATGCAATGGTTTTTGAAAAACATTTATTCTGAACTGTGCACCACAATTTCAAAACATTTCTGAAAGATGTAACAGTATACATGTTCTCACTTTCATTAGAATTTTGTTTATCAAAAGGTCTGACATAGTAAATGCAAATAACAGCATTCTCATCACTTATTTCTTCAATACAATATGCATGTCCTTCATTCATCCCTTTGTGGAACTTCAACGCACTTCTGCTCTCCCCCATATTCCATCTTCACAAGCATATCCTGTGCGGAGATTGAATAAAAATTAGTTGACACTAATTAATGGCACAAATAATCCAGTAAACAATTGCAGCACAGTAAAAAAAAAAAAAAAAAGGAATCCTCTTTGAGCCATTACTTGTGTAAAGTATTTTCCCAAAAGACAAAGACACAGGCAACAGGTAATACTGAACTAAATGTAAAACCTCAACCTTTTTCATTTTTACCTAAACCGTGTGCACAAAACTCTGGAGGGATCTATGCTAACGTAGAATCGAGTCAGGACGCCTGCTACTGCTGTTTGCTCGTGTTTTTTTTTTGTTTTTTTTTATGGGCGATCGTTTTCAGGCTTCAAGTAGCACCATTATACCAACATTTCACATTCCAGACATTGTTTTAGGTGTATTTGACCAAAAGTTTGACTGAAAATTCACATGCAAGCTTTTTTTCAAGGCTGTGGTATTTGCCCGCAAACAATACCTTTCAGCTAGCTAAGACAGAATATTATGCTATCACCGAGCAACATGGCTAATGTCTTTCACACAGCTTTGTCTCAACTCCAAAGAGCCACAGAAGTAAAAGCTCATAATAATAATTGAAACAATCTTTGAAAAAATGACTTACCAAGCATGGCAAACAACTCAAATATGTAGAGCAAAATGTTCTGAAACGGCTTCACTTCAGCTTCGATTGGAGCCGTGCTGGGGGCGGAGTCTGTGAATTTACACTATTGGTGTCATAGCCCCTGTAGGAGTTCAGAGTTAAGAGGTCAAGAGTTAATGTTTCCATTGTAACACCTCCAGATTTGACAGAGAAACACTCATTTTTAACACTCGATTTTAACTACTATCATTTTACACCTCAGAGTTACATTAAAAGAATGTGACTCTGCTTAGAGTAAAATTAACTATACTTTTGCAAGAAGACTATTAACACCAAAACATTTAACACTTTTGAATTTGCTGTGCATCATCATACTTTTGAGTAAATATCCAGAGCGTTCTCACTCCCGAGGCGTAACATGTCGACGTTTTGTCACGTCCCGCGGCGTTCCTGAGGAACGCGAAAGGACACCTTCGGAGTTCTTATGGTACGCGGCAGGTTATGGCTGGAATCCAGTGCAATGACGCTCCCGCGGGAGTAGACGTTCCAGCCCTGTATTCCAGCCCTAAACCTAACCTTATCCCTAGCCCTGACCATAACCTTATTCCTGACCTTAACCAGGACTTTAATGATGTTAAATAGCGTGTTTCTAAGCGATTTGAAGAATAAGAGCGAACATGTGTAGGTTCAGTCCAGACGGTTCTCATATTTCCTCTTTTTCCGAGGTCGTCATTTAGGAACGTGGTGGGTAGCCGAAAACGTAATATGGTGACGATTTGTCACCTAGCGTAAAATGTTACGCTTTGGGAGTGAGAACGGGTTGAAATATCATATCCATTGTGCTAAATGGAGGAATGCTAAGCCTTCTCTCCCTGGTTTTATTGATGATTTTAAGATATTTTTCTTTGCTAAAAAAGACAAAAAGCACATATGCCAAAAAAATAACCAGGATAATGTACGTCTCCCGCTATTCTAGATTTTGACTTATGCTGAGGCTAATATATTGTTAAGTAATGCAGCTGTCTCACTAAGGTCCAGAATCGATTTGTTCCACAATTCGATTCAATTCAATTCGATTTGATTATGGGGAATTTTGACAGTCAGAAATATTATAATTCAGATCAGTACATTTACATATTTTTGTATTTAAAAAAAGGAAGCTGACACACGCAAGACTTTATCAAAGGTGTGAGCATCACAGCAGATGCCTTTGTGTCAAAGTAGCTGAAGATAAAACACATAAAAACATGAAGGTGGTTTTCCTGGCCTGGGATTTTATAAAAAATATTCTGCAGTACATCAAAAACGAAAGAAAACCATTAATCAACATATGAACATTACCTCTGACGTTACAGCGGTTTTATTAGAGACACGGCTAATGTTTTGCATTTTGCATAATTTTAAAAAGTTTAAATTTATTCAGTATTGAACGGCAGAAATTAGGTTTTCTTTTCGGAAGTATGTAAAATGAAAAAAAAAAAAAAAACAGCGGCCGACTGCGCTGTAAACAACAGTAGACTTGTGCATAACAAGCAAGCGAATAATACAGAAAACAGATTTTTAGACGGGAAACTGTTCTTGAAGTACAGAGAGAGAGAAAGAGAGGGCTGTGCATGACGTGCGATTTTATCGTGGTGGAAGCAAAACAGTGAGGGAATTCATGACGATGTTTATGTGAAGCGCAGTTTGGATCTTCTTTTGCTGCTGGTTCAGTCAATATTGTTTGGAGAGAGATAAAACTAACAGCTTTAGAATCGGCGCAAAAACGGCGTGAAAACAAAGCGCGGACCTGCCGACAGATCAGAGTCAGCGAGCTGTCGGCTTTCAGCCCCGACCGTGTCCGTGCTGTCGGGTGAGAAAGGCGACATCTCACTGATTCTGATCCGCGGGTCCGCACTGTGTGTTTACGTCTTTGTGCAGAAGCCGTGTACCTGCTCTCATTTACTGTCTTAGCTGTTTGGTGGTTGTTGAAATTTTGTGAGGTTTCACCAGAGATTCTGGCATTTCGGGTAAAATAAATTTATATTAAAAAATCGATTCGACGGAAGAAGGTAAGTGACGGAAGTGACGGACAAGGTAAGCGACCCATGTTGTAGGTGACGTCAGACGCCGGAGATTTTGGCGGAGAAAAAGCAAATGGTAGCATAGAGTTTAACAAAGGTTTTTCAAGCTTCAGTATTACCAAATATACTAATCAACTGTCATATAACTAACAACATCTGTTTTATCATCTCTAACACCCTGGAGGACAACAGGGAGAGTTTAGACGCTCTCCAAGATTACATCGACCGCTGTTTTCAAGATTTAGTAATGAATAAGGCCCAGAGTGCATCTTCCCCGGCCAAAATTGAGACGCCGTCATCGAAGAGATGTCGCCCGGCAGACTCCCCCGGTACAACATCGCCTGCCGGCAAAGACATCGCAGACATCCTGGAGTCAATCGACAAGCGATTGTCCAGTTTCGATGCGAGGCTGTCCCTGGTGGAGATTTTACACCGGGAATTTAAATCTCTGAGAGAATCCCTGGAATTCAGCCAGCAGCAGGTGGAAACGCTTGCCGCTGAAAATGCCACGCTACGGGAGTCGGTCAAATCTCTCACCGATAACGTGACCCAGCTAAACATTGAAAATAAAAAAATAAAAGAGTCCGTTATCGATCTACAAGCCCGTAGCATGAGAGATAATCTTGTGTTTTCTGGTATTCCAGAAACTGCCGGAGAGGACGCAGAGGCAACGGTGAAAAGCTTCATTAAAATCCACCTGAAGCTGCCGGAGGACACCGTAAAGAACATCAACTTCGATAGAGTACATCGCTTGGGGGGCGTGCGGTCGCAGACCGGGAGACCACGGCCTATTGTGGCCAAATTCGGTCAATTCAAACAGAAGGAACAGGTGAAGAGTCGCGGCAGAGAGCTGAAAGGAACGGACTTCAGCGTGAACGACCAGTTCCCCAAAGAGATCCTGGAACGACGCAAGGTCCTGTTCCCAGTTCGACGTAGCTTCATCCAGAAAGGCTCCCGTGCTGTCATCGCCGTGGACCGGCTCTACGTGGACGGACAGCTCTACCGCGACCCCGGCACCACACCGTGGTTATATTGACTGCACTCCAGATAAGAACCCGCTACACTCTTTTCTTATTCATTCACACTTTCTCTTTTAACATGGGTTTAACCTAGTAATATCAATATGATGTCATAGCAGATATAACACCGTCACCCTCCGTCATTGCTTTAATTGGAATGTTTCCGTTTCGTTTCTTTTTTGTTGTTGTTGCTCACAGTTCATGTGGTTTCTTTCTTTCTCTTGTCTTTCACTGCTGTGATCACCTACTTCCCCACTCACCTACAAACAACACCCTCTATTTCTCCATATTTTCACACCACGATCACGCAAACACATCAGCTCAACGGCAGCACATTCACAACAGCCTCACAGCACGCACAGACTTGCAGGACACATAAGCAAGCCACGCTTGTTCATATTAGTGAATATTCACACACATAGTCAGACTTATGGAGCCTCTCACCACACTTCTTTTTCTCTTTCTATTTACAAACAAGGGATGTTTCCACATTCTCTCCACCTGTCTAAACGAAACACCCAGCATACTTCATTAGACATACACACACAATTATGGGCATGCTGAGGTTTGTCACATGGAATGTAAATGGAGCTGGCTCCAGAGGAAAGAGGTTAAAGATATTTAACCAGCTTAAAAAACTACAGGCAGATGTTGTTTTATTACAAGAAACTCACAGACCTGTCACAGGTTTAAACGAACTTAAAACACCTGAGTTTCCTAACGTGTTTGCAGTTATAATTCTAGACAACGGGGAGTAGCAATTTTAATACATAAAAATGTTAATTTTACAGTACTCGATACAGTTATAGATCCAGAGGGTAGATTTCTAATTATTAAACTATCAATATTGAACAAAAAACTATGTATTGTAAGTATATACGGTCCAAATGTTGATGAACCCTCATTCTTCCACGGATTTTTTAGTGCACTCTCTGAACACCTTGATTGCACACTCATTCTTGGCGGTGACCTCAACCTTGGACTAAATGAAGACATGGATAGGCTCAACACAACAGGAACTCAGCGCAATTGGCAGTCCACAAATATAATCAAACAGTATATGAGCGACTTTGGTCTTTGCGATGCATGGCGCTCTCTTCACCCCACCAGTAAGGAATATACTTTTTTCTCGCATGTTCATCACTCTTACTCTCGTCTGGATTATTTTTTGGTCAGCAGCTCACTGCTGTGTGACATTTCAGACACTGAGATTCATCCTATAGCTGTCAGCGATCATGCTCCTGTATCTTTAACACTAATGCACAAGAATAACACTACGCCAAGAAAAAACTGGAGATTTAATATATCACTACTTAAAGATGAAGACTTTATTAAATATTTTAAAAAGGAATGGACTTCATATTTAGACTTTAATGACACTCCCGGAATATCTGCTTCTGTTCTATGGGAAGCAGGGAAAGCTGTGATGAGAGGTAAAATAATTTCTTTCTCATCACACAAAAAGAAAGAAGAAAACAAAAATATACAGGAATTAGAAAAAAACATCAAATCACTAGAAGAAGCCTACGCGTGCGACCAAGATCAGGAAACATTGAACAAAATATGCAAAACAAAACTAGAATTAAATGAAATTATTAATAAAAAAACACAATTCCTTATACAAAGACTTCGCTTGCAGAATTTTGAACACAGTAACAAATCAGGTCGATTTCTAGCTAACCAGCTAAAAATAAATAAAGAAAAAACAACTATATGTGCTGCTAAAGATTTATCGGGGAACATAATATATGATCCTGGAAGAATAAACAACATTTTTAGGGATTTCTATGAAACTTTATACTCACCACAAATAAACCCATCTAAAAATGAAATTGATCTGTTTCTTGACAACGTAACTCTTCCAAAATTACTAGATAGTCAAGCAATGGAACTGGATTCGCCACTGACGCCAAGTGAACTCCAGGAAGCCCTGATAAGTATTCCCAATAATAAGGCTCCAGGTCCAGACGGCTTCCCTGCAGAATTCTACAAAGAATTCTGGATAATTTTGGCACCAGTATTCCACGGCATGTTGCAGGAAATCGAGGAAAATGGCAGACTACCACCAAATATGAATTCTGCCAACATTAGTCTCCTGCTAAAACCAGGCAAAGACCCTTTATTTCCCTCAAGCTATCGTCCAATTTCTCTTTTAAATGTAGACCTTAAAATAATCTGCAAAGCTCTCTCAAAGAGATTAGAGAAAATGACCCCCCTCTTAATTCATCCTGACCAAACTGGTTTCATAAAAGGTCGGCACTCCTCAACAAACACTCGTAGATTACTTAATTTAATAGACTACTCATACGATAAAAACATCGAAACCATAATATTATCTCTAGATGCAGAAAAAGCATTTGACAGAGTTAACTGGAAATTTTTATTCGCAACTTTACACAAATTTGGTTTTGGAAACTCTTTCATAAACTGGATAAGAATACTATACAATTCCCCAAAAGCTCGTATCAGAACAAATGACCAGACATCCTCCAGCTTCTATCTCCTGAGGGGCACCAGACAGGGATGCCCACTCTCCCCTTCACTTTTTGCAATTTTTATCGAACCTCTAGCAGCAGCATTTAGACAGGCTACAACAATTAAGGGCATAAAATGTAAGAACATAGAACATAAAATCAGTCTCTATGCGGATGATGTGTTGCTTTTTCTGCAAAACACACAAACCAACCTCTCTGAGGTAATTACTTTAATAAACTGGTTTTCAAGAGTTTCATATTATTCAATTAACTGGCCAAAATCTACAGTTCTCACCATTAACTGCTCCTTCCATAATTCTTCCTCTGCCCCACTGCAATCCGGAAATATTAAATATTTAGGTATTAATGTCTCTCCTAAGCTTTCAGACTTAACTAAATTAAACCACATCCCACTTCTAAAGAAAGTAGAAGGCGATCTGACTAGATGGAAATCTTTACCCATATCACTCATGGGAAGGGTCGCCACTATAAAAATGATGATCTTGCCAAAAATAAATTACTTATTTTTGATGATCCCTAACAAACCATCACAAGATTGGTTCAGATCTCTGGATTCATATATTTCCAAATTCCTTTGGAAAGATAAACCCCCGCGTATCAGCTTAAAAACGCTACAAAGAACCAAGGATAGAGGAGGATTAGATCTGCCTAATTTTCACCAATACTTCTTAGCCAACAGGCTTCAGTTCATCTCAGAATGGTTAAAACATACCTTCTTAGTTGAGCCCTGGCTAGATGTTGAACAGGCACTATGCAAGGATCTAGAGATTTCAGACCTACCATTTATTAGCTCAAACATCAAAAGACATGAATGCTTTAAAAGTATCAACATCAGCTTTTCTCTGACAGCATGGTGGGAGTTTCTAAAAATAACGGAGTCTTCATTAATCCCATGCAAACGTACACCTATCTGGAATAACCCTGACATATTACAAAACAATAATATGATTAATTTCCCAGAATGGAGTTGTAAAGGAATTAAATACTTAGAACATATATTAGAGGGAACAGAATTTATTCCATTTGACAGACTAGTTGCACAATATGGGATCAACAAGACAAGATTTTTAGAATATCAACAAATTAAATCCATAGTAAAAAAGAAATTTAACCTCAGTCAAGTTGAATTACAAACACCACTAAGTGCGGCACATTTTCTTACTCTTAAATCCCCCAAATTATTATCTAAAATATACAGAACACTTTCTAAATTAGATGAATCAATATCCCTTCCTATTGCAAAGTGGGAAGCAGATTTATCAGTCAGCTTAGACCAAAACTTCTGGTCTCAGATTTGCTTAAAAACCTTTAAATTAATTAAAAATCCCAGTCTGCAATTAATACAATACAAAATACTACATAGAGTGCACTATACAGGTCATCGGATGTTCAAGATGGGCTTTACATCTTCCAACAACTGCTCACACTGTCAAGGCAATACACCAGACAATTACATCCACGCTCTTTGGTTCTGTCCACCAGTGCAAAAGTTTTGGCGCGAGATATGTGAAGACTTATCAAAGTGTCTGAAATGTAACATTCCAACCTCCCCCTTAGTGTGTTTACTGGGCAGCTTAGATAATGTCACTTCAGAAAAGAATATAGCCCATATGATTTTCACTGCCCTATGCATAGCCAAGAAAACAGTCCTCATGAACTGGAAAAATAAAAATAATCTTAATTCTAACCAATATAGAAATTATCTATTAGATTACATTAGTCTTGATACAGCCTCTGCCACCACATCAGATCAATTGCTCTGGACTCCTTTTATCAGCTCCATCACCTAGTGGGGGTGGGGGGTCATAATTTGGTCCCACTTTCACTGTTGTGATTGGTGTGGGGGTAGGGACAGGCTTAGGGCGTCGGGGGGTTCCCCGGAGGCATCTTCCTTGGGGGGCTCAACCCGGGGTAGCGGTCATGTCCGGTTGGGGGCTCTGTTGGCTCTCAGGTGACTGTTTCCTCGCAGCTGCGTGCAGCGGGGCTAGGGGAGGGTCTGCGCTGACGGACGTGGGTTACTGACCTGGTAGCCTGGCTGGGCCTGGGTGGGTCCGGGATGGGCGTGAGGTTCTGGGGGCGCTCCGTCTCTGGGCTGGGGCCCGGGCCGGGCCTCGGGGGCTTGGATCCTGGTTGGTGTGTTGCCGGGGTTGTGGGCGGGTGGGTGCATGGGGGCCCGGCCCTGGAGCAGGGTGCCGCCGGTGCGTCGAACCACCTGGGGGGCTCTTCAACTGGTGGGGGAGATGGTCACATCTTGCAGGAGCTTTCCTCTCTTCAGGAACTCTCTCTGCATGAGGGGGAGATACAGGAGAGGTGGAGGAAGATCTCAGCCTGGGCGTTTACTGTCTTATGTAGTCTGGAAGATGAGTGGATGGTGGGGTGGGTGCAGTTTTCTCTGTGGTGGGGTTGGGTGGACTGTCCCGGGCTGTGTGGGGCCGGGAGGCGCTGCTGCACTGGGCCCCGGCCTGGATGGGCCTGGGCCCCCTTTCCCTGGCGGGTCGCGGAGTGTGGGAGTGCCTACTGGGGTCAGCGGGGGAGCTGGCCCCAGGGAGGGGTTACCTGCCCCTCCCTTCCTTCCCTCCCCATCTCCAGCTGCCTCTCTCTTCCCGCTCCACCACAACCACCCACACATGCAGGGCCTTGGAGTAGGGGTATGTCACCAGGGTGCAGAGGAGGCTACCCCCCCCCCCCCCCCCCCCCTCTGTCCCCTGCTGGCTGCCTCTGCCTCAATTTTATCCCACAACTTAGACATTCACATTATTCACACTCTCATTACACATACATATAGGATCTTGGGGGTGGGCACAATCACGGAGTCCAAATTACCATCAGGGTGTACACCTCACCCCTGGCGTCGTTGCCCACCTCTCAATTTTAAATACACTTAGACATTGAGGGCTATCAGGAGGGACTATGCGCTTACCTGCTGCTCCTTGGCAGGTAGCTCCGTGCCCTCCTGGGTTTTAATTGCACCTTAGAACACACATGCATCAACACTACAATGAGCGGGTGGAGGGAGGTTTGGAGTCTTCTCCCACCCCCATTCTCTGCGGCCTGCTGGAGCGGGAGGGCTAGGTGGAGTTGGCCGTCCGACTGCGGTCTGGGGTGTGGGGCCTCCCTGCTGCTACGGAGTCGGGGTGGTCTGCCTCTCCCCACCGCAGGGAAAAGGGTAACACCACCTGGGTCTGGGTGCAGTTCCCCCCTCCAGGGGCAAGGGTACCTAGACCCGGTTTGTAGAGTACGCTTGGGGAGTGTGATCGTGTGTACAGCGTCTCTTTATGTCTGTCTCCACGTTGGTTGAGTGTGGAGTGAGTGCATATGAGAGCATGAGGGGGGGAATGGATGTTTGTGTCTGTGTGTGCCTGTATGTCTGTGTCTATATGTCAGGTTGGGTATCAGACGCCACCTCTCTGGGGACACCTCAGGCCCTCCAAGGTTTGGAGGCCTATCTCCACCTACCACCACTTCCCCTGCCGGTGGCGGACTCCCTCAGGTGTCGGTGCGTTGGTGGTTCTTTGTGTCTGGGGGTGGGCGTCCAGGTACACACCGGCTCACTCCTTGGCGGCCGCTTATCGGGGCCTGGAGCCTGGGGCTCGCTCGGGCCCCTTCGGGGGTGGGGTGCCCCCGGCCTCTCGGCCTGGGGCTCGGTCACTCAGGCACAGCTGGCGGCCGGCGGAGCTCACGGACGCGTCACTGCAACTCCCCCTGGCTTCTGCTCCGCGGCTGCTGAGTGAACCCTCATCTGGGACTCTCCTCAGCTCTTACTGGAACAGTGGCGCGGCTGCCCCTCTGTTGGTCTTCCATGGTTTCTTGTGTTCTGGGGGCCTCTGGATGTCTGGAGTTTTGATCTCCTCCATACCTGCTTCACACCCTGGAGGACGGGGCTGTGGCCCCCCCACACTCCCTAGCAGATCGTTACATGGAGAAACCTTTGGAATACAAGCGCGCTGATCCACACAGGTATGCACACGGGTGTTCACTGCTCGTAGACCCAAATTACACCTTTCTTGGCTGCTACTTCGAAGCACATCTGTCCTGCGTGCTGCACAACAACATTGAATATTTAGTATTTACTGCTGTTTACACTTAGCTAGCTGTTTACACTTAATGCGATGGTGTTGTGTTTAGTATGTTGCTTTGTTTCTTTTTTTTTGTTGTCTTTTTTTGCTTGTTTTCTATTCTTCTCTCAACAGGTGATCCAGGAGATTTTTATTTTTTTTTCTCCCCCCCCTTTCTCACTGTCCCTCTCCCCTTCTGTTTTTCCTTTCCTTCCTCTTTCTTTCTCCCTTTCCTATCTCTCACTCATGTCTGTCCCGTCTGTAACATCTGGAAATAAAATATAATAAATAATAAAAACAAAGATCGACCAAATGGACCAATACGGCAATGCCACGATGATCCATTTGGCAAAGTAAATCCATTGGGTATCCTTGTTGGTCTTCAGACAACAATTCTGATGGCTAAAGAACCAAATGGGACAGGCGGAAAAAAAAAAAAAGAAAAAAAGAATCGATTCAGGATTTTAATGAATCGATTTCACGTTATCCAAGCCAGAATCGATTTTAATCAATAAATCGATTATAAAAACCCACCCCTAACTAACAGGTTGCTGAGTAGACATCTGTGTAGTGGTTTGTTTGAAATCTAACACTTTTTCCTTCAGTTTCCTTGTCAAGAATTAACTTCCTGTTTAACTGAAATGCCTTCCTGTTCAACTGAAATGCCTTCCTGTTTAACTGAAACGCCTTCCTGTTCAACTGAAACACCTTCCTGTTTAACTGAAATGCCTTCCTGTTCAACTGAAATGCCTTCCTGTTCAACTGAAACACCTTCCTGTTCAACTGAAATGCCTTCCTGTTCAACTGAAATGCCTTCCTGTTCAACTGAAATGACTTGGTTTGTCAGTAGTGTGTGTGAGAGCGTTTCAGTAGTGTGTGTGAGAGCTAAAATTTCAGTAGTGTGTGTGAGAGCGTTTCAGTTGTGTGTGTGAGAGCGTTTCAGTTGTGTGTGTGTGTGAGAGCTAAAATTTCAGTAGTGTGTGTGAGAGCGTTTCAGTTGTGTGTGTGAGAGCTAAAATTTCAGTAGTGTGTGTGAGAGCGTTTCAGTAGTGTGTGTGAGAGCGTTTCAGTAGTGTGTGTGAGAGCGTTTCAGTTGTGTGTGTGAGAGCGTTTCAGTTGTGTGTGTGAGAGCTAAAATTTCAGTAGTGTGTGTGAGAGCGTTTCAGTAGTGTGTGTGAGAGCGTTTCAGTTGTGTGTGTGAGAGCGTTTCAGTTGTGTGTGTGAGAGCGTTTCAGTTGTGTGTGTGAGAGCTAAAATTTCAGTAGTGTGTGTGAGAGCGTTTCAGTAGTGTGTGTGAGAGCGTTTCAGTTGTGTGTGAGAGAGCTAAAATTTCAGTAGTGTGTGTGAGAGCGTTTCAGTAGTGTGTGTGAGAGCGTTTCAGTTGTGTGTGTGAGAGCGTTTCAGTTGTGTGTGTGAGAGCGTTTCAGTAGTGTGTGTGAGAGCTAAAATTTCAGTAGTGTGTGTGAGAGCGTTTCAGTAGTGTGTGTGAGAGCGTTTCAGTAGTGTGTGTGAGAGCTAAAATTTCAGTAGTGTGTGTGAGAGCGTTTCAGTAGTGTGTGTGAGAGCGTTTCAGTTGTGTGTGTGAGAGCGTTTCAGTTGTGTGTGTGAGAGCTAAAATTTCAGTAGTGTGTGTGAGAGCGTTTCAGTAGTGTGTGTGAGAGCGTTTCAGTTGTGTGTGTGAGAGCATTTCAGTTGTGTGTGTGAGAGCGTTTCAGTTGTGTGTGTGAGAGCTAAAATTTCAGTAGTGTGTGTGAGAGCGTTTCAGTTGTGTGTGTGAGAGCGTTTCAGTTGTGTGTGTGAGAGCGTTTCAGTTGTGTGTGTGAGAGCTAAAATTTCAGTAGTGTGTGTGAGAGCGTTTCAGTAGTGTGTGTGAGAGCGTTTCAGTAGTGTGTGTGAGAGCGTTTCAGTTGTGTGTGTGAGAGCGTTTCAGCAGTGTGTGTGAGAGCTAAAATTTCAGTAGTGTGTGTGAGAGCGTTTCAATAGTGTGTGTGAGAGCGTTTCAGTTGTGTGTGTGAGAGCTAAAATTTCAGTAGTGTGTGTGAGAGCGTTTCAGTAGTGTGTGTGAGAGCGTTTCAGTAGTGTGTGTGAGAGCTAAAATTTCAGTAGTGTGTGTGAGAGCATTTCAGTAGTGTGTGTGAGAGCGTTTCAGTAGTGTGTGTGAGAGCGTTTCAGTTGTGTGTGTGAATGCGTTTCAGTTGTATGTGTGAGAGCATTTCAGTAGTGTGCGTGAGAGCGTTTCAGTAGTGTGCGTGAGAGCGTTTCAGTAGTGTGTGTGAGAGCGTTTCAGTTGTGTGTGTGAGAGCGTTTCAGTAATAATGTCCCTTACGGCACCTCATATGTTTGTCCTATGTAAATCAATTGCAGTTAGAGGCTACATTAATTTCCCCTCTGTAAGCACTTACTGAAATTATCTGAGCACATTACAAGTACATATTTGCTTACTCTGTATGCTCAAATGTGACCCGTTATAGCCAACAGAAAAAAAAGCGGAGGCCCGAAAAACAGGTGGGGGTCCTCCACCACCACCACTCACAGAGGCTGAGCAGTTGGCTTCCACATTTGTGATAATGTTGGCAGCATCACATATGTTCTTCACAGTGCAGAGAACACAAATTAGCATCCATTACTATAATGAAATAATTTGTTAGTTTGAAATGCTACAGGGAACTATGTACCTGTACATTAATGCTGTGGAAAGACTACCTGTTCATTTACTGAAGGAGCAATGATTGGAATGTGAGTGCCATCTGTACAGCCAATCACGCCTGGGAACCCTGAAAATAAATGTAAAATTTAAGTAGTAGTTCAAGTATCACCACATCATGAATTAAGTTTCGTTCATCCTGATACCTGCAATTTTGTGGCATCCCTCTTTGATAAATCTTGTGGGTCTATGACCGGGGAACACCACAAACGAAGTGCAATACAAATAATATGTACAGAACTGAGAGAATGTCCGCGATGTGTCACATGAGCAATATTAGGCCTGAGGATGTTATTCAAATAAATTATAGATTGTGCTGAAAAACGGTAACGTTCACACAGGAAATCATCAGGAAATGATAAAATGTCCAAACGCGCTCTAATCACTCTCTCCCGGCGGAGAGCTCTGCGGAGAATTTGGGCTTCACCATCTACTGGCTCTTCAAGGAAGGGACACGCCATGTCTGACACTTCCTACAGTCAGGTTTCCGACAAAGAGGCGGAGAAGGTCAGGGTTAGTTGAAGTAAACCTGCTAGGGAGCAGGTTAGCTTCACGGAGTGTGTCGTCATAGTAACTCACTCAGAATTAATCTAAACTCGCTTTGTGAAACTGAAAACCCAGAGTTTTCGTTAACTCAGGGTATACTTACTGAGAGTTTGCACTAAACCGGCTTCCTGAAATAGGGCCCTAGAGACAAAAATTCATCGCTTAGAAGTAAACGTGGAGGTAAATGGACTGTGTGGAAATGAAACAACCTTGCCTTTGATTCAAAACAATGGCGATGAGCAAGCTAGTACACAGCTAAGGAGCACAGATAACATGACCAAGAAAGTAGACTCTGTGCATTATTATAAATCCTCAAGTGATAATCCCCCCTTGGACTGTCTTGGTGCAAAACCAAGACATAAATCATGTCTCCTGGAAGGGGGAGGACGTATCACGGGCAGAGCACAGCGAGCTGAAATCTCTGAAACCGACGGGCCTTCACTTCCTACGAGACAGAGAAGCTCTTCTACCCCTGTATACGAGAGGAAACAGGACTGGACAACCGTGAATAGGAAGGTTAACAACAAACCTCCAAAACAACTGAATGTGAAACTGCAGAACAGATTTGCTCCACTATCAAAGGACCCTGGATCTATATCGGACAACCATCCATCTAAAAGCAGCAAAGTAAGGTCCGAAAATCTGTTGAAAAGTAAAAGACCACAGGGAAAGCTAAAGGCTAGGCCTGAAACTCTGATTGTGGGTGACTCTGCCGTAAAGATGTACAAAGGATGTGCGGTAAGAACACTAAAGTCCTCTGCTTTCCTAAGGATATGGTCAACAACCTGAAGGAGAGAATTCTTCAAATTGCAGATGAATATCCAACTGTGACAAACATTGTTCTGCATACAGGGTCAAACGATGTGTCCAAACAACAGTCGGAGGTTCTGAAACGGGACTTTACTGGATTACTAAATACTGTAAACTCTCTGAATGCAGCTGTATTCATCAGTGGACCTGTACCACCCGTCAGAGGAGGAGACGAGAGATTCAGCAGGTTGTTTACACTGAATAAATGGCTTATATCAGCATGTACTGACCACTCTCATCAACAACTTTATTTTTTGGGAACGCAGGCATCTGTTTAAAGCAAATGGATTTAATTTTAACAAGTCAGGGGTGAAACTGTTCACCTCCAACTTGTTTTATTCCATACGTCATCCATCTGTGCTTGGTGCCAAGGCTGAGATAAACGAGGAGTTATCTCATAAAGAGGAACAAACAGTACTCCAAGAACAGACAAAGCCCAGCAGAAACCTTGAGGAGGAGCTCCATCTGCCCCCACCCGGGAAGAGCCTCAGAAAGGAGAGACATCTGAGGCAAGAAGAGGGGTCCCTATTTGCCTCCAACTCTCTCAACAACACCAACGACCAGGACCAGGACCAGGGACCACGATCTTCCCCAGTCCCCCAAACCCCTGACAGGCCATCACCCCCATCACCCTCCTCCCCCTCCCTTTCTCCCTCCTCCCCACACCTGAAATTCACTGAGGAGATGATGGAGTGGGTCAATGCTGGGCTCAGATCTACCCCCCGGCCCAATCCCTTTTTGTCCCCCATAAACCCCCCACCAGAGCGGCCAAAGGTTCGCCATCGAGCCCCACCGTCAACAGAGCAATCGAAGTCACATTGCTCAGCCTCGCCCCCCTTAGTTCCTCCTTACCACCTTCATGCTCTGTCTCCGAAGTCTGATGTGTGATGTGTGGAGGGTCCGGGCTGCGAGGATTATGGCAGTGGTGACTTTTCCCAGGAGAAGCTGGGACCCTGTTTACTAGAAGGTTTTAAAATCTCTGTACTTTTAGGTGACAGAAGGAGACATGTGGCCTGGTCAAAACACAGAGAGCTGCACTCTAAAAGATCTTTAAACATAGTAAACATACCTTGTGTGCCACAGACTGTTCCCAAACACGAGGGACAAGTAATACCTCTAAAACACTTAAGTTGGCTTTATTAAACGTTAGATCTGTAGCTGGGAAAACATTTTTAATTAATGATTTAATCACTGAGCACAGCCTTGATTTTATGTTTTTAACTGAAACTTGGTTGGACCAAAGTAACAGTGGAGCTGTTCTCATCGAGACGACCCCTCCTAACTACAGTTTTATCAGTGAGGCCAGGGTGAGCAGGAGAGGAGGGGGGATCGCTGTCTTATTTAATGAATCATTTCAATGTAAGCAGCTATCTCCTGGAAGTTTTCAGTCTTTTGAATATGTGGCTTTACAGCTGAAGGCCCCATCCAAAGTTGTGTTTCTTAATGTTTACAGGCCTCCCAAATACTGCACAGACTTTTTTAATGACCTCAGTGAACTGCTGTCTGTGATCTGTGTTGATTTCGACTGTGTAATTATTGTTGGGGATTTTAACATCCATGTGGACAACCCTCAGGACAAAGGGACTAAAGACCTGAGTAACACTCTGGGCAACTTTGGGCTGACTCAGCATGTAACAGAGGCCACACATAATAGAGGACACACTCTTGACCTACTGATATCCAAGGACCTGAGCATTTCAAAGGTTACTGTGTCTGATGTGGGCGTGTCTGATCATTACTGTGTTTTCTTTGAAAGTAAAATCTCAGCCCACATAAATATATCAACAACAGTGATCACAAAACGGTGTATAACTGAACACAGTAGTGCAATTTTTAACCAGGTCTTCCCATTAACACCTGACCTGTCCAGAGGGTCAGTCAATGAGCTCATCAATAGCTTCAATGCTAAAATGTTAAATGTAATGGACACTATTGCTCCCATTAAGGTGAAGGTTATCTCTGGAAGGAAAAAGTCTCCATGGAGAAACTCCACACTGGTAAAAAATGAAAAAAGAGAGTGTAGGAAAGCTGAGCGCAGATGGAGAAAAACAAACCTCCAGGTTCATTATGACATCTATAAAGAGAAACTTCACAATTATAATTTACAACTGAGGAGTGCAAGGAGGTCCTACTTCTCTGACATCATCACTAAAAACAGCCATAATGCTCGGGTCTTATTTTCTACAGTTGACAGGCTAACAAACCCTCCTGTGTCAGTGGCAGCTGAACTTCATTTGACCATGGCCTGCAATGACTTTGCCAAATTCTTCACAGAAAAAATCCAAAAAATTAGACAAGCAATTGGTACATCAACAGCAGATCCAGAATATGTACTGTGTCCACCGAAAAACTGTTTAAACACCATGAAACAGTTTCACCCTATTAACAGCAAAGACCTGGAGGACATCTTAGGTCAACTGAACTCCTCCTCCTGCTGTTTAGATGTCCTGCCAACAAGTTTTTTCAAAAAGGTCTCAAAGACTTTGGAGTCAGACCTGTTACAGATCGCCAACTTTTCTTTAATTAATATCAGGCGTGTTTCCAGAACCACTAAAAACTGCTGTAATAAAACCTATACTGAAAAAGGACAATCTTGACAAGACACAAATGAACAACTACAGGCCGATCTCAAATCTCCCATTTTTAAGTAAGATCATTGAAAAAGCAGTTTCTCAACAGCTCAATTACTTCTTAAAACAGAATAACTGCTATGATGCCTTCCAGTCAGGTTTTAGACAGAATCACAGCACTGAAACCGCTCTGACCAAAGTGTTTAATGACATATGTCTGAATACAGACAGTGGAAAAATGTCAGTCCTAGTTTTACTGGATCTCAGTGCAGCATTTGATACAGTTGACCACAACATATTACTCAAACGACTGGAGAACTGGGCAGGTCTTTCAGGAACTGTACTAAACTGGTTCAAAACATACTTAGAAAACAGGAAATACTTTGTATCAATAGGTAACTTCACATCTGAGCAGACAAGTATCACATGTGGAGTTCCCTAAGGTTCCATCTTGGGACCCCTTCTGTTTAACATTTACATGCTCCCACTGGCACAGATTATAAAGAACAACAAAATAAACTACCACAGCTATGCAGATGACACACAAATATATATCACAATGTCACCAGGAGACCAAGGCCCTGTACAGGCTCTTGGTAAATGCATTGAGGAAATTAATGACTGGCTGTGCCACAATTTTCTCCAGCTAAACAAAAACAAAACTGAGGTAATAGTCTTTGGCGCCAAAGAAAAACGATTACAGGTCACCAGAGAACTTCAATCTATACACCTAAAAACCACAAACCAGGCGAGAAATTTGGGTGTAGTGATGGATGCAGACCTAAACTTAGAAAAACACATTAAGACAATAACAAAGTCAGCTTACTATCACCTCAAGAATATTTCAAGGATAAAAGATCTGATGTCCCAACAGGACCTGGAAAAACTAGTCCATGCATTCATCTTTAGTAGGCTTGACTACTGTAACAGCATCTTTACAGGTCTACCTAAAAAAAATCAGTCAGACAACTACAGCTCATTCAGAACTCTGCTGCTCGCGTCCTCACTAAGACCAAAAAAGTGGACCACATCAGTCCAGCTCTGAGGTCTTTACACTGGCTGCCTGTCCGTCAGAGGATGGACTTTAAAGTTCTGATGCTGGTCTATAAAGCTCTGAATGGTTTAGGACCAAAATACATCAGTGACCTCCTGACCCAGTATGAACCTTCCAGATCCCTCAGGTCGTCTGGATCCGGTCTTTTATCAGTTCCCAGAGTCAGAACCAGACACGGAGAAGCTGCATTCAGCTTTTATGCTCCTTATATCTGGAACAAACTCCCAGAAAGCCTCAGATCAGCTGAAACACTCAGTTTATTTAAATCCAGGTTGAAGACTCACCTATTCTCAGCTGCATTTGAATAAAGCACCAAATCCACACTTTTAAGCTTAAATTTCAAAACTTACATTTAACTACTGATTTTATCTATTGTTCTGATTTTATCTGTTTTGATTTTATATACTGTTTTGTTTGTTTGTTAATTAGTTTGTTTGTTTGCTTGTTTTAATCAATTTTAAATCATGCTTTTTATTTGTTTTTGTTTCTAATGTCTCTGTAAAGCACTTTGAATCACCTTGTTGTTGAATTGTGCTATACAAATAAACTTGCCTTGCCTTAACATGCTCAACAAAGATGAATTTTTCCAAAAACACAAGGCTTTTGGTGTGGTGTTTGATCTGTTACACAAGACGTTTGCATCTGAAAGGTGATGTTCTTGATATGTAAAGCCCTCAAGACAATTGTTTGTACCAGGCTAATCACTGTTAATCACTGTTCTAAAAAGCCAGGCATTTTAGCATAGGAGTCTATAGGGACTGACTCACTTCCTCGCCAGTAGAGAAACTGCATTTTTTGTCCCTGCGATAGTTACATTTTTTATCCCTAGAAATTGACAGTTGGTTACTTTTAGTAACCAGTGGTTCCTAACTTAGGTTTATTGAAAAAACAATCCCATATAAGGTTTCCATTAACCGTGAGTGCTGCACTAGTTCAAGTTCAAAGATTTACTGGATACTAGAAGTGCTTTGTGAGTAAATGCTTTTGTGGATGCTGAGGCAAAACTGTTGAGTCATAGCTATTCATTCTAATGTATTTCCCAAAATCAATACAGTACTGGACTTTGCAATGCTCTATGCAAGACTTTAAATTAAGGCTTAAATATTTATGCTGAAATAAATATGGCAAATTCCAAATTACACAAATTCCAAATGAACCCACTGACCTGAAATATGTGCAAAATGGACTGGTTCTTATATAGCGCTTTTCTACTCTGTCTGAGCACTCAATACAACTAATTCATTCACTTTTTCTAAGCTGTAAGTGCTCACTATCTAACACTCATACTCCAATGGATGCATCGGAGGGCAACATGGGGTTAGTATCTTGCTCAAGAATTGAACTCCCAACCTTCCAGTTAATAGCTGACCTGCTCTACCACCTGAGCTACAGCCACCCCAGACAGACAGAAGCACATTTAAATGCTTTTACACATCCCACCAATGGTCAAAAACATGCAGGTAAAATATGCAACGTGTGACCGCTTTCACCCCGTCAGAGGCATAGTGACTGTCTTCGAGACTTGTGATCTGAAGCTACTGCAGCTGTGCTACACAACGTGAACACATCCTGTGACAAGACTTATGATTAGTGCTTACAAGGATTACCACAGAACAGGAAGTGGACTGTCGGTGAGAAGTTTTCCATGCATCAACCTCGCATTTTTTTTTACATAATAGAAATACATGACTCATTTTAATAAATGACTTCATTAACTGCACACAGTCGGTCATGACAGAAACAATCAGTTACTGTTTAGGATGTTGTGCGTGTTTTGTGTGTGTGTGCTTGAAACTGTTATGTAACAAGGTGCGTGCATACACTACATGGGTAGGATGTTTGTGGCAGACAACATTAGACTGTAACTACTATCCAAATTTAAGTAATGCACATAAGCAAACATGCATGGATAGACACACACTAGCAAACAAACAGTGAGCACAAACACACATGCTTGCACCTGCACATGGTCTTATTAACCAGCGAACACACACACACATTTACCCAGCACCTGTTGCTGCATATCCTCGTGTCACTGCTCACTGGGAGAAAGAGACTCTGTTTGGATTCAGTCGCGCTGAACATATCACTCACAATAGGCAGCAATGATTATTCCTGTAGATGCTTATTGAGTTTATTGCTAATGAGTGAATAATGGCAGGACTGCCTGATGAGCTCATTGTGTTTGTTTTCAAGTGTTGCAAGAATATTTGGGGTTTTTTAGAGTGTTTGAGGTTAAACAGTACTGAAATATGCCATTAGCTGGGGTCGCCATTCAGCAGTACCGATGATTTTATGTCATTAGCACTAATCAGTAAGCACTAATCTAATAATTTAAATAAAAAATTGATGGATGCAGTCAATAAATTAAGTGATGTAGTTTTTTTATGTTGCTATTGATTGACTGTAGTCTGTCTTATTAAATTAATAAAATGGGTTACTCTTTTAGACATTCAAATAGTGCCAAATCACAGCAACACTTGCCTCAAAGCGTTTTATATTGTAGGGTAAAGACTCCCAACAATCATACAATCCCCTATGAGCAAGCACTTTTCAACAGTGGGAAAGAAAAACTCCCTTTTAACAGGAAGAAACCGCCGACAGAACTAGGCAAGCTCAGGGAAAGATGGCCATCTGTCATTTCATATTTTAACACTTAGACCCCCGGAGAGCAGTCATTTTGGTTTTCTACCTTAGACCCCCGCGGAGTCATCATTTTGCGTTTCTACCTTTAAAAGCCAGAGAGCAGTCAGTCAAATGCTGGAGTCATTCATATGTATATTAGGTCGTTACCTAGGAATTCTGGAGGGAGGGGAGTGGGGGTGAGTGATTGAGGGGGTGGGGGAGCTGCTAAAAGCGGTGAGCTTCCTTTTGTGTTTCATCTTGATGCATTCTCAATCATCCAGGGAAACAAATCTCCAAAAGTCACCAACTTGGAGTGTTTCAGTTTGCCATCTTAGGGAGAAATCAACACACATGGGTGTATGTCCTTTGTTGCTGAGATTTATTGATAAAAACAGTACAAAAAAACAACCATTTGTACACATATTTACAAATGGCCTGCTGAGTGGTGCATGGAGCATGTTCATTGGTTCATGGACCTCCCTGAACTAATGGCATTTATTGCAATTGTCATCTTGCGGGGGGTTACCAGGGTTCCATCTCTAAATGACTGCTGGTCAGCAAACCTGGGAAACCCACAGATAATTGGAATTATGGCACGAAACCGCTTCCAAAACATCATGCAACACCTACGCTTTGATGACAAGTCCACTCGCTGTGATCGAGCAAAGACTGACAAGTTTGCTGCAATTTCCAGTGTGTGGGGATCATTTGTCACCAACTGTGAGTGGAGTGTTTCAGTTTGCCATCTTAGGGAGAAATCAACACATGTCCTTTGTATGTCCTTTGTTGCTGACATTTATTGATGAAAACAGTACAAAAAACCAACCATTTGTACACATATTTACAAATAATGATAAAAAGTGAGTGAGTACATTTCAACATTTTCAGCAATCACTCACAATCCTGGCACTGCCACGGTATCTGTCGTCTGCATTTACCACATGTGTACCTGTAGCAGTGAACACATCGCACAGTGGCCTGATTTTTTTTGCATCTGTGTTTGACCTGACACGTGGCCCTTTTTCCAGGGCTCGGTGTGGAGTGGCATACCTGAGTGGTGAATTCATTGCGATCTGTCTGTCTAGTGGATTGAGGAATTTCCCTGCGAATCTTGTTGACTGTGCCGAGGATGGTGGTTTTCCGTCCAAGAAGTTTTTGCGCAAGTGAAAGCGATGTGAAGAAATTGTCCGTGGTAACATTTCTGCCCTTGTCTAGGAATGGTTCCATCAGCCTCATTACTACATTTTCAGAAAGTCTCTCCCCAGTGGGACGACTGGGGTCCTTGCCAAGATATGGGAAGACATTGCAAATGTACTTGGATTTTAGGTCGCAAGCCACCCAAAACTTGATCCCAAACTTGTCAGGTTTACTTGCAATATACTGCAGGAAACAGCACCGAGTCTTTGATGGGAAAAGCTGTTCATCAATGGTGATATGTAGACCAGGGTTGTAGCACGTGATGCAGTTGGTGACAAATGATCCCCACACACTGGAAATTGCAGCAAACTTGTCAGTCTTTGCTCGATCACAGCGGGTGGACTTGTCATCAAAGCGTAGGTGTTGCATGATGTTTTGGAAGCGGTTTCGTGCCATAATTCCAATTATCTGTGGGTTTCCCAGGTTTGCTGACCAGCAGTCATTTACAGATGGAAGCCTGCAAACCCCCCGCAAGATCACAATTGCAATAAATGCCATTAGTTCAGGGAGGTCCATGAACCAATGAACATGCTCCGTTTGCTGTGCATGTTGAATAGTCCATTCTTGAATGCTACAAAGCATGTCAAGAGTGACGAAACACAGGAAGCTCTGAAGGCGACTCGAGATACTTCTCCTGGCCTTAGCCGTTGGCTCTCCATCTGCAGCGTACGGTTCTATTGGGGTGAAAGGGAGACGGGTCCCCACATGTTCTTCACGCCACACTGTGCCATCTTTCGCTGTCTCAGTCCCCAAACAAGCTCTCTTTTTCGGTGGAGAAGCAGTCTCCTCATCTGCAGTGTGAACAAATTCAAATTGTGAGCAAAATGGGAAGGTCAAACAAAATCACAAATGCATGCATAGATACTAATTATAATTCCAGTATCTCCTCCTCTGTATCAGAATAATGTCTGAAATATCTTACTTACTAACTACATCCACTTACTTGTTTGAAATGAAAAAGGAAATAACATGAAATGAAACTAACCGGAAGACTGATCAGACAGCTCTGAGTCCGAATCCGGCTGAACTGCTAGGTCTTCTCCATCCGAGTCACAAGGGTCGACTTCCGTCAGGATCATTTCCAACGCCTGCTGAGTAGTGAGTCTTCTCTGCATTTTCTTTCCTTGGAGAGGAGGTCCGTACACCAGAGGATTCTTCAGGGCGATGAATTTTCTTTCCTTGGAGAGGATTCTTCAATGAAGATTCTTCAATGAAGGATTAGGCTAAGTGCAGTGCATGTTCATTGGTTCATGGACCTCCCTGAACTAATGGCATTTATTGCAATTGTCATCTTGCGGGGGGTTTACAGGGTTCCATCGGTAAATGACTGCTGGTCAGCAAACCTGGGAAACCCACAGATAATTGGAACTATGGCACGAAACCGCTTCCAAGACATCATGCAACACCTACGCTTTGATGACAAGTCCACCCGCAGTGATCGAGCAAAGACTGATAAGTTCGCTGCAATTTCCAGTGTGTGGGGATCATTTGTCACCAACTGCATCACGTGCTACAACCCTGGTCTACATATCACCGTTGATGAACAGCTTTTCCCATCAAAGACTCGGTGCTGTTTCCTGCAGTATATTGCAAGTAAACCTGACAAGTTTGGGATCAAGTTTTGGGTGGCTTGCGACCTAAAATCCAAGTACACAGATGCAAAAAAAATCAGGCCACTGTGCGATGTGTTCACTGCTACAGGTACACATGTGGTAAATGCAGACGACAGATACCGTGGCAGTGCCAGGATTGTGAGTGATTGCTGAAAATGTTGAAATGTACTCACTCACTTTTTATCATTATTTGTAAATATGTGTACAAATGGTTGGTTTTTTGTACTGTTTTCATCAATAAATGTCAGCAACAAAGGACATACAAAGGACATGTGTTGATTTCTCCCTAAGATGGCAAACTGAAACACTCCACTCCCCCACCCCCTCAATCACTCACCCCCACTCCCCTCCCTCCAGAATTCCTAGGTAACGACCTAATATACATATGAATGACTAGCCAATTTAGCTTCCACTTCCACCATTTGACTGCTCTCCGGGTTTTATAGGTAGAAAGGTAGAAGCCTGGGGATGCTATTAATGCCAATTGAAGTATGGATTTTTTAGTTGGCATACACAAACAGAATTTGTTCTCGTTTCTCAATCTATCCCTAACCCTACTAAAGCTGAACCCTAAAGGCCACCTAGTGAAAAAATGTCACAGAATCCCGAAATTTTGGATGCAAATTTGTTGGGTAACATATAGAAACATCAGCAGCATTGAGTGTTTAGAAAAATTTGTCCTCGAAAAATGCACTGTGAAAAAATGTAAAGTGATGATGAGCCGGTCCTGAAAAAGAAAAAAACAGAGATTCATGGTTCATCCAATTCTCACAAGAAGGCAGCACCAGGGAGAAGTTCATGGTTTGATCCATGAGTTAAAGCTATAACACTTTTGTGCATATTTTAGGATGTCAGTGGGTCAGTTTAAGCTTTTCGTGACAGAGTTGGGACCACAACAGGTTCTAACTGATTCTATCTGATCTCGGGTCTGATGTAAAATAGTAATATTTAACTATTTATATATCGTTGTATGTTCAGTACCAATGTACGTTTGAACTACGAGCGCACCAAATGTTCTCATTGGTCAGATCTGTTTTTTGCGTCCAAACAATCTGAAAAATCAAGTATGATCCAAAAACATTAATTCCACAAATTCATCCTGTGAAAACACGCAGTCTGTACTGCATTAAAAAAAGGTGAGTGTGAATAATATTCACACACGACTTGTTTACACAACTCTTCTCTGGGAGCTGGTGGATGGCCACTAGTTAATTTAGAAAATGCTTCAAAATAACTGCTCAAGGAAGTTAATTAGTTGTCATGATATTATTAATGGCTGGATTCCATTTAACATCACCGCAGAACAAAATGGAAAATTACATAATTAAAAGTGTTTATTTATTTTTTTGTATGTCACTGCCATCTTTGCTAATGTCTGACTTTTCACATGCCATGCCTCTCTCTTAAACTGTCTCTGGTATCATACAAGGTGAATTTCTTGTGATATCATTCACTATTGGACAATGATTTATAATCTCATGTTTTGAAGCATCAGGCTGAGTGTTTTCACAGTTTTCACATCCTGGTCTTTTGAAACTAGATGTGATGAGAAAGGGGCGTGTCATAAATGCACAATTTACTGAGCCCATAAGTTAAGTAGGAAAGTGTTTCCATGGATAAAGGCAGAAAGCCATTTTCCTATAGACTTCTATAAGATTCCATTGCAAGTTTTTTGCTAAGCATCAAACCTTGGTGGCCAATAAACAGAAAACGTGTTTAAGGCACTTTGCATTGGCTTTACTTTTTATACATTTTAGAGATTTTACTTTTACATTGGCTGTGGTCTTATTTTAAAATATGTTGTAAAGAAGAAAAAAAAGCATAAAAGCTTAAAAGTGAAACCCAAAACCTGAGCATGTTTATTAATGACCAAACCCAGGATTTGAAGTTGTATCTGTACTTTACATCATCCATTGCAGACTAGTCTAATGCAATACATTGTAAAACATGCCATTACCCTAGCAGTTGTCTGTCTGTTTTCCAACAGGCAACATGACATGACACAGGCAACTGGCAAATTCAAAGCAACAACTAAAGTTTCATGCAACAACTCGAACTAAACCTGATCTCACTTTTGTTGGGACACTTTTTTTAAAAAAATGCATAAATAGATATATAATAGACAGAATGCAGCTGACAGTGTTTGTAGCCTAACACGTGTAAGGTCCACACAAATCAGTTCTTATGGAGATAATTAGATGACACCATTAACATCACACAGACAGACCCTTGCAAAGAGGTGTAGCCATGCAGTAGTGTTAAGTATAAATTGTGTGTTAGTCCTGCCAGCATGCTCCAAACCTTTTATATTGCATTGCAGTAGATCATAGCAGATGGTACTTTTTAATTGCTTGTTTGAAACTCCTAGTGGAGATGTTAAATTGTTATTACCCCTTAGTCACATGCATTAACCACTGCAGTAAAGCAGGGGTTTAAAGCTTTAAATCGTTTGAAAATAAAAATCAAATATAATATATAATCATGGCAAAAGCTTTTTTTTTCAAATAAATTATTTTTTTAAACGCTAGAAATACACCAAGCACGAAGCTATGAACTCCATAAAATTGCCCTGATGAAATAAGTATGATGTCTACTGAGGGAAACACTTCACTCTTTTTTAGCACATGTCAACATGACTGGGAGGAGACAAAGGCACAGTCTCATCTGCCCGAAGGCTGGAATGATGACACTAACTATATTAAAATGCATGAAAACATCAGCTCACCCATCCCTAAAACTTGAGTGATGGCCATAATAATAATAATAATAATAATAATAATAATAATAATAATACTTTGACTTTTTAAAATGAAAATCAAGTGGAATTGTAAAACATTTGTAAAACAACCATTACTTTTTTTTTACAGTTTTAAATTATTTAATTATTTGTTTGTGTGTTTAAATATCTAGAGCCATATTCTTTATCAGCTGTGACAAAAACCTATCAGTTTAAACTCCGCTGACTGACGTTTTAATTGTTCGCAGTGCAACAGGGCTAAACAACAGACTGTTGAGTGGCATTTCTTTCTCCATCTTTCCACTGACTGAGACTCGTGACACAGTTTTCAAACGTTGAACTGAAAAAATAATAAATGAGTGAAAAAATAACGAAATAAATTCTTCACGTGTCAACTCTTAAAGAAATTTGGATAATTCATTTTAAGTTGAATCAGAGCAGGGGGCAAAAAAACAGGCACTGGCCCTTTAAATGAAGAACCTGCTAGAGCAGTACTTAGAAAGAAAGAAAAACATGCACGGAGGTGAATTGAAATGGGATGTACTCACCACTGCGGATACACACATGGCAGGCATGGTCCTCATTTAGAGTATACAGATGAAGGTCGAGCAGAGGTCCAAGGTGACGGCCTGAGAAAGACTTCTCATCTATAGATGTTAGTCATCATCATCATCATCGTCCTCCTCAGTTTACCGGAGGAGAGAAGCTGAGCCCGGCTCTGAGCAGCGACAGTCTCCACTGCAGTGTTTTATAGTCTGTGTCTCCAGGTGAACCGGTTTTAGATGCGAGGTGAGGGTCTGCTTCACAGACAACGCTGTGGTAATTCCCATAGCGATGATGGATGGGGGCATACACCGGGACCGCCGCCTCGCCCTGTCCTGGCTTGTCAGCGTGCAGTGCGGCTCTCCGTCCGCTCTTGCAGTCCTCCACAGACACTGCTGACGTAAAGCGAGAGGCGGGACTTAGCGAAGGGCTGTCCGCCAATCCCAGTCACGAATGAGTCGTGCACGTGTATTGAACCCCGCTTCTGGTTAGGAAAACAGGGGTTGCAGTGGAAGACATTTGAAACACCCGGGGTTTAGCCCTAAAGGGTAGTATGCATGTGGGATTTTTTTTTTTTTTTTTTTAGAAATGACTGAAAGATTAATAGGCTCTGTTTTGAGTTTGGTTCAAAAAAGAATGACTTCTTATAGGGAAAAATATATATCACATGTGCAGGACACCTTAAACTAGTTTTTTAATTAAGCAGCAAGGCAGAACAAAATCGGGGCTGTATCAAGACACGAGGACTAAACCCCAATTCAACCAGACCCAAAACTGATCCGGAATTAAAACAGGACTACAACAGTTCAAAATCAGGACTACTTAGGATTTAACCAAGACAGAATCAGAATCAGAACTAGATGATAGTAGCACTAAAAATCATCATAGACCTGCACTACACTTGTTTTTTTAATTCTACCAAAGTACACTATTTAGATTGAGAAAAGTTTGTATAATTATTTAGCCTTGTTGTGCATACAAGCCTGCATAACTTAATAAATATAGAATTTGAAAAATAGCAAACCTAAAAAGAAACACTAGGTACGAGATACATGAGGACCTATGATACGGTGATACTTTTGGTAAAGAACCATTTGACTAACATGTATGTCTCACCTGCTCTGTTCTGTCCTCATTCTCCATCTCCCTCTCTGTTACTCTCTCTCCCTCTTTGTGCTGACAATCATCAAATATACAGTTGAAACCACATATTTATGTACTCTTCAGATCAAAACACAAACACTTTTTTAATTGTAACATCAAATCAGACTAAATGTTTATTTTTTTAGATTGATAAATATAAAAAACATATTTGTTAACTTTAAGAGTAAAGAGAGAAACTATCTGTATTTCTTAATTGCAAATAGCACCAAATTGTATTCAAAATTGAGCCACACTTATGGAGCTCCACAGTTCTTTTCCTGGTGTTTTGGTTGAAATCTCTTGATTTCCCCATGTCAAAGAAACAGGCTCTGTGTTTTGCCTTATATGCATCCACAGCTGTGCCACCAATTTACTCACATGGACTCTACTAACCTATCAGAAGCTTCTTCAGCTCAGAATGGAATCGTCTGGAGTTTTCTTATTAATTAACAAACTTAGTGTATATGTACTCCTAAATTTGATCAAAGTGATAAAAAATAGACAGCTCTGTCTCTCTTTATTCTGACATTTAACTAATTCAAAAGATATTTCGATATTTATCTAAAACAAAAGTTTACTCTAAATTGATGTTGTACAGTAAAAATGTTTTATGTTTTCTCCCTAAAGTGTATGTAAATATCTGGTTACAAATGTGAATATCCTGCTGTGTACTGAAATCCCTCTTGTTTTGCATAGAAATATACTGAACAACATCCAAAGCATAATATATAAAATAACATTTACCTGAGTTTTTTCTTTGAAAGAACCGTCTAATGTCCATTCTTATATTTCAGTACATAACTGAAACCGATTTAGTCGGAGAGGGTAAGAACTGAAAATATGAAAAAGTGGTATTGTGCCATCTCTAGTAGCTATCCACCACATAGCACACCATTACATTCCAGCTAGCCCACCCAACTTCAGTAATCCTTCAAATGTTGCTGCAGTTTGATTTTCTGTCTTCATTTATGTCCAAAGTGATATCAGAGCTCTACCTTTTCATTTTTCCGAAATCTCTGTCAGAACTTGACGAATGTTTCTAATGTAAGGTTTAAATGTAGTTTTACTGCATCTTTACATTTGCTGATGACAATTTGTGTGATACACACTAGAGATGGCACGATACCACTTTTTTATGTCCGATACCGATATCATAAATTTGGATATCTGCCGATACCGATATGAATCCGATATAGTGTGTTTTAATCAACAAAACTGTTTTTTTAAATATCTTGCTGCATTTTGTATAAGTTCATACTCAAGTTTAAAACAACAACTACACTAAAGCTATTCTGTTATACCTGTATGCAAAAAAAAAAAATTTCATAGTTCAGCAATACTGATCAATCTAATAAACTTAAACCTACACCATCCTCCCTATTCTGGTATTTTAAAGAGTACTTAGCGTAAATATTAAGCAACCTAACTAATAGGGTTGCAAATTCCCAGCAACAACAAAAATAAATAAATAAAAAATAGGGAACCACCCTCCACCTCATGATGCTTAATCGACGTAATCAACCTTAATTTGATGCAGTGTGAAAAAAAATGCACAGAAATCAATTATTTTTCAAGAAATATTAAATAGATTCAACATCCTTCTTCAACAAAATTGCACACTGCACAGATGGTACCTTCCCAAAGGAAAAAGTACTATAGCTTACATATTAGTACTATAGCTTATATATTAGTTAGGTATATATATATTAGACTTAATGGTTACTATATACAGTAATGGACTTCTATTCATTTTACATCAAATTAAAACTTTGGGTGTCAGATAATTATTTATTAAAAGCTAGACATTTTAAATGAGAATAAGAAAGAAAAGTATGTCTTTGTGCCCCCTTTTCCCTGTTAATGCCCTATCGGCCCCCCTGGCTAAACTTTGCTAGATCCGCCCCTGTACAGTTACCAGCCGTCAGCTACGTAGAAAAAGATCCTGGTGTAGAAAGTAATATTAAATAAATTCTAACAACAGCATATCAAGCTTAAACGTGCTGCTGTTGTTCAGCTGCTGGATTCCTCTTTCTGGTGCAAAGTGGACCAAAAACAAACAAGAGAGACGGACTCGCGACAGAAAAGCCGATCAGCTGATCATTAAACAGTTTCATGATTGAAGTAGCAGCAAGAAGAGGCAGTCGCTCCATATATTGTTTGTTAAGCTTAACGCAGGAATGCTTTACAAACATTCAGAGATGGACTTACACACTTGCTTTACTTCTCTCGGGGATAACTTTGTCGGAGATGAAATGCCGGGTTGCTAGCGAAGCTCCACATGCTATCCAGACCACGACAGGTCCCGCATGCCACAGCCGCACGTGATGCATACTGCTCCGACGTGCTAACGTTCTGAGGTGAGTTACGGCGTGTTGCAAGTTTTGTGAGGTGCTTTCGTGATATTTAATGGATCGGATTACATTTTTTATTTTTCTCCGATATCCGATCCAGTAATTTAGGTCAGTATCGGACCGATACCGATACGTAATATCGGATCGGTCCATCTCTAATACACACCACACATTCAGCTTTTTACACATAGCTCCAGAGGCCTTAGTCATTTGTCTCATTTGTTCCTAATTGTAACTCTACCATCTGAATCTTGCAATAGAAACCAAGACTTGTCAGACCAGGCGATATTTTTGTTCTATTTTCTGGTTTACATTATACTAGATGGTTACTCCATTTCTCCCAAAACAGCACTGGGGTATTCTGAATGTATTTTGCTATTTTTAGAAATTGCTTAGTCTTGGAGCCCAGCATATGAATCATTTATCAGCCTTTTCAGTTCTGCATTCTCTCGTTTTCCGCCCATATATAAAACAGGTCCGCAACTCCAAACCATAGTAAAGGGACCTCTGGTTAATACGACGGGTTCTGTTTCGGGTTCGTAGCCGAAAAGTACACTGAACAAAAATATAAACGCAACACTTTTGTTTTTGCTCCCATTCCCCATGGGATGGACGTAGAGACCTAAAATTCATTCCAGATACACAATATAACCATCCCTCCCAAACAGTGGTCACAAATCAGTCCAAATGTGTGGTAGTGGGCACATCTGCTATATTGAGATAATCCATCCCACCTCACAGGTGTGCCACATCAGGATGCTGATCTGACATCATGAGTAGTGCACAGGTGTACCTCAGACTGCCCACAACAAAAGGCCACCCTGGAATGTGCAGTTTTTTTGCGCTATTGGGGGTCTGGGGACCCAGAACCGGTCAGTATCTGGTGTGACCACCATTTGCCTCATGCAGTGCAACACATCGTCGCATGGAGTCTATCAGATTGTCAATTGTGGCCTGTGGAATGTTGGTCCACTCCACTTCAATGGCTGTGCGAGGTTGTTGGATATTCGTGGGAACTGGTACACGCTGTCGTATACGCCGGTCAAGCACATCCCGAACATGCTCAATGGGTGACATGTCCGGTGAGTATGCTGGCCATGCAAGAACTGGGACATTCTCAGCTGCCATCTGCCCTGAACAATGTGAACCATGATTCATCCGTGAAGCGCACACCTCTCCAACGTGCCAGATGCCATCGAATGTGAGCATTTGCCCACACAAGTCTGTTACGGCGACGAGCTGGAGTCAGGTCAAGACCCCGATGAGGACGACGGGCATGCAGTTGAGCGTCCCTGAGACGGTTTCTGACAGTTTGTGCAGAAATTGTTTGGTTGTGCAAACCAATTGTTCCAGCAGCTGTCTGGGTGGCTGGTCTCAGACGATCTTGGAGGTGAACCTGCTGGATGTGGAGGTCCTGGGCTGGTGTGGTTACACGAGGTCTGCGGTTGTGAGGCCGGTTGGATGTGCTGCCATATTCTCTGAAATGCCTGTGGAGACGGCTTATGGTTGAGAAATGAACATTCAATGCACGGGCGACAGATCTGGTTGACATTCCTGCTGTCAGCATGCCAATTGCACGCTCCCTCATTGCTTGTGGCATCTGTGGCATTTTGCTGAGACAAAACTGCACATTCCAGGGTGGCCTTTTGTTGTGGGCAGTCTGAGGTACACCTGTGCACTACTCATGATGTCAGATCAGCATCCTGATGTGGCACACCTGTGAGGTGGGATGGATTATCTCAATATAGCAGATGTGCCCACTACCACACATTTGGACTGATTTGTGACCACTGTTTGGGAGGGATGGTTATATTGTGTATCTGGAATGAATTTTAGGTCTCTACGTCCATCCCATGGGGAATGGGAGCAAAAACAAAAGTGTTGCGTTTATATTTTTGTTCAGTGTAGCTTTGCTTTGTTGTCTGGGTCAACTTTGCTAACGAGAGACAGAGAGAGGTGTTGAAAGGCTGCTCCAACGGAACTTATTGTTTCGGAGGAAAACATGAACACAGTATACAGTCGAGTCTTAATAGCTTAATTACAACTGGGCTCGTCAGGCACTCGTTTTGTCTGCAGTGGTTATTATTATATTTACATACTTAAATCTCCCGTTTTAGGTCGGTCATTTTTTTGAATAATAATAAAAAAAAAAATTTCTTCACGTCATTATGCGGGCGCAAGTAGAGATGACATGGGCTGCGACACAAGCATTAGAACCTAGGGCATAACCTAATACACATACAGGTGCCATTCATACAGGTAACGAGTGGGGGACAGAAAAGCTTCTTACAGAAGACGTTACAGGTCTGTGAGAGCCAGAGATTTTCCTTGTTTGAGGTGACCAAATACTTATTTTCCACCCTGATTTATGAATAAATTCTTTACAAATCCTACCATGTGGATTCATGGATTTTTTTTTCACATTCTGTCTCTCACAGTTGAAGTGTACCTCTGGTGCAAATTACTGACCTCTGTCATCATTTTAGGTGGGGGAACCTGCACAATCGGTGGCTGACTAAATACTTTTTTGCCCCACTGTATATGTATATACACACACCCAGCACGCCCCTGCGGGCGGTTTAACCTTCAAGCTCGGGTCCTCTACCAGAGGCCTGGGAGGTTGAGGGTCCTGCGCAGCAGGGCCGTGCAGAGAGGTTTAAAGGGGCGGGTGCTCAAAGTTAAAAAGGGGCACATTGAACCAGGCTGAATAACAACAACATACATTCATCAAGAATCTAATATGGGAAGGGCAGGGCTGTGTTGATCTGAGACTGTAGACATTAAAAAGTCCATAGGAGAGATGGTAGCAGATTAAACAAGTGTCATGAGATAATAACAAAATGCAAAGATTGGTGACAGCGCTTGGAACCATAAGGACACAAAAAACTGTGAGAAATAATTTAGGCTCTGCCTGTGAATCACTCTTTGCTTCTCTTCTTCCTTCCATCCCATCTTTTCATATATCACTCTCCACTTGCTGTCTATCTGAGAACAAGGCACAACTTGCTATTGCAATAAACTATAATCTAATTATCCACACCTAACAACTCTTGCACTTAATCTAAAATAAAATGATGACAGAAAAATGTTATAGCACTGCCTTTAGTAGCCTCACACAGCTCCTACTGTTTCTTCCTCATGTCCTTACCAGCCATGTCTGGACAATGTTATATCATGAGTAATATTTTTTTTTTAATCCATCTAAATAAAACAAACACATGCACGCACACACAGGGACATTTTAGACCTTCTTCAGAATACTGTATATACTATGGGCATCATGGTGCTGATCCAGAATCCTTACATTATTATTTATTACTAGAGTTACAATAATAAAGCAATGAGGAGGGGGAAGTAATAAATATGAAATAATGTCATTATGATGATTCCATTTGTTTCACTATCCACTCTGTGCAGGGGCAAAGCTTATTACATTTTTAAACTGTAGAGATACAATAATTTTACTGCTGTAAATTCCAAATTTTGTCTTATTTAAAATATAAATCTAATATAATCTGCTTCTTAATGTATGTTCTTTAAAATACAGCGTGTGTTTTTTAAAATATTATAATAATGCATAATTATGTGGACATGCATATTAGATCGTTTTTTAGTGAAATATAATCCCTCCAGAAAGGCAGGAAAAGCCCGGAAACTTACTTTAAAACTAAATATGTTTCTAAATACTTTAAAACTAAATGTTTCTAAATACTTTAAAACTAAATATGTTCCCTAAAACGGTGACAGAGCTACAGACCCATGACAGCCTTACACAGGTAGCCAGCAGCTGTGACCAGCACTACTTGTGCAGTTAATAAAAGGACAGGTAATGTTTGTCGCGCTGTTGCACACACAGCACGCTCGTTTGTTTCAGTTCGTCAGTTGCCACAAGACAACTTACCAACGTGTACGTAATAAGCTAATACTCCTGGGTGCTACACACTACAGTGTGCGCTGCACACCTACTTACTGGTTTTGTCGCATCAGTCTGTGTCTCTGAGTTAACTTGTGTTTCTCCTACAAGCAAAACTGTGATTAATAGTTAAATATTATTGTTGAGGGGCACAGACAGGACTCCGCACGCCCACACACATAAAAAATAAATAAATAAATAAAAAAAAATTAAAAGTTGCCTCAACAAAAGGGCACTTTGGGCACCCATCAGGAAAGGATGAGCACCCGCCCTCAAGCCCCTCTAGCCCCCCCCCCTCTGCACGTGCCTGCTGCGCAGTATCTTAGCTGTTCCCAGGACTGCGCTCTTCTGGACAGAGATCTCCGATGTTGTTCCCGGGATCTGCTGGAGCCACTCACCTAGCTTGGGAGTCACCGCACCTAGTGCTCCGATTACCATGGGGACCACTGTTACCTTCACCCTCCACATTCTCTCGAGCTCTTCTCTGAGCCCTTGGTATTTCTCCAGCTTCTCATGTTCCTTCTTCCTGATATTGCTGTCATTCGGAACCGCTACATCGATCACTACGGCCGTCTTCTTCTGTTTGTCTACCACCACTATGTCCGGTTGGTTAGCCACCACCATTTTGTCCGTCTGTATCTGGAAGTCCCACAGGATCTTAGCTCGGTCATTCTCCACCACCCTTGGGGGCATCTCCCATTTTGACCTTGGGACTTCCAGGTTATACTCGGCACAGATGTTCCTGTACACTATGCCAGCCACTTGGTTATGGCGTTCCATGTATGCCTTGCCTGCTAGCATCCATGTGTGTGTATATATATATATATACATATATATATATATATATATATATATATATATATATATATATATATACATATATACACAACACCCAGCACGCCCCTGCGGGCGGTTTATCCTTCAAGCTCGGGTCCTCTACCAGAGGCCTGGGAGCTTGAGGGTCCTGCGCAGTATCTTAGCTGTTCCCAGGACTGCGCTCTTCTGGCCACTGGTACGTATTGCATGGAACGCCACTTGGTTATGGTGTTCCATGTATGCCTCACTGAGCACTCGGTCAGTTGGGGCCATCTTCCCAATGTATTCTTGGATGTTCGTTGTCTCATCCTGGACTGTGGTGCTGACACTCACCAGTCCCCGGCCCCCTTCCTTCCGCTTAGCGTACAGCCTCAGGGTGCTGGACTTGGGGTGAAACCCTCCATGCATGGTAAGGAGCTTTCTTGTCTTTATGTCAGTGGCTTCTATCTCCTCCTTTGGCCAGCCTATTACCCCAGCAGGGTACCTGATCACGTGTTGATGGCCCGGATCTTGTTCTTACCATTCAGCTGACTCCTCAGGACTTGCCTGAATCTCTGCAGGTACTTGGTGGTTGCAGCTTTTCTAGCGGCCCCTTCATGGTTCCCATTCGCCTGCGGGATCCCCAGGTACTTGTAACTGTCCTCTATGTCTGCAATGTTGCCAATTTTTATATATATATATATATATATATATATATATATATTCAACAAAGTAACTGTATTCTGAATACCACCTTTTTAAACAGTAACTGTAGAGGAATAGAGTTACTCATATTTTGTATTTTAAATACATAACACCGGTACATGTATTCCATTATTATGTGTTCCATGTATTCCATTGAGGACTATAAATACCTTGGAGTACACATTGACAATAAACTGGACTGGGCTAAAAGCACCACAGCACTTTACCGCAAGGGCCAGAGTCGTCTCTATTTTTTGAGGCGACTGAGGTCCTTCAACATCTGCCAGAAAATGCTCAGGATTTTCTATGATTCTGTTGTGGCCAGTGCAATCGTCTATGCTGTTGCATGCTGGGGGAGCAGGCTGAGGGTAGCAGATGCCAACAGACTTAATAAACTAATCCATAAGGCCAGTAATGTTGTGGGGATGGAGCTGGACTCCCTCAAGGTGGTGTCGGAGAGGCGGATGCTGTCCAAGATAAAGACAATATTGGATAACACCTCCCACTCACTCCATGGCATGCTGGTCAGTCACAGGAGCACGTTCAGTGAGAGACTGAGATTACCGAAAAGCACCACTGAACGACACAGGAAATCTTTCCTGCCTGTGGCCATCTCCCTGTACAACGCATCCACTTAACACACTGGTTACTGCTACAACTACACGTTTCTTTTCCAGCTATTTATTAATGAGTGACTTATGTATATAATGTGCGCTGCTTTTCGGTCTGGTTACTACCGTTTATGTCAGATGGCACCGGATACCGGTACCATCATGGCACCGGATACCAGTACCCATCCCTAGTCCTGGGTTCCACTGGTTTAATCTTTCATTGTGGTATCCGGCTCCAAGAGAGGGACAGCAACTGTCCCATGTGTGTCAGTGGAGCAAACATGGCTCCTTGAGCTAGCCACTCAGTCATCTGTTCTCAACCCCTCACCCACCCATTTACCGTCCTGCTGTCGAGCTACCCAGACACAATACGCCCAGCTCTGTGGCCTGTCAGGCAAGCTGTTAGTGAGCAGTCTGCATACGCACGCAAACTGGCACACTTATAGCCACAGACTTTTCTGGAAATAGCAGCCGATATGAGAGCGGAGCTCCATCTGCCCTGCACGTGGAGAGGAAGACAGTGGACAGGGAGGAAAGGGGGGGGGGATAAAGGGATGAAACATGCCGCTTTGCTTTTTGCTGGTGGGGGAAGAAGAGAGTGTAAGTGGGTCAGTGACTCACTCGGAATGAAGGGAAAATCAATGTAAAATCAAGATTTTGATTCAATCCTTCTTATATAGGACCTCAGCCTGGAAGCGATTAATGCGAAGACACGAATGAGCAAAGCCGGAGAGCATGTTACACATAGCGCTTGCCTTGACCTACGCAGCTGCTCAGTCATGCTGCAATGCAGAGCTAACATTCAGTGGGCCAAACAGCCTGTGTTGCCACAGGGCCACACATATTCTCAAACAGCAGTTACTAGGTGAAGCTGCCTTATATAGAAGTGAAGTTATAAACAGGCCACTACGGTGGTGAGGAGATTCATGTGTGTGTGTGTGTGTGTGTGTGTGTGTGTGCGTGTGTGCGTGTGTGTGTGTGAGAGAGAGAGAGACTGTGTATAGGTGTGCAAAGCCGTTACCAGATGCACGTGTTTGTTTGTTTGTTTGTTAAATCACATATGCTTCAACAGCAGACACACACAAGCATCTACTATAGCCGCAAGCACACACAGCCTGGCAAACATTTTAATCATGGCTGTCGTAATTCCTTTTAAAGGGTAGTTCCGCTTTATTACAACTTGGGTCTATTATTTTGGTAGTTAGAGCAACATCTGTAAAAAGAAGTGAGGCAGGGCGAGGAACACGAGCAGTCAGACGACCACACAGGTCGCAAACACACCCTGTGGTTAGACATGCTTATTCCTAAATGAAAACAAAGGCATAAAGCAAAGTTGTGGAATTAAACACACACACACCCAAACAAAGGTGGTGCTGACTCGATCATCTGACTATCTCTGTTTCTGGCTTTGATGTGGGTTTGTTTCTAGAACCCAGCAACAACTTTCGTAAAGACAGTTTTATAAAGTATGAGAGAAATGAAGGCCGAGCTGCCAATTATCTTTCAAACTTGGCTTTTACAGTATGCACTGTGGCTAGAGTTCCCCATTAGATAGCGCTGTAAAGCATGGGTTTTGTTCCTTGTTTATTCACCTGAATGTTTCAGTTTTACACTGATGCATTTCCAGATTTTTCCTCTTTAAGGGTCACAAAGTCATCTGATTATGAGGGACAGGGACATTTAAGCCAGATTTGAGCAGAAATCTGACTCAGAGGAATAAAGGTTAACACATTTATTTACAAAGTGGCAAAACAAAAGCAAGGTGTGACAGCAAGAGGATTCCCAGTTAGTCATTCTGAGGCTCCAGTTCAGACAGGCATCGAATTAAGGTCTTCCTTCTTCTTAAACAGGGAGCAGAAAATCACATCAATACCAACAGGTGAGTTCATCAACCCAGGTGTGCAGGACTGAAGGGCGGGAAGCAAAAGAAGGACCCGCCCCTGAAACACAAGGTGTGGTTCATTCACATTCACATGCACGGACACATGCACAGAGAGACAGAGAGAATGGCTGAGCACGCTTTTAGTTTTTTCTGGTTTCCCAAAAGACACTGTGTTTTCAAAACTGGACGTAAAATCCTTGAAAGCAAATTATTTCTTGTCAGATGTTATCGATTGCAAATGTTTCAGGACACTGATGAAAATATTTCATTGGAATCACATGCAGAAAAGTCTATTATTCACAAGACCTCATGCATCCGGCAAAACACTATAGTGAAAATGCAGAAGTCCGTAACAAACTGAGCACCTTTAAATCATGTGACTGAATGAAGTTTTGTTGTCAGTGAATAAGTCATCTTCGCCAAAATTACAAATTTGACACTGTTTCAACTAAAGTATTCAAAAGATTTCCATGTTGTGCCAGAATGACTTGTCCTGTTTCCTAAAAGTCTTGTCCCACCTGTTTTCACTGATACTGTGTGCACTACTACACTTGTTTCAGAGAAAAGTTTCACTCTCTTGTTACAAAGTCCAATTTCTCTCCACAGCCACTCCTCTTGTTCATCTGTCCAAATAAAGCCAAAACAGCTTCGGGGATGATCTAAGCACACAGAGAGTCCAGTTGGCAAAAGTCACACAAAACTTATGAATTCAGATTAAGCAGGTTCATTGAGCGATCCAACGAAGACTAGCGCAAGTCCGCCATCTTAAGTAGTGCCGCAATCCGCCTGAATCAGCAACAGGTGTGGTGATGAGAGCAGGTTTGTGGGCCAGCAGTGGGAGCCCACAATGAGTGCCGCTGCGGCGAAAAGGGAAAGAGGGAGAGAGAGAGAGAGAGAGAGAGAAAGCAAAACAAAAAAGCATATTGCCTGACGGAGTCAGCCGGCGAGACACGGGGACCACGACAGAAGGGTTTTAATATGGATGCCTAAATTTCCCCTTAATACGCTCATTTTTAGACAGTGATGACAGTTTTGTTTTCATCCTACTCGTCAGTGAGGGTTTAAGGATATGTCTGAGCAATACTTTGTACTTAGGCCAGAAATAGTCGTCTGTATTGTGTTTGTTATAATCACACAGCTTATTCATTACAGATGGGTTACAGTGGAGCAAAGCAGACAGTATAGAGCAGGGCTGCCCAATCCCAGTCCTCGAGAGCTACTATCCTGCAGCTTTTAGATGCATCCCTACTCCAACACAGCTGAATCAAATGGTTTGATTACCTCTTCAGCATGCCATCATGTTTGGCAAAGGCCTGATAACAAGCCATTCATTTGATTCGGGTGTGTGGGAACAAGGATGCATCTAAAAGCTGCAGGACGGTAGCTCTCGAGGACCGGGATTGGGCACCCCTGGTATAGAGTTATATAATTTGTCTTGCTCACTCCGCAAGTCATTACTTAGATCATAAAAACATATTTTTTGAATATGTATATTAATATTTAAAGTTACAGCATGTAAAATCTCACCACTAGATTTCAGTAGATTGCAGTCAACCGAATTCTCATTCCCTACCCCTCCCAATTCAAGTGCTAACCCTAGCTCCAGTGGCTGCTGTAGGACAAATAATTCTGAGAGTGAGTGTAGGGTGTCAGTCCACTGTTTACCTCAGCTGTCCGATACAAGTGATGTGTCAGTGAAGCTCACTTTTGTCTATTGACAGCGATGCTGGGGTGCTTTGTTGCTTCAACTTTAAGCACTGTTTTGTCTTTTTTTGCCTGTTGGCTGTTGTTAGCCTTAGTTAGCTAGGATTAGTGAAACTTTTGAAGCAGATTTAAAATTGTTAGACTTGAACACTTAGTGAATAAACTCTCATGCAATGTGAGAATGTTATCGAAGACATCATGAAAAGAGATTATGAAAATATGCAAATGTTAAATGGTCATATGTAGCATGAAAAAGCTATTTAATTATGTATTATTATTATTAATCCCTAGCTCTTTTCCAAAGCACATCTTTGTTTTGTTTTCATCTACTCACCCCCAACCAGTTGTAGCAGATGGCCGCCTCTCCCTGAAACTGGTTCTGCCAGAGGTTTCTTGCTGTTAAAGGGGACTTTTTCCTTCCTACTGTTGCCAAAGTGCATTCAATAAAATTGAACGTTCTCTTTTGGGGTTTATATAACCTAAAAAATGACTTGCTGTACCTTTAATTTACCTATCACCAGCTGCATTTTTGTATCTTGGTGGGACATCATTGTGTGGTGCCTGTCCATCATCTGTGTTACAGACAACTGTTTGTTCTTTCTGTCCCTGTACTTTTATTTAAAGGTCTGACTGAAAACTAAATGTTTTCAGTGACTTGTTTTTGATGCCCCACTCCTTCTCAGACTACATGTTTGTGGTGTTTTTTTCACTGTATTGTGTAAGTGGTGTCTGCCAGAGACCATATTTTGGAGTTTTAGGTCCTGAACAATTGAGTCTCCTGGTAACAGACTACACAGAAGGCATAATACATCTAAATGGAGAGTCCTCTGCATATACTTAACATCCACAGGAAGTACACTGCTGCACCACTGTGTTCACCAAGCTAGTTTACTGCTAAATGACAACTTAAACAAATGACAACTTCCCCTCCATCTGCAGAGCAGTCAGTAGCTGTAGACAGAAACATGCGTGTTAGTCAGTGGGCAGGACAGATTTTCCATCCTGATTAAAGGAGGTTACTTCAAATGTCTGGTTTTTCTAAGTCCTTATCAGCAAACAATACTTGTGAGGATTCTGTAAGATGTTAAACATAAGGGAATATTTTAATCTCAATGACAGTGAATAATTAGCTCCATATTTTCAGCCTCATGTTGTGTTCTTTGCTGTTGGGGACACAGTAGTTGTGTTATGGTCCCTGGATCTGGTTTTCAGTTTTGGATTATTGTTTTTTGTGATTGAGTTTGCCCACGTCTCTGCCAATCAACATTCAGCCAGGATACAGGTCATCTGCAGTTGGGATTCTTAAGGAGGGCGTTGGAGCACATCTGCAGTGCATCAGTACTGCTGTCCATACATTGTCTGAAGGGAAACCCTTACACAGACGGACGTGTTTGCAGGACCATAAATTACATTTGAGCAAGTGCAAGAATGGAGGAGCTCTGTCCAAATAAGCTTCAGAGGGAAAGAGACAGAGAGGAAAGACACAAAAAAAATAACCTAACCTGCCAGGACCATGACACAACATGCAACAGAAAAAACGCAACACGTCATCAAGGAGGTTCCAATATGCAGATATTTGTTCAACTTTCTGGAAGTATAAATAGTCCTCTACAGCATATTCCTGCTTGTCACAGTAGGGAAACCGCTTCTGCTGATGACAGATCTTTGAGCTTTGCTTTCTGCTTTCCTTTGGAGGGATCATCCACTGTGTGTTACCCTCTTTAATCCAAATCCCACACCTGGACAGAGATAAATCCTGGTCTGTTTACTGAAATGACCTACCAACTTTTGGACTTTGAAAGAAAACTGAATAGAAAAAGACAATAAATGTAAGAGTGAATTGTTGCCTGTGTAACATGTTTTACACCATCACAGCGCACAAGTGGTGAGTTTAACATTTTTTTCAGTGGGATCCTGGTGATTTAATAGGATTTCACAGATAGCAGCCCCAGTGTCTGGCTGCAGTTCAACAAGTTCAATTAGAATAAGCAGCTCTCACTGTCGATTCTGTTGCCATTGATGTCTGACCCTGACACTCAGAAAAACCATGAGAAAGATTTGTAATGGAGGTAGGTAAAAAAGTTGTCTAAACCTACCCCGGCCTGTATGAAAAGGTAAATGCCCCCAAAACGTAATAACTGGTTGTGGCTATGAGTCTTTAACGTGACGGTGGAGGAATTTTGGCGCACTTTTCTTTGCTAAATTGCATGAATTCAGACAAATTGGAATGCAAAAGCATCACAATTAAATTCAAGTCCAGACTCTGACTAGGTTATTCCAGAACCTTTATTTTATTTTGGGGATTTTTTTAGCCATTCATAGGTGGACTGGTGTTTGTTTGTTTCTTTTTATCATCGTCCTGCTGCACAATCGAAGTGAACTGATGGCCAGACATTCTCCTTCAGGATTTTCTGGTAGAGTGCAGAGCTTATGTTTCCATCAGTTATCACAAGTGGCTAAAGTAATGGTAAATGGACTTGTTCTTATATAGCGCTTTTCTACTCTATCTGAGCACTCAAAGCACTTTACAGGAAGGGTCAGAGCAGACTCTACCTGCTGAGGCGGCTGAGGTCATTTGGAGTCCAGGGAGCGCTTTTAAAGACCTTCTATGACTCTGTGGTGGCATCTGTCATTTTTTACAGTGTTGTATGTTGGAGCAGCGGTTTATCGGCAGCTGAGGGGAAAAGGTTGGATCAACTCATCAGGAAGGCCAGCTCTGTTCTGGGATGCACCCTGGACCCAGTGCAGGTGGTGGGAGACAGAAGGACTCTGGCCAAAATAACATCTCTGATGGACAGAGTCTCCCACCCCATGCATGTAAATGTTGCTGAACTGCAGAGCTCCTTCAGTGACAGACTGCTGCATCCTAGATGCATGAAGGAGCGTTTCCGCAGGGCCTTCCTCCCTGCAGCTGTCAGACTGTACAATCAGAACTGCTCCCAACAAACATAGATGTTTACATCTGTGCTGTAACTGCAATAAGTTAATTAACCGATTCGCACTACAACCTGCTTTGCCTCTTATCTGTAGTTATTTTTATTTAATTTAATAACTGTACAGTACTCTCTGTATATAGTAACCACTGTCCTTAATGTAAATATGTAAGAAAAATTGTGTATGTTTCTGTTCCGTGTCCTGTGTACTGTTTGTTTGTATATGTGTCTTTTTGGCTGCTGTTACAACCAAATTTCCCCTTGTGGGACAATTAAAGGATTATTCTATTCTATTCCATTCTATTCTATTCTAAAGCACTTTATACAACTAATTCATTCACGCTGTTATATTCTGGTCTCATTCACGACAGACTCCAGAATATCTATTTCCTACCCAACGGGGTAGTAAAGTTTATTAACAAGCCATGCGACTCTTATTGGTCCTCTGCCATGTACAACAGCAACATACAGCCTAACAATCTGGCCCAACACTCCTTACATGTGTGATACTCTAAAACGTCTGTGCAGCAACACAATCCATTGTGGAACAAATCATCTTGCAAACAATAATTCACATTATTACATCCCTTTTTCTTTTTTCTTTTTTTTTTGGAAAAACAAGTCCTTTTTTGTTTTGATTTGTCCTTCTTCTTACTGAGGGAGAAAACAATATGAAACACTCAAAGAGTACAAAAGCATTCCACTATTCAAACATGTACATTTCTGCAAGCTGTAGTGAACATCAATTTCCACAGAATACACAACTCTTCCCTTCAAACACTAAAGGCTGTCAAGTCCTCATTATGTAACATAGTCCTTGTACCGAAGTGGTGGAACCACATTGCGGCCTGACCTTGTCCTGACACCCCCTGAAACCTCGTCAGTCTTGATTTGCTCACGAGTGTCTGACTGAGCTGTCACTGAGCTGCTCAGTGCCCCAGTGTCTGTCATGGCATTTTCTTGATCTATCACGCCTGCATGTCTCAGGTGCCTCCAATTCCTCCTCAGGACACTTCCAGAGTCCAACTGAACCTCACAGGACCTCGGGTCAACAGTCCCAATCACCACTCCCCTGCTCCAAGTGGAATGGCGGTCAAAAGGCTGAACTCTGACGCTGTCCCCCAGCTTCAAAGAGTCCGTGTCTCATGCTGATCGGTCATAGCACACTTTTTGGCGCTTCCAACTCCCGCAGGGCTGGAATGACTTTTGGCCTTAGCAGGCTTGTCCTGGTTGGCAAAAGCATCTGTGTCCTCCTGCTGAGCAGCCTCTGAGCTGGGCTGGTCTCCAGGCCTTGTGATGGTGTGTTGCGATGGTCCAGAATCTCAAGATACAGGCCCTGCCCCACCATTTTTGCCTTTAGCAGCAGCCTCTTTGTGGTCTTCACTGCTGATTCAGCCTTCCCATTACTCTGAGGGTAACCTGGTGAAGATGTTTTGTGCTGGAAATCCCACAGTCGACTAAATCTCAGAAACTCGCCAGACGTATATGATGGGTCTGTCTAGCACAGGCCCACCGCTGGAACGAAACAATTTAACTACACAGCAAAAGCATTGAACACCAGGTAGGAAAAGTTCTTTGTGTAACTCATGCATGAGGGAGAGGACTGGACGAGCGCCATTCCATTGCTTGACCCCGGTTGCTCTCGTCTACTCCCTCGTAACACTGCTCCTTTATTGAGGTTACATGAATATGCATAGGTTCATTAACATATGGTACATATGTGAACAAAGAGTACCGTCCAGCAGTTCATCTAAACAAAAGGCACTTAGACTAAAACAGATATAGATGTGTTTGCTATACCATATATCAGTAAGACAAGATATAACCTCTTGCCATGACCCTAGGATCTGAGTGTGTCTGCCAGAACACTTTGGAATGCACACAAAGTCTTTGCAGACTACTAAGGATCAGACATCCTATCACTACACAATCGATTATACACCTCTAAGCATATATGATTAAATATTTCTAAGCATAAATGACAATCAACAATATAAATCTAACAGTGTACTGTGGTCCATTATCTGAAACAACAATGTCCGGGATGCCCTGTCTGGCAAAGTGAGCCTTCAACTTTCTAATCACTGTGGTGGACTTAGTGTCCGGGAGATAGTCAATTTCCCAGAAGTTTAAATAGTAGTCCACTGTGATAAGGTAGTCCTTGTTGTCAAACATAAACAGGTCTGAGCCCACCTTAGCCCATGATCTCATGTGGGACCAAAGTCTCTTTCTGCTGTCTGTAGTCAACTGATCTGCAGATGTCACACTTACTCACATAAGTCTTAATTTGTTTGTTCATGCCTGGCCAATACATACACTCTCTGGCTCTCCTTAGACAACCTTCTACACCTAGGTGTGTCAAGTGTAGTCTAGCTATGATCTCCTGTCTCATGGTAGTCGGGACAACAACACGTTCACCTCTAAACACAAGTCCATCCTGACTACTCAGTTCATCCTGGAATGAGAAGTATGGTCTGATGTCATCGTCAATGTCTCTTTTGTCAGTCGGCCAACCTCTGTGAATTGTATCTATGAGAATCTGTAGTGCTTTGTCCTCTTGTGTAGCAGTCCTTATGCTGTGTAGTCTGTCAGGTGAGATGGGTGCATGAGTGACCATGTTAATGCTCTCTATTTCCTCCTCTATGGAGCCTTGTGGTGAGCACTCTGGAAGATATGCCCTACTCAACGTGTCTGCTAATAACATGTCTTTGCCTGGCACATACATCACATCAAAGTCATATTTCTGAATGCGCATAAGCATCCTTTGCAACCGTTTGGGTGCACTCAACAGCGGTTTTCTTACAATGGTCTCTAATGGTTTGTGATCACTGTTCACTGTGTACTACCACTTTACGACCATATATGTACTGATGAAACTTCTCCATACTGAAAACTACAGCCAAAAGCTCCTTTTCCATCTGGGCATAACCTTGCTCTGTATGTGTAAGTGCTCTACTCACAAAGGCCATAGGCTTACCCTTCTGCATGAGTGCTGCACCTAACTCTTTGTCAGAAGCGTCGCATTGTACTGTCAGCTGGGCAGTAGTATTTCAGGACTGGAGCCTCTGCTATAGTCTCTTTCAGTCTCTGGAATGCGTCTTCATGTCGAGTCGTCCTGTTCTACTCACTGTCTTTGTGTGTCAGTTGTCTCAGTATGTAGCAGTGGTCAGACAGATGTGGGCAAAACTTTGATAAGTAGTTCACCATACCTAACAGTCTCTGTATTGCCTTCACGCCTGTAGGTCTGGGCATTTGTTCTATAGCCCTAACCTTCTCTGGGTCTATTTTCAGACCGTTGCATGTCAGCTGATGTCCAATGTACGTAGTCTCCTTCTGTTTAAGTTTAAACTTGTCTGTGTTTAACTTAATGTTTTTCTGCCTGCAACGAGTCAAAAACTGTCTCAGCTTCTCCTCATGGTCACGTACTGCATCTGTGTCCCCCTGACCCGTGATCAGCACATCATCTGCAATGATGTACAGTGGGGCAAAAAAGTATTTAGCCAGCCACCGATTGTGCAAGTTCCCCCACCTAAAATGATGACAGAGGTCAGTAATTTGCACCAGAGGTACACTTCAACTGTGAGTAACAGAATGTGAAAAAAAAAATCCATGAATCCTCATGGTAGGATTTGTAAAGAATTTATTCGTAAATCAGGGTGGAAAATAAGTATTTGGTCAATAACAAAAATACAACTCAATACTTTGTAACATAACCTTTGTTGGCAATAACAGAGGTCAAACGTTTACTATAGGTCTTTACCAGGTTTGCACACACAGTAGCTGGTATTTTGGCCCATTCCTCCATGCAGATCTTCTCGAGAGCAGTGATGTTTTGGGGCTGTCGCCGAGCAACACGGACTTTCAACTCCCGCCACAGATTTTCTATGGGGTTGAGGTCTGGAGACTGGCTAGGCCTCTCCAGGACTTTCAAATGCTTCTTACGGAGCCACTCCTTTGTTGCCCGGGCGGTGTGTTTTGGATCATTGTCATGTTGGAAGACCCAGCCTCGTTTCATCTTCAAAGTTCTCACTGATGGAAGGAGGTTTTGGCTCAAAATCTCACGATACATGGCCCCATTCATTCTGTCCTTAACACGGATCAGTCGTCCTGTCCCCTTGGCAGAAAAACAGTCCCATAGCATGATGTTTCCACCCCCATGCTTCACAGTAGGTATAGTGTTCTTGGGATGCAACTCCGTATTCTTCTTCCTCCAAACACGACGAGTTGAGTTTATACCAAAAAGTTCTACTTTGGTTTCATCTGACCACATGACATTCTCCCAATCCTCTGCTGTATCATCCATGTGCTCTCTGGCAAACTTCAGACGGGCCTGGACATGCACTGGCTTCAGCAGCGGAACATGTCTGGCACTGCGGGATTTGATTCCCTGCCATTGTAGTGTGTTACTGATGGTGACCTTTGTTACTTTGGTCCCAGCTCTCTGCAGGTCATTCACCAGGTCCCCCCGTGTGGTTCTGGGATCTTTGCTCACCGTTCTCATGATCATTTTGACCCCACGGGATGAGATCTTGCGTGGAGCCCCAGATCGAGGGAGATTATCAGTGGTCTTGTATGTCTTCCATTTTCTGATGATTGCTCCCACAGTTGATTTTTTCACACCAAGCTGCTTGCCTATTGTAGATTCACTCTTCCCAGTCTGGTGCAGGTCTACAATACTTTTCCTGGTGTCCTTCGAAAGCTCTTTGGTCTTGGCCATGGCGGAGTTTGGAGTCTGACTGTTTGCGGCTGTGGACAGGTGTCTTTTATACAGATGATGAGTTCAAACAGGTGCCATTCATACAGGTAACGAGTGGGGGACAGAAAAGCTTCTTACAGAAGACGTTACAGGTCTGTGAGAGCCAGAGATTTTCCTTGTTTGAGGTGACCATATACTTATTTTCCACCCTAATTTACGAATAAATTCTTTACAAATCCTACCATGTGAATTCATGGATTTTTTTTTTCACATTCTGTCTCTCACAGTTGAAGTGTACCTCTGGTGCAAATTACTGACCTCTGTCATCATTTTAAGTGGGGGAACTTGCACAATCGGTGGCTGACTAAATACTTTTTTGCCCCACTGTAGATCCTTGCCAGTACATCCAAAGCTTGTGTGAGCTTTCCTCTGGAACACTTCCGGAGCTGGACTTATCCCCATTGGCATCCTCAGCCATCTGTAGCGTCCAAACAGAGTCGAAAATGTTGTCAGGTAGCTCGACTCCTCTTCAAGTTTCACGTACCAGAATCCACTCTTTGCGTCGCAGACAGAGAACACTTTAGCCTTTGACAGATCTGGCAAAATGTCCTCAATGGTGGGCAATGGGAAGTGGCTCCGTTGTAGGGCTTTGTTTAAGGGTTTTGGATCTATGCACACCCTTAAGTCCTCACTCTGCTTTTGGACCACAACCATCCCACTGATCCAGTCTGTGCTGCATTCTACTGGTGCAATGATCCCTCTGCGCTGAAGATCTTGAACTCTTTTTTTAACGGCTTTATCATTGCAATAGGGACACGCTGTTTTCGTAACTGCACTGGTTTCACAGTTTCATCCACCTCGAGCCTTAACTCTCCCTCCAAACAGCCATCTCCTGTGAAGACATCGGCATACTCTGCTTTAATCTGATCCATGTTCCACTCATTGGCTGTTGGGTGCGCTGAAGTAACGATGTTGTCTGTCTGTGAAGGTCCTTGGCTCAGGCGATTAGAGGATCATCAGGGGGTCCTTTTGTCCCTCTGTGGGGGGACACTCCCACTAGGTTTATATCTGGGACTCCCCACCATTTGACCTAAGAACTGAAGAAGCTTCTCGGATGAGAGGTGAAACGTCTTCAAGCAACTTAAAGAAGTCCAGACGCTTTTCTTTGCAAGCTCCTTTGACTAACGATGCTGTCCAGTTTCAAGAGGTTTTCATAGTGCACTTATAAAAGAGTTATAAAAGTTTTCATAGTGCACTTATAAAAGAGTTTCATCGCTTCGCTGGCTCTCTTGCCCATCAGTGGTACTTTACAGTCTTTGTCAACCACTTGAAACTCCAACCGATACCGTTTCTGATTTCTCGGGTTACATAGCTTAACTTTGCATTTTCCCAACGGCTTTATCTTACTTTTGTTGTACATAATCAAGACTGTCTGTGTGTCCTCCAACTGTGTGTTCGGGCTTAGCATGTGGATTGGCATTACATTCCAACTGGCACCACAGTCAATCTGAAAAATCTCTTTGCTCATCAGCATGCCTGCAAAGAGTTGAGTGCCTCTCACTTTGTCAGCGTTCTTTGTAGTTGAATCATATGTGTCTGCCTCTGTAACACAGAGAATGTCCTCATACTCATCACTCTCACATGCTGTCACGTTGTGTACATTCGTCCTTCTTTTCTGCTCTGAATGTGCCGTGCATTTAACTGCAAAGTGGTTTTCTCTGCCACACTTTTTACATTTCTTCCTGTATGCTGGACATTTTTCTTTCTTTTTTTCATGTGTTCTGCCACAAAACTTACAGTGCACTGCGTCGCCGATCCGTTTCTGGCGCACAGCTCCACGCGCAGCATGCACCTCCTCCACTGCAGCTCCCAAAATGGTTTTGCTGTTTTCCCGCGACAGCTCTGCGGCTCTGCAGTGCCGTATGCTTGCATCCAGTGTCATGTTTTTCTCACGCAGCAGTCTCTCCCTCAAACTCGGGTTGTTAAGTCCACATACAATCCTGTCACGAATCAGTGAGTCCCTTATTACTCCAAAATTGCACGTTTTTGTCAGCAGCCTTAACTCCGTCACATAGCTATCGATTGTCTCACTGGCGCCTTGGTTTCTCGTGAACAACCGATAACGCTCCACAGTTTCATTAACTACAGGATTGCAATGATTATCAAACTTCTCAATAATGTCCTTAATTGTCCACCGATCTCTCACCGTGTCGCCCATTATCATGTCTAGCAGCTCCCTGCCGCTCTCACCAACGAGATAACTAAACAGGCTTACTTTTTTCTGTTCGCCTTCTGAGTCCATGGTCAGCTCCACATAGAGCATAAACTCGTCCCTCCAGGTCTTCCATGTCCGTGATAGGTTACTGGAGTCCAGTACCAGCGTCGGCGGCGCTTTAAGGCCCTCCATGCCTCGCGGCGGTGCTAACTCGATTAGCCGCTAGTTGCTCACCGCTCCGACAGGCGTCTCCCGGAGGTCCGTGCAGCTTACTCTGCTGCCTGCTCGCTGTCCGCTCTGCTGCCACCATGTTATATCCTGGTCTTATTCACGACAGACTCCAGAATATCTATTTCCTACCCAACGGGATAGTAAGGTTTATTAACAAGCCATGCGACTCTGATTGGTCCTCTGCCATGTACAACAACATACAGCCTAACAATCTGGCCCAACACTCCTTACTTGTGTGACACTCTAAAACGTTCGTGCAGCAACAAAATCCATTGTGGAACAAACCATCTTGCAAACAATAATTCACATTATTACACACGCCACCCCCTTAAAGCAGCCATAGACATCCAACTACCACCACCATGTTTGACTGTTGGTATGATGTCGATCGTGGCCCAAGAGTTGGCAGTTCATCAGGTTGCCGGTTTGAGCCCCGGCTCCGACAGACTCAGTTGTTGTGTCCTTGGGCAAGACACTTCACCCGTTGCCTACTGGTGGTGGTCGGAGGGTCCGGTGCCGCCACGGTCCGGCAGCCTCGCTTCTGTCAGTCTGCCCCAGGGCAGCTGTGGCTACAACCGTAGCTGCCTCCACCAGTGTATGAATGTGAGAGTGAATGAATAATGGCATTGTAAAGTGCTTTGGGTGCCTTGAAAAGCGCTATATAAATCCAATCCATTATTATTAACTTTTGTCTTGTTAAACCTAATTTTCCTAAAAGTTTTGAGAACCATCAAAATACACCAGATTTGTGTTCCTTTTGATCACAGTGGCTTTCACCCTGGAACTCTCGCATGGATGCCATTTTTGTCAACTTTTTTTTTCCTGTTGTTGAATCATGAACTCTGACCTGAACTGAGACAAGTGATTCTTGTCTGAGACAAGTGATTCTTGAAAGTTCTTGAAATGTTGTTCTGGTTTCTTTTATGACCTCCTGGATTAGTCTAAGCGCTCTCTGAGTAATTTTGGTAGCCCAGCTGCTCCTGAGAATGTTCACCGCTGTTCTAGGTTTTCTCCATTTGTGGATAATTCTCTGACCGTGATGCACTGGAATCCCAAACCCTTAGAAATGCTTTGTAAGCTATTCCAGACTGATATGACTGTTTCGCATGTGTTCTTCAGTAGATTGTGGCTTAAGGCGCTGCTTTTGGAGATCCTTTAGTCAACTTCACTTCGTCAGGCAAGCTCAATTTAAGTGATTCAGCGGGTCTCTGCTTGGATCCTGTTTGACCAACTGATGACCAAACTGACAGACCTGATAGACCCATTTGCCTTTGGATTAAGGGTTTCCTGTCTGGTTGCTTTTAGGGTGAGAATAGACCTCCTCATCACTTCGGCAAACACCATAGCAAAGCAGTTTCCCTGTACATGTTTAATAACAATAACGTTTTTTTTAAACGGCAAATTCAGCTAAAGGATGTACCGAGGACTTCCGGTAATGACAGCACCGTGAGCAGAAGCGTGCTTCGCATGCTCAGTTGTTTTTTCATTAGATACTCTTTGTAAATCCACAAAAGAACTTCAGTTTTGACACAGTTTGTCTGGTGAATATATGAGAAAGTTAAAATGCCTAATTTCCGAGCAAGGACAAACAAAAAAACTACAAATGAGACACAAGACGAAAGCGGCGTGGAGGACGGGCAGACGGACGCCATGCACGGACACGAACAAGAAAAGCAACTCACATACTGAAATGGGTGGCATTGTGTCAGTATTTGGAGCTGTTCAAGCTGATATACATAATTGTGGAGGGCGAACTGACGAGGCTGAAAAAAGAGTCTTCAACGAAATACTGAGAACACAATATAACGAAATGACAAGCGAAAAAGCAACTGCAAATTTATTGAGATTAAAGCAACAATTCTATGATCAAGGTGAAACACCCGGCAAGCTCCTGGCTTGGTGTATAAAACAGCAGGAATCTGAAAAGGCAATTACAAACCTTGAAATTTCAAATGGAAACATTACAGTAGACCCATTAGAGATAAACAGTGCATTTAAAATGTTTTATGAAACAATATATAATTATGAATACAACAATGCAACTTGAATGCAATTCTAGTCGAAGTCAAAGAAAATGTTGACAGGCAAATGAATATACAAGAAATTATTGATGCTATAAACTCTCCAAATGCTGGCAAAACAGCTGGCCAAGACGGACAGCCAATTGACCTTTACAGATACTTTAAAGATAGATTAGCACAGCCCCTCTTAGATATGTATATAGAATGCTTTAATACTGGTAATCTTACTGCCATATTGAGGGAGTCCTTGATAATACTGCATCCTAAACCTGGAAGTCCTGGCTGGACTGGGTAACCTCTCTTGGTGGCGCTGTCACTTGGTGTTCGCTCGCTCTGTGGTAGAGTATCACTTCCTGTTCCTGCTCAAACACAGTGGTGTTTCTGAGTAGCTTATCTGCTTAGCAATTTAATTAAAAACTTTTAAATACATTCTTTTTTCATAGTATAATCTTCACGTGCTTCATCCGAAGCACACTTTCTGTGTACTCACTACCTAATTTATAGCTAAAGTATTCACTCACTGTCGCTGTACTGTTTCGCTAGCTTAGCTTAGCTCGTAGCCGACTCGTTAGCACCATGGCTACTTCACCTGTCCCTCCTGCACTTTCTTGCTCATTGTGTCAGATGTTTAGTTACTCCTCGGCCTCCTTTAGCAGTAATATCTCTAACAAATGTAGCATATTTGCAGCTCTGGAGGCCAGGATTACTGAATTGGAGACTCGGCTTCGCACCCTTCATCCACCTGTAGCTAGCCAGGCCCCTGTAGCTGGTGCAGCCGAAGATAGCCTAGGCCCCGCTAGCTGTTCCCCGGCAGACCCCCTGCAGCTGGGTAAAGAGGGCGGCTGGGTGACAGTGAGGAGGAAGCATAGTCCTAAACAGAAGCCCCAGGTACACTACCAACCTGTTCATGTGTCTAACCGTTTTTCCCCACTCAGCGACACACCCGCTGGGGGTCAAACTCTGGTAATTGGTGATTCTGTTCTCAGACATGTGAAGCTAGAGACACCGGCAACCATAGTCAATTGTCTTCCAGGGGCCAGAGCAGGCGACATTGAAGGAAATTTAAAACTGCTGGCTAAGGGTAAACGTAAATTCAGTAAAATCATAATTCGTGGCAGTAATGACACCCGGTTACGCCAATCGGAGGTCACTAAAATCAATATTGAAGCGGTGTGCAACTTTGCCAAAATAATGTCGGACTCTGTAGTTTTCTCTGGTCCCCTCCCCAATCATACCAGGAGTGACATGTTTAGCCTCATGCTCTCCTTAAATTGCTGGCTGTCTGAGTGGTGTCCCAGAAATGATGTGGGCTTCATAGATAATTGGCAAACCTTCTGGAGGAAACCTGGACTTGTTAGGAAAGACGGCATCCACCCCACTTTGGATGGAGCAACTCTCATTTCTAGAAATATGGACAAATTTATTAAACCCCCCAAAATATGACTATCCAGAGTTGGGACCAGGAAGCAGAGTTGCAGTCTTACACGCCTCTCTGCAGCTTCTCTCCTCCTGCTATCCCCCCAAAAACCCATCTCCATAGAGACTGTGTCAGCTCCCAAAAAGACAAAAAACAAACTAAAAACCAGCAATAAACAACTTAAACATAAACAATCACAAAGAAAGAACAATACAATATCCACATCTGAACCAAAGAGTAAAACAGTGAAATGTGAATTATTAAATATTAGGTCTCTCTCCTCCAAGTCTCTGTTAGTACATGACTTAATAATTGATCAACAAATCAATTTACTCTGCCTTACAGAAACCTGGTTGCAGCAGGATGATTATGTTGGTTTAAATGAATCAACACCCCCGAGTCATTCTAACTACCAGAAATCTCGAAGCACAGGCCGAGGTGGTGGTGTGGCAGCAATTTTTCACACCAGCCTATTAATTGACGAAAGACCAAGACAGACTTTTAATTCATTTGAAAGCCTGATGCTTAGCCTTGTCCACCCCAGCTGTAAAACTCAGAAACCAGTTTTACTTGTTATTATCTATCGTCCACCTGGGCCTTACACAGAGTTTCTGTCTGATTTCTCAGACTTTTTATCTGATTTAGTTCTCAGCTCAAATAAAATAATTATTGTGGGTGATTTTAACATCCATGTAGATGCTAAAAATGACAGCCTCAACATGGCATTTAATCTGTTATTAGACTCAATTGGCTTCTCTCAAAATGTAAAAGAACCCACCAACCACTTTAATCACACTCTAGATCAGACCTTCCCAGTGTGGGGCCCGCCCCCCCCCCCCCCCCCCCCCCCCCCCCTAGGGGGAGCCATTGCAGGGGGGGCGCGGCATGAAAAGGGAACCAAAAAAAACAAAAAAAAACAACACTTGGACACTGCTAGCACGGGGGCGCCCACACAAACGCAAAGCAGGAGATGAAGCATTGCTGAATATGTTTCCAAACCAACTTCATTCTAAGCCAAAGACTAGAAAATATGGTGAAGCATATCTGCCCTTTGGCTTCACCTACACAAGTGCCGAGGTAAGTCTCCCCTGCAGAATTGGTTTTCCCTACATCGGGAGCACACGCTGGGCTCTCCAAATAACAGACAAACAGTATCCCACATTCTTGATTTTTAGTTCACAAACACTTGTAATGACTAACTACTCCTGACATTTTGGAGATGTTAGCTCTTTATACAGTAAAGTTACAGTGGGATACAAATAATATTAGGCTGATCCTGCCACGATTTGTTCCCCCTGTCTAAATCACGGACAAATAGTATCCCACAGCTGTTTATGTTTTTAAACCCATTTTGGACAGAGGCATTTTTTTGAAAAATTTATTGATAGCAATGTTGAATATTATTACACAGGGAAAAAACAACTACATGTAAAATAATTACACCGTGACGCCTCTGCCTTTCTAAATGGATGGACAGTAACTGCATGTTTATATGTAAGCGTGTAAAACCTGAAGATAGAGACAAAATACTGTTAATCTGACTATTTGCCATTCTGCAATTCATCTCCTGTAAGCAATAATGTGGCGCACAACGTGACGTGAAAAAAGGCACATACGTTTGACGTTGCATGGAGAACTCTGTATTCCTTGTCCACACGTAAACGCAAAAAAAGAGTTTTAAAAAATCTCAGTTTTCGGTGATTTGAAACGCCGTTTACGTGTGGATGAAACACCTGCGTTTTCAAAAATACCCGTGTAGGTGCAGACGTAGCGTGAAAGAGTTAGTAGTTTATTTTCTTACTACCTGCAGATTACTTGTATTTGCTCAATTGTTTACTAAATGTTTGACGTGTGAAATAAACCTCAATTGAGCAAAATATGGGTGTGTGTTGTTGGAGGATGTGTTAGTGCTTGCGTGTGTGCGCGCGCGCGAAGGGGGGGGGGGCGCGAACATTTTTCTGTAAAACAAAGGGGGGCCCAGCGAAAAAAGCTTGGGAACCACTGCTCTAGATCTTGTTTTAACATATAGAAACTGAACATTTAACAATGTTTCCTAAAAACCCTCTCCTGTCTGATCATTTCTTGATAACATTTACATTTACAATAATTGATTACACAGCAGTGGAGAGTAGACTTTATCAAAGTAGATGTCTTTCTGAAAGCGCTGTAACTAAGTTTAAGAATATAATCCACCCACTGTTATCATCTTCAATGCCCTGTATCAGCATAGAGCAGAGCAGCTATCTTTTTTTTTTTTTATGTATTTATTTATGCAAGTTTCAAAATTTTTTACACATTCACTGTCGTGATCCTGGGTCGTTGACCCAGCGTTTTGTGTTTCTTTTTGGGTTCATCTTGTGTTTGGTGTTTATTCTGATTCTGTATTAATTCTTTGGGTTGGTTGTCGTGTTTATTATCCCTACCTGTGTCTCCCCTCTGTGCTCCGTTCAGGTCCCTGTGTTTTTGTTGCAAAACAGTCTGGGTGTTTCCGGTTTTACTTTGTAGGTCTGCCTCTCATCATGTCCATTAGTGTCAGCTGTGTCCACCCCTGCATGTCATCTCCTCATTACCTAGTGTGTATTTATAGTGTGTGTTGGCTTCTGTTCATCGTCGGATCGTCTGTGTTTCTCGGTGTAACTACGTCTCTCTGCATTCTCCGCTCCCCGTTTCATGCTTAGGTTTGTTATTTAGTTTTCCCAGTCTAGGTTTTTTCAGTCATTCGTCTTGTCTCACTACCTGTTCAGTCGCTCCACTTCTGCAAATAAAACTTCATTCTCATCACCAGTCAACTGCCTGCATTTTGGGTCCTTTTCCTCCTACACCACACGGCTCACGCCGGCAGCCGTGACATTCACAAACAGCGGGACAGAAGAACACAGACAATAAAGACAATAACAACCAAGAAAAACAACCAAACAAAACAAAAACAAAACAAAACAGAGCAACAAACCACACAACAGGGTACACGGCCAGCACTTATTAAAAACAGCAGAGAAGCAAACAAAGCAACTGGTATACATGTCAAACAACTCACAATCTAGTGAGTCCAATCCACAAGATCAAATCCAAAGATCGCTAGGAGGAGCTGATAACAATCATGCAAAAACAGTTATGGGCAACAGCTAAGAATGAAAGCAGTTAAAACGACGTGGTCAGGACCCAGGGCGTGGACTGTCCTTCTTAATGTGGTCTATAAAGGGCCCCCATATCTTCCTGAACTTCTCCATGGAATCAGACTGTGGAATATACGAGGCACAGGTACACGCACACGCAGGTTGTTATTGCCAAGTTCCACATTTATTCACACGTTTCACAGGTTTATGCTTTTCACATAGACTGACAGCTCGTTCCCAGCTGACGTGTGTCGTTTTTTCATCCCGCCACCGCTCTCCGTCTCACTATAAAACAGGGGAGGGAAAACCATCGTCAGTCCATAATCACCATCAGCTGTTCTTACCGGCGTCTCCCGTACCGCCCCGTTGAGCCCACTGCACCACTCCTCCCCTGCACCCGCGCCCGGGGCCCCGCCTCCGCCACACACCCCCACCGCCTGACTGAGGCCGGGGAGCCGTCCGGCCGAGCCAACTCCCCCCCCCCCCCCCCCCCCCCCCCCCGCGAGCGAGAGAGGAAATCGGCCACCGCCATCTGCGCCCCCGGCCTATGGACCACCTTGAACTTAAACGGCTGCAGAGCCAGATACCACCGGGTGATCCGAGCGTTGGCATCCTTCATGCGGTGGAGCCACTGCAGCGGGGCGTGGTCTGAACAGAGGGTGAAAGAGCGCCCCAGGAGGTAATAGCGAAGGAAGTCGACCGCCCACCGGATAGCCAAGCACTCCTTCTCCACGGTACTGTACCGTCTCTCGCGCTCCGCCAGCTTCCGGCTGATGTAAAGGACGGGACGGTCAGCCCCCCTCACCTGCTGGGACAAAACGGCCCCCAGCCCCCTGTCCGAGGCGTCAGTCTGCAGGACAAAAGGGAGGGAGAAGTTAGGCGTGTGAAGCAGTGGCTCCCCACAGAGAGCCTTTTTCACCTGCACAAACGCCGCCTGGCACGGCCCCGTCCACTGGACCAGATCCGGGGCACCCTTCCGAGTGAGATCGGTCAGGGGGCTGGTCAGCTGCGCAAACCCCGGCACAAAGCGGTGATAGTAACCCGCCAGCCCCAGGAACCGTCTCACCTCCTTTTTCGTCCCGGGGCGCGGGCAGGATGCGATGGCCGCCGTCTTCTCCACCTGACGCACCTGCCCGCCCCCCAGGTGGTACCCCAGATACTGCACCTCCCTCCGTCCAACCGCGCACTTCTTCGGGTTGGCCGTGAGCCCCGCCCCCCTCAGGGACTCCAGGACCGCAGCCACCCGCTGCACATGCTCTGCCCAGGTGTCGCTGTGGATGATCACGTCATCCAAGTAGGCAGCAGCATACGCAGCGTGCGGGCGCAGCACCCGGTCCATGAGGCGCTGGAAGGTGGCAGGGGCCCCAAACAAGCCGAACGGAAGCGTAACGAATTGGTACAAACCGAACGGAGTGGAGAAGGCTGTTTTCTCCTTGGACTCGGCAGACAAGGGAATCTGCCAGTAGCCCCTGGTTAAATCCAGTGTCGTGAAAAAACGGGCCGTGCCCAGCCGATCCAGGTGCTCGTCGACCCGGGGCATGGGATAAGCATCAAAACGTGACACTTCATTCACCTTGCGATAGTCGACACAGAACCGTATAGACCCATCCTTCTTCACCACCAGAACGATGGGGCTACACCAGGCGCTGTGCGACTCTTCTATCACTCCCATTCTCAGCATTTCAGCCAATTCCCTCTGCACGATTTGCCGTTTATGCTCAGGAAGCCTGTAGGGCCGTGAACGCACCGTCACGCCAGGCTGCGTTACAAAATGATGCTCAATGAGAGACGTCCGGCCGGGCAGGGGGGAGAACACGTCAGCAAAATGCTGTTGTAACGCGACAACGTCCGCTCTCTGGGCCTGTGTGAGATGGTCATCACAAGGGAGGGAGGCGGGGATGATGGACTTTGGCACCTCCGGCCCCAACTCATCTCTCTCCTTAACCAGGCTTACCAGAGAAGCGGTTTCAACCTCTCTCCACGCTTTAAGGAGATTGAGGTGATAAATCTGCGTGGCCCCTCCCCTGTCCGACCGAGCGACCTCATAGTCAACGTCCCCGACTCGCCGTGTGACCACAAAGGGTCCTTGCCACTTGGCGAGCAACTTCGAGCTGGAAGAAGGGAGTAATACAAGCACTTTGTCTCCCGGTGAAAATTGCCTGAGTCTAGCCCCTCTGTCATACAGGCGTTGCTGACGCTGCTGAGCCTGGAGCAAATTCTCCCGTGACAACCTCCCCAAAGTGTGGAGTTTTGCTCTCAGGTCCAACACGTACTGAATCTCATTCTTGGCGGGGCTCGGACCGTCCTCCCAGCTTTCTTTAATCAGGTCGAGCACCCCACGTGGCCTCCTGCCGAACAGCAGTTCAAAGGGAGAAAATCCCGTGGAGGCCTGGGGCACCTCCCGCACTGCGAATAACAGAGGGTCTAGCCAGTGATCCCAATTGCGTTCATCCTCGTTAATGAACTTACGAATCATGGACTTCAAAGTCTTATTCAGCCGCTCCACCAGCCCGTCGGTCTGAGGGTGGTAGACGCTGGTCCGAATAGATTTAATGCCCAGTAATTCGTACAGTTCCCGCAGTGTACGAGACATAAACGACGTGCCCTGGTCAGTCAGTATCTCTTTCGGGATTCCGACTCGGGAGATGACCTGAAACAGTGCCTGCGCCACACTCTTTGCAGAGATGGTGCGCAGCGGGACTGCTTCCGGGTACCGCGTTGCATAATCCACCAGGACTAACACAAAGCGGTTGCCGCGTGCACTCCGGTGAAACGGCCCGATGAGGTCCATGCCAATGCGCTCAAATGGGACCTCTATGAGTGGAAGCAGACGCAAAGGCGCTTTCGGTATGGCCGGCAGGTTAACGAGCTGGCACTCCGGGCAGGACGCGCACCAGCGGCACACATCCGCTCGGATGCCCGGCCAATAGAACCGGGCCGTTATTCACTCCAGAGTTTTTTCGTAGCCCATATGCCCTGCCATGGGGTTATAATGAGCCGCCTGGAAAATCGTTTCCCGATGGCCCTGCGGCACTAACAACTGTGCGAGTGTCTCCTCCGTCCGAGTGTCATGACTCACTCGATACAACCAGTCATTCAATAGAATGAAGCGCGGGTAGGTCCGCGCGGCCTCAGGGCGCACCACGTAACCATCTATCGCCATGACCTGGTCGAAGGCTGAGCGTAGGGTGTCATCACAAGACTGCTCCAGTGGGAAATCACCCATGGGGGGAACCACCAGAGCCGGCGGGGCCTCCCGTGAAGGACCCGCTGGCTCTCCCTCCCCGGAGTCAGCGTCGGACGACCCCGCGTCACCACTGAACGCCGCGCAAACACTACACACTGCCCCTGGTCGTGATCGCACCCCCGCGTACTGATCTAACAGGCGATGAAACCCCGGCCAATTCGTGCCCAGAATCAGGGGGTGCGACAGGCGCGGGCTAACCGCCGCCGTTAATCTATGCGTTTTTCCCCTATATTTTAACAGCAGCGGCACTACGGGATACCTGTGAACATCACCATGAACACACCTCACCTCCACCCATTCCGCCTCCAACAATGCCCCGGGGCGAACCAAGCCTTGGTGGACGAGCGTCTGCGTGCAGCCCATGTCCACCAACGCATGGCGTATACCCCTTCGAGTCCTTACCGGAATGCTGTATGTCCCTCCTGGGCCGGGAGAGGGCGCTGGGGTACCGGCAACACGGAACACCTGCCCCACTTCCATAAGTGGACAGTCCCTCCTCAGGTGTCCCAGTTGCCCGCACTTCCAGCACTCCTGCCCCGGCGTCTGTGCGGCTCTCCGTGGCTCAGGGGCGGTACCGCTCGTCTCGGCTCCCCGGGACGGCACAAATGTAGCAAAGGGATTCGTGGGGCTCAGCGCCGGCGCCCGCTCTGCCTGCCCTGGCGCAGGTACCCGGCGCCTCGGGGCCGGTACTGGGGCCTGTCTACTCGGCCTCCGGCCGCCGTCCCCGGGCTCCCCTGCTCTCACGGCAAGGTGGTCCTCCGCCAACGTCACCACCACCTCCAGACTCGCGGGCCGGTGGCACCGGACCCATCTCGCCGTTTCCGCCAGCAGCCCCTCCACGAACTGCTCCAGCACCACCTTGTCCACCAGCAGCGTCTCGCCCTCTGACGATCCCGGCTGCAGCCAGCGCACCGCTGCATCGCGTAGCTGTCGGGCCCAGGCGAACGGTTGATCTGCCGCGGCCAGCCGGCAGGCTCGGAACCGCCGGCGATGATCTTCGGCGGTGAGCCCCAGCCGGTCCACCACCGCTCGGCTCACGTCCCGGAAACAGCTCCTCGAAGCCGGCGGCAGACTCAGGGCCGCCGTTTGGGCCTCCCCAGACAGCAGGGGGAGCAGCCGCGGAGCCCACTCCTCCTGCGGCCATTGGCAAGCCTCTGCCGTGGCACGGAAAGTTTCGAAGAAAACCTGGGGGTCGTCCCCCTCCCCCATCCGGGGCACCGGGCGGTGTGTTTTGGATCATTGTCATGTTGGAAGACCCAGCCTCGTTTCATCTTCAAAGTTCTCACTGATGGAAGGAGGTTTTGGCTCAAAATCTCACGATACATGGCCCCATTCATTCTGTCCTTAACAAGGATCAGTCGTTCTGTCCCCTTGGCAGAAAAACAGCCCCATAGCATGATGTTTCCACCCCCATGCTTCACAGTAGGTATGGTGTTCTTGGGATGCAACTCAGTATTCTTCTTCCTCCAAACACGACGGGTTGAGTTTATACCAAAAAGTTCTACTTTGGTTTCATCTGACCACATGACATTCTCCCAATCCTCTGCTGTATCATCCATGTGCTCTCTGGCAAACTTCAGACGGGCCTGGACATGCACTGGCTTCAGCAGCGGAACACGTCTGGCACTGCGGGATTTGATTCCCTGCCGTTGTAGTGTGTTACTGATGGTGACCTTTGTTACTTTGGTCCCAGCTCTCTGCAGGTCATTCACCAGGTCCCCCCGTGTGGTTCTGGGATCTTTGCTCACCATTCTCATGATCATTTTGACCCTACAGGATGAGATCTTGCGTGGAGCCCCAGATCGAGGGAGATTATCAGTGGTCTTGTATGTCTTCCATTTTCTGATGATTGCTCCCACAGTTGATTTTTTCACACCAAGCTGCTTGCCTATTGTAGATTCACTCTTCCCAGTCTGGTGCAGGTCTACAATACTTTTCCTGGTGTCCTTCGAAAGCTCTTTGGTCTTGGCCATGGCGGAGTTTGGAGTCTGACTGTTTGCGGCTGTGGACAGGTGTCTTTTATACAGATGATGAGTTCAAACAGGTGCCATTCATACAGGTAACGAGTGGGGGACAGAAAAGCTTCTTACAGAAGACGTTACAGGTCTGTGAGAGCCAGAGATTTTCCTTCTTTGAGGTGACCAAATACTTATTTTCCACCCTAATTTACGAATAAATTCTTTACAAATCCTACCATGTGAGTTCATGGATTTTTTTTTTCACATTCTGTCTCTCACAGTTGAAGTGTACCTCTGGTGCAAATTACTGACCTCTGTCATCATTTTAAGTGGGGGAACTTGCACAATCGGTGGCTGACTAAATACTTTTTTGCCCCACTGTAGATCGTCAGAGATAACCAAACCAGTGTCCCTTGTCCAAGCCTCTTTAATATGGCAAGAGGGGGCTGCCGAAGAAAAAAGATTGACAAGCCGAGAAATTAAGTGTTTTGAGGTGGGAGGTTCGTTCATCATATTGTAAAAGACATGCTGTATGGGGATGGTATCTAAATTTGAGAATGCTTGCTTGACATAATTCCTAATTTGTAAGTACCGAAAAAAATGACTTGTAGGGAGATTGTACTTTGTCTGAAGCCTAACCGTTATTATGGTGCATGGTAGGTGATATGTTTAAAAGCTGGGTAGGACATTCTGTGACAAACCACTGGTTTGTATTTATGGGAGGGGGTGTTACGGCCCTAGCTGGGCCTCCTGATACTGCCCTTGTGTGGGTGTGGTGTTTTTCTCCGCCTCCTCCTCTCTTGCTCCACCCCTCTGTCTCTCTCGTGCTCTTCTCTCTCCCCAGGACACAGCTGCTGCTCGTTGGACTCATTTACCACCTGGGCCGAGTCAGCAATCACCTCTCTGAGGTCATATAAGCTGGGGATGAGCTGTGAGCAGGGTGGGGTGTTTCTCTGGTGTCTTCTGCTTTGTGTTCTTGGTGTGTAGTTAGCCTGCCTGAAGGGTGGAGTTGTGGAAACAGGATAGCTGCTTTACGTGAGTAGTGTGGGCTTGTGGGCCTTGGCAGCAGTAAAGCCAGCTGCTGTTAGTGACAGGGTGAGCTTGTGGGCCCCTGGAAGTGCCTCCTCGTGGTGTGGAGTTTTTGTTTGGTTGTTGTGTTCTTTGTTGTTGCAACCTTTTTTTCCCGTTTCCAAGTGTTATTGGTAAAACGGCGTTGCCGGCTCTTTAGGTTAAGATTGTCTATAATAAAGACCATTTTATTTACTAAGAACACCTGTTTTCCTTTCATTCTGTTCTGGACTCATTTGTTACTGGTCCCCTCACTCGCATGCCTAGACCCCTTCGGGGGGAACGTAACAGATAATCAGTAGAAAACGCTGCTTGTTTCTGGCTCAGATCTTGCCCTTCGGACGGGTGTTGTAGTTCCTTCCCAAATGCGCCGATCACAGCTGCGGACTCCTGCATCTCCGGAACACACACCGGCCGCGTTCCAACCACTGGCGTCTCCGGAACACACCCTGGCCGAGCCCCAAACACCCATGTCGAGGCAAGGTCTCCTCTCTGTTCAAACACTGATGGTCCGGGATTTAAATGTATATCCCCAGCTAATAGTAATAATATACAGTCAACAAAGTTTGCAGCACACGCCCCTTGTGATGGTGTTTTGAGGATTGCGAAGTATTCTTCACTTTCTCATTTTTACTCCTTCTCATCGGAGTAAAGATGGAATACAACGCCAAATATCCATGACCAAACAAATGTCATTTTATCTGGTTATCAGTGGTTGGGCCCATTGAACCTTCAAACGTTGATGTAGCCATGTCCTCTGCTGATTTTAACCATGATCCACTGGGAAAAAATTACAGCAGACAGCAAAATAAAAACATACCGGCCTTTTGTTGAACTAGCGACTTCTTGCGGACTGGTTTTCTTTGCTTAAAATCACCCCTGGAGGGTCCTAGAAAAATGCATACACTATTGGGCTTAGAGCCACAAATCGACCACGCCAAAAAAGTGCTATAAAAAATTTATATATTAATATTTTATTCCACTTTAAATTAGCCAATCTTTTAGACCTACTTCTCCTTGAAATATTCATGTCAAGTCTTAATTACATTTCGCGGATTTTAACCCTTTATATCCCGGTTTCGTCACATGAGCGCACTGCTTTTTTTGCCCCAAAAAACAAAAAACTTGAATATTTTCCAAAAAAAACATTTGAGGTAATATTCAATTGTTATTATAATTAGGCCTTTAGATGGACTAAAGATTGGCACCAACATTCATTTCGATCGCCTTTTTTTTTTTTTCAGGACCAGAAAATGGTCTCCAGGCGGCAAATGCTACTCTAGGCCGAAAGAAGTGCATCTTGCCGGGGTAAGTCGCGACGATGACCGGGGCATGTTGCGTCGGACTCCTTTTTCCAGCACACACGTCCGATACCACGTGACAACAAATACGTCATTTCCTGTTGACTAAAAAAAAAAATGCACCCTCTCACAGCCCTAGGGACCGAAAATGGTCCCGCCCGATCAGCGGGCGAAGCTGCTGCTGCACGCCGGAAATGAGGCTTCATTTCCCGCAGGTCTGTCTAAGCAGCCCGCTGTTTTCCAGCCCGGGGTCAAATGTGGAGCAAGGGCGCCACCCGGTGGACAAATAAAAAAATTACAACTCTAAGGCCCCTACTGCAAAATGAAAATGAAACTTAAACATCGACGATCCCTTTGACCGTAATTAATTTGCAGTGAAAAATAGCGTTTATAATGGGTTTCAATGGGGCACAAATCGACCACTAAGCCCAATAGTGTAAGTTTATTTGTAGCTTAGCCACTGAAGCTAATTGAAGGAAGTCAGACTTGAATTTTGAAATAAAATCATATCAAACTTTTTTTGGAGAATTTGGCTATAGTCCATTCAACACTGTGCAAATGGCATGTAATCAAAATTTGAAAAAAGCCACAAATCGACCTAAGACCCTCCAGGGGTTTTAAAATCATCCTGAGAAGTGCTGAAAGTTTGCTGTAATATGTAAATCAGAGCATAAAATAGCGATAAAGAGAATGTCAGAATAAAGAGCGTTAAGGTGGAGCCCAACAACCCACTCTCCGATTGTCCGACACGCTCAGTCGCCATTTTGCTATCTCTTAAGGTCATCTTAGCATTGAGAAAATCTTACATCGCAACTGTACGAGCTAGCTACGTGTTTTGTAAACCGCTGTGCTCTTCACAAATAAAGCTTGAAGCAGCTCAGACTATTAGAACCAGCACTGGGCCCTGTTTCGTTTATACAGAGTTAGAGCAGTGGCTGCAACCTACAGCCTTTAAACTAGCGATTAAAATGCTGACAGTAAACTCGTCAGTCCAGATGTTACCACATTACTTTGTGATACTTAGAGTTAAAACAACTGAGACAGGCTGATTAAAATAACAGCTGTTAGTTCTCTCATTCCTTATATCAAGACTGAAGATCACACTACTGATTTCAGTTCATTTAATATGTGAGTGCACAGATTCATTCTCAACTGGACGTAAATGATGATCAAAGGTTGTATATATGATGAATTCATCAAATCCCAGCCTCTAACACAGTGCGCTGAATCTTAGCTTTGAATGTCCAGTATATTCTAATCAGTGCAATTTAAGCATTCACTGAACCTACAGTATCTACACCTGTGTGGCAAATGTGTGGTAAAGATACAGATAATGAAATGTAATTATTAATACAATATACATCATGAAAAATGAAAGCTGAAATTGATTCAGTTTATTACTTTTCTCTGTATGCTCTGTGATTATAAAGGCCTTAAATTCTGTGATATATACAGTTAATGATTTTCACAGAGGTCTTAAAGTGCTTAAATCACTGCGGCTAGTCTGGTGGTTTATATTTTCACATGTTTTTGTGTCTGTAGGGCTGTTTGATGACGATTTGAACTCCTCTGGGAGATGAGGACACACCCACATCTGTTCCATACTAGAGATGGCACGATACCACTTTTTTATGTCCGATACCGATATCATAAATTTGGATATCTGCCGATACCGATATGAATCCGATATAGTGTTTTTTTTTAATCAATAAAACTGTTTTCTTTAATGTCTTGCTGCATTTTGTATAAGTTCATACTCAAGTTTAAAAAACAACAACACTAAAGCTATTCTGTTATACCTGTATGCAAAAAAAATATTTCATAGTTCAGCAATACTGATCAATCTAATAAACATAAACCTACACCATCCTCCCTATTCTGGTATTTTAAAGAGTACTTAGCGTAAATATTAAGCAACCTAACTCCCAGCAAAAAAGAAAAATAGAGAACAACTCCTTATGCTCCACCTCAAGATGCTTAATCGACATAATCAACCTTAATTTGATGCAGCGTGAAAAGAAAATACACAGAAATCAATTATTTTTCAAGAAATATTAAATAGATTCAACATCTTTCTTTAACAGAATTGCAGACTGCACAGATGGTGCCTTCCCAAAGGAAAATGTACTATAGCTTACTAGGGTATATATATTAGACTTAATAGTTACTATATACAGTAATGGACTTCTATTCATTTTATATCAAATTAAAACTTTGGGTGTCAGATAATTATTTAATAAAAGCTAGACATTTTAAATGAGAATAAGAAAGAAAGTATTTCTTTGTGCCCCCCTTTTCCCTGTTAATGCCCTACCTGCCCCCCTGGCTAAACTTTGCTAGATCCGCCCCTGCACAGTTACCAGCCGTCAGCTACATAGAAAAGGATCCTGGTGTAGAAAGTAATATTAAATAAATTCTAACAACAGCTTATCAAGCTTAAACGTGCTGCTGTTGTTTATCTGCTGGTTCTCTCTTTCTGGTGCAAAGTGGGCCAAAAACAAACAAGAGAGATGGAGTCGCGACAGAAAAAAGATCATTAAGCAGTTTCATAATTGAAGTAGCAGCAGGAGAGGGAGAGAGAGAGAGAAGAGGCAGTCGCTCCATAAATCAGTTGTTAAGCTTAACGTGGGAATGCTTTACAAACACACACACTTGCTTTACTTCTCTCGGGGATAACTTTTTCGGAGATGAAATGCTGGGTTGGTAGCGAAGCTCCAAATGCTGAACCAGACCACCGACAGGTCTCGCACGCCACAGCTGCTCTATCACGTGATGCATACTGCTCTGTAGTGATGCGCGAATCATGAATGAATCGTTCAATACTCGAGAATCACTTTACTCAGCGGTCCCCAACCTTTTTTGCGCCACGAACCAGTTTATGCCCAACAATATTTTCACGGAACGGCCTTTAAGGTGTCACGGATAAATACAACAAAATAAAACTAGTACCGGTACCGAAAAAAGAAGATTTATTCATAACACACTTGAAAAGACCCAGGAAAACCGAGTTAACGATAAAAACAATAACAACCCTGAAAACCATACATTTCACACCTGAGCCTCAACTCTTGCGGCCCGGTACCAAACGACTCACGGACAGGTACTGGTCCGAGGCCCATAGCTGGACTGGGCATCGGGCATACCGGGCATTTGCCTGGTGGGCCGCTGGCGATTTTTTGTTTTTATGGGCTGATCGATTTTTTTTTTTTTTTTTGGAAGGGTATAAATAATGAAAGGTGTTGGATTGGCCAATTGGTCATGATCGACTCTGGGCTGGACCAATTACAGCCGAGGAGGTCGGTTGCACCCTCCCCCTTGTTTAGCAATCTTATAGATGAACTAAAGAAAATGGAGAACAAAAAAAGGAAAGGAGGTGCAGAAAAAATTAGGGCCAAAAAGAAACAAGCCCTTCAGGCAGACGCTGCCAAATGTGCAAAAATAACTGAATTGTTTGGCGGTAGCTATGGCATAGCTTCCACAGATTTAGCAACCTCAGCAAGTGGTGGAGGCCAGCAGGTGGATAAGGGAAAGGGGAGGCAAGAGGAGGAGAGACCCGAGGCGGCCGCTGGTCATAGTGGCAGAGGAACTGAACTTCAGGTAAGAAGTTATGACCTGCTGTCTATCTGTGTCAGATATAAACCAAGTTTAGGTGGAGTTTATTTTCGTTGTGCTGACTTTTTACAGTCACTTAGAATAACTGGTACTGCGTACTAGCTAGCATGACGGAGTTTATATACTGCTGGTCGGGTGCTATGAAGTTACTGATAGTAAATTTTATTTTATGCTTAAGGTTAGTTTCTCAAACTCCTCAAAATCTTAACAAATTGTGCCAATCCTTACATGTTGCACCAGGCTGATTTATCATCAAAAGTGGAGAAGTCTGTGACAGAGGAGACAGAAGAGCAGCAGAGAGAGATGGAGCAAGAGAGAGAAATAAAAGAGCAGGAGAGAGAGATGGAGAGATGACTTTATGTCATCCATGAGGGATGCATTTGACATATGTTTCACATATTATAGCCCAACAAGTTACTTATAGCAATTTAAATACGAGGAATCATTTTTTGGCAAATACCGGAAATCACTTTTTGGCACAACACCGGCTATTGCAGTTAATAATACAACAGCTTCTTGGCATTTTTTGTGTTTCTTTTTATCGCTGTGTAACTGAGTTCAATTGAAAGCCTGCATGCGCTAGTACCTCTTGCCACAAGTTCCCAGAATCCTTTGCGGTTTTACCCCTGAATGACGTCACATTTTTGGTGGGCCGGTCTTTAGTCAAAATGCCCGGGCCGATTTTTTGTCCCTGTCACTACCCGATCCGTACCGGAAACCCGATCGGTACCCCGCATGCGCGAAAGGTTTCTACTTCCAGTCGTAGTGTTTTACGATAGTTACAGGTCAGAGTATCTGTTAAGATGTTAAGAATAACAAATCGGGTCTACCCGATCCGTACTGCGCATGTGCAGATGTTTTCTTCTTCTTCTGTTCGTTTAATGGCAGTGTACTCCCCAGTGTACGAGGATACCGCCACCTGCTGACCGAGCGAATAAACCCTATTATAAACTGAATTAGCGTCATTACAAACGTGTGTTAAATTTGATTTAGCGATAGTCGAGTGTCTTTATGCTTGTCTGTGAGGAGAGGATTGTTGGAATAGTGATGATGATGTGCGCTATCACTGTCAATTGTCAGTAAACACTTCATCTGGCTGATGAATCTACACGTGAGATATTACAAAGTCTGCATTATTAACTCTGTAATTAGGCGCCATTCTTCTTATTTTACGGCGCTGTTGCTCAATCGGGGGACGCTCTCTGTTGAGGAGAAAAGCATGAATTTCTTTGTATACGGATTATCCATTGTTTAAATGTCCCGGGCAGTCGAAAAGGAGGCAGAGCTGTTGAGAAATGCTAGGAGCTAACTGGGCGCTAACCGCATCATTCAAATATATTGAATGTCGCAAAGAGAGGAAGTGACGTAAGATTTGCGCATGCGGGGTACCGATCGGGTTTCCGGTACGGATCGGGTAGTGACAGTCCCAGTCCAGCCCTGCCGAGGCCCGGGGGTTGGGCACCGCTGAGTTTACTGACTCATGAATCATGATTCACAAGCCCAACTGACTCACTGACTCATCCCTGTTGCTGTTAGCAGCAATGTATCTAGCTTATAATTAAAATTGTGGAGAAAAACACAACATCCAGTATCTTAACAAAAAAAATTCTGCTCTGAACTGGAAGAAAAAACCCTGAGTAGAAGCTCACATCAAGAAAATAGCTCCTCGGTTCACTGTAGCATCACTCTGCTAACATGCTAACAGCACATTTGAGCTACTCACCCCCTCCCTTCCTGTGCTGAATCGTAAGCATAAGCGAATCACTCAGGACTCGCTCACCCCCTCCCGCCTGTACTGAATCATAGAGCGAACGAATCACTCACTAACCCCCTCCCGTGTTGAATCGTATGGTATGACAGTGTGAATGGTGCAAATCCAATATTTTCAAATCCGATCTGGGTCACTTTCGTATGTGGTACTGAATCCGATACATATCCGATGTTTTAGAAAGCGACTGCTGTTTGAACGGTCAAGTCGCATTAAATCCATCTTTTACGTCACTGACACAAGACAGACGCCAATTATCAGCACCGGAAAAGCGCCCGATAACACATCGCGAACGCTTCCTGGCCATCCAGTGTAGATGTCAGTGAAACTGTTGGGAAGACAACGTTGGAGAAACGTGAACATTTTATTTGTACTGTATAATCTGCAGATTCTGACAGAAATCTGCAACTATCCTTTGAAGCACCGCTCCTCTAAAACAGCAATAAGGATAATTATTAGGTTATCTACATTATTATGTAAATAAGAAAATAACTTAAAGCAAAAATTGGGAAACGTAAAGTCCGAAGTCTTTATATTAAGGGCCATCAGTCAAACAATATTGTTTGCTCTGAGTCTAAACAGAGCGCGTTGTGTGTGACATCTTCTTTTGCGCATGCGGGCCGCTTTGAGCGTTCACACTAGAGAGCGTTTGCAGTCGCATTTTATTTGTAGTGTGAACAAGCAGACAAGAAAATCGGATTTGATCAAAAAATCGGAATTGAGCATTAAGACCTGCAGTGTGAACGTAGCCTTACCCCCTCCCTCCTGTGCTGAATCGTAAGCGTAAGCCAATCACTCAATCACTCACCCCCTCCCTCCTGGCTCACAGCTTCTTCTTCTTTTTGGTTGGCAACCAATGTTAAGGCGCATTACCGCCCCCTGGCTCACATTTCAGTGGACATTTAGATGAGAAAATATATATTTAACATCTAAGGAAAATACTAATAAAATAAAAATAAACCAAATAAATGTTTATTAAGCAATTTTGATAGGAAATTGCTTAATTTTAGAAATGTTTTTGCTCTTTTTTTGCTCTATAAAATAGTTGTTTTTTTATAGAATCATTCATCTTAGCAGTAGGATTTACATGAAAAGAGAAACAAATTAAGTTTGAGTGAAAATGTAAATTTTTTGCACTCTCTGGTCCACTGACTCAGTGAATCAACAATAAACAGTGACTCAAAAAACCCGATTCACTTTCGTGAATGACTCATTAAAACTCGATTCAGTAAAAAGAATCAAATTTACCATCACTACTGCTCCAACGTGCTAAGGTTATGAGGCGAGTTACGGCGTGTCGCAAGTTTTGTGAGGTGCTTTCGTGATATTTAATGGATCGGATTACATTTCTTATTTCTCTCCGATATCCGACCCAGTAATTTAGGTCAGTAACGGACTGATACGTAATATCGGATTGGTCCATCTCTATTCCATACTGCAGCCATAGATGGTGTTACAGCTCTGAGTCAGCTTTGGGCCATCAGATGCACACACTGGAAAACCAGCACCTGGACGTCATGCAGGAGAGACAGCCTCATTGATGATGGACTCTGCATCCTCTACTGTATCTCTTTCTCCTTTAACACACAATTAAAATCTCTCCAAAAGAGTTTAAACTTACTGAGGAAGTCTGTAACTTGTACACATTTGTACTTTTACTTGTTTTATGAGTTTTTTTTAAGAAGAGTAAAGATATTCACATAAAGTTTTTATTCTTCTGTATTTATTCTTTTGTATCATGTACAACGTCATACTGAACTTTACAGATGTGGTGAATTGGAGAAGAAAAAAAAACGGTTAACTCATCTAGAGGAGTTCATGTTGAAAAAATGTTGTAACAAAGGCTTAATTTCAACATTCTATAACAGGATTGTCACTGCCTTTCCAGAAACATCAGCTTCTAAGTTAGAATCTTGGTGAAATTACTTAAATATCAACATTTCTGAGGATACATGGAAGTCAGTTTGTTTAAAATTACAAAAACAATCGATTAATAGCAACCTAAAGCTATTACAATACAACTGGATCCTGCAAACTTATGTAACACTGGTGAAATTGAACAATTAAAACATCAGAATTCCAGATACATGTTTTAAATGTGGAGAAGCCTGTGGGACATTTTTTGTTACTACTGCTGCATATTACTGTGAAAACAAATCTTTGTATGCTGTTGCAAAAACAATAAAAATATTGTTAAAAAAAAAAAAGGATGCACCCAGTAAAAGGCCAGACACGCTGCCTATGGTCAATACTGTGATATAATGTGGCATTTGAAATGTTAGTTCCTTCAGCAAGTGGCAGTGGATTTTTTAATGAGCACAGTAAGTCATTTGTTAGTGTGAAGTGATACAGAAACAGCATTTAAATAAAAAAATAAACTCCTTTGATGACTTAAATCGACAACATGACAGTCTTCCTACACTGTAATAAACACACTGCAGACTAAACGAGGAGTTTAGCATTTAGTACAAAACAATGTGTCAGGGTAACTGCAAGACCAAACTTGTCACTTGAGATTCTGTGTTCCCGTTTTCCTGTTAACTGTCATCAGCAGCTTTCCTTCATCTCCTGCTCTGCTCTCCTGCTCAGGATCTCCTGCAATGGCAAATTGCAGGAGATACTGAAGGACCCGTCCCATCCTGGCAACAAACTGTTCCAACTTCTGCAATCTGGTAGAAGGTTCCGCATCTTCCGGGCAAGGACAGAGAGACTCAAGAGGAGCTTCTATCCCCAAGCCATCCGTGCCCTAAACACACACACCCGCCCGCTCACATCATCTCACATTATCTCACATCATCTATAATTGACTGAGACAGGACTCTCTTCCAGACACTAAACCAAGGAACAATGTACATTTCAAATTCCTTTAATTTTAAACATGTTTATATTGTCTATCCTGTAAAATAGTCAGATGTCTATTCATATTAATGTACAGAATTCACCTGCTTGCTGCTACTACTGCACATTCACCCAATGTATATACTATATATATATATATATATATATATATATATATATATATATATATATATATATAATGTTCTTCCTCTACAGCCCCCCCCCCAATTTTTGCACATGTCGAGGAGTGTGTCAGGCTACATTTCACTGTGTGTTATACTTGTATAACTATGCATGTGACAAATAAAGAACCTTGAACCTTGAAAATTCCAGTAGCCTGACAATTGCCTGACATCTACTGGACAGAAATTGTCATTGCAATTCAAATATCCCGACTATCATTTTCAAAAGTGCAATTTTACAATTTATTATTATTATTATTATTATTATTATTATTATTATTATTATTATTATTATCTGTCCCATTTGGTTCTCTAGCAATCGGAATTTTGGTCTGAAGGCCAAGAAAAATGCCTAACTACTACTTACTACTGACATGACTGGGGGATAGGAAAAGGAGAAATCAGAATCAGAATCAGAAACTTTATTGTCATTGTCATGAGAACAACGAAATTAAGAATGGTCCCCGATCATTGCATCATCCCTAGCAATATCAAAATATAAATAAAACAATAAAATTCAATAAATAAAATAGATAGAATACTTAAAATACTAATAAGATATAACAGTAAAACATTCACATACATTCCCACACACATGCTTCAGACCGTGCATAGATTAACACAAGAGTGGCGTGATGGACATTTTTTTTGTAGTATTCCGATGTGTTATTGCAGTTGGATAACAGCTGTGTTTGAGTCTATTAGTCCTTGCTCTGATTGCCCTGTACCGTCTGCCTGAGGGCAACAGTTCGAACAGGGAGTGGCCAGGATGTGAGGTGTCTTTTATGATGTTTTGGGCCTTTTTAAAACAGTGGGCGTTGTGTAGAACTTCCAGTGTGGGGAGAGGGCAGCCAGTGATCTTTTGGGCGGTGTTAATGATCCCTTGGAGTGCTTTCCTCTGAGCCCCTGTGCAGCTAGTGTACCAGATGCATATGCAGTAAGTTAGAACACTCTCAATGGTGGCTCTGTAGAAGGACACCAGCAGTCTCTGTGTGATGTTATTCCTCCTGAGAATTCTCAGGAAGTACAGTCTCTGTTGGGCCTTTTTCAGCAGCTCGGAGGTGTTCACACTCCAGGAAAGGTTCTCCTCTATATTGACTCCCAGGAAGCGGAAGCTTGCCACCCTTTCTACACAGTCCCCATTTATGAATAGTGGTTGGATCTCTGCCTTTTTCCTTCTGAAGTCTATTATGAGTTCTTTGGTTTTTGAAGTGTTGAGGAGGAGGTTATTGGCCTTACACCATGACGTCAGCTGCTCCACCTCGTCTCTGTACGTAGACTCGTCTCCCTTGGAAATGAGCCCCACCACTGTGGTGTCATCTGCAAATTTCACAAAGATGTTGCTGTGGTGGCGAGGAGTGCAGTCGTGTGTGTAGAGAGAGTAGAGCAGTGGACTGAGCACACAGCCCTGGGGTGAGCCAGTGCTGAGACTCAGGGCTGAGGATGTGTGATGGCCAACTCTGACTCTCTGTCTACGGCCCGAGAGGAAGCTATTGATCCACATGCAGGTGCTGTATGGAAGCCCCAGGTCTTGTAGCTTGGCCACCAGTTTGTGTGGAAGGATGGTGTTAAAAGCTGAGCAGTAATCCACGAAGAGCATCCGCACATAGCTACAAAGAAAGAAAGAAAGAAAGAAAGAAAGAAAGAAAGAAAGAAAGAAAGACCAAGCCACAGGTGCCAGGCTACCATCAGGGAATGTGGTAGGGGGAGATAGGCTCCCAAATACAGAGTAGTTTGTATCTGATCAGAAGTGCAAAGAGCAATAAGTCCAATGAGAGCAGATTATGATGGTAACTTTAACCAAGAATCAGAAGATCCACTATGAGCAAGACTTGCTGATGATGGGAAGAAAGAACTCACTTTTAACAGGAAGAAACGTCAGGTGGAACCAGGCTGAGCCTTTGGCAGCCTAACTGAGGGACGGTTCAGGCAGAGCCCTTCAGCAAATAGGAATTATTAATCTATAAATGCATTCATTTTCAATATTTACATACCACATACAATTGTTTATACAGTTACAAATATACATGCATTTTAACAGTAAAATATGAGAGGATTTGTCTGAACAGTTACTGTTACCCAGAGCCGTTCAGTAAAATGAATTATCGAGCTTTAACTTCAACTTTCTGCATAAACACAACTAAAACTTTTATTCTCTATTTCTGAATTCAGACTCTGTATCTGCCATTGCTGTAAAAAAAAAAAAAAAAGATTGTCCATTTCAGTGAATCTGCTGTGTTTATATTTTTCCTAATCATGGCTCTTTAGCTAGCCATTACACAGTACGCTATCATATACCAGCTAGCTCAACTTCAGTAACCCTAAATGTTGCTGCTGTTTATTTTGTCTGCCTTTCTTTATGTCAGAACTGATACCAGAGCTGTACATTTAAAGTTTTCAGAAGTCCCTCAGTCAGAACATGGTGTATCATCTTCAGAGAGCTAACTAGAGAACTAAAGAGCTAACTTCATAAATCCTGTTTTTCATAGATGCCTGAATGTTAAACTTTATTATTACATCTGGTAGAGCAGCCACACTGATCATTTTGTTTTTATTTATGAAAGAATGTAGATGGTTTTAATTCTCAGGGATTTGTTTGAATTTTGGGAACTGACGCCAAACTTAAAAGGCGGCTAGAAATGACGTAACTCTTCCATTCAATGGGTCTTGGTTCAGGGTCACCTGATCCAGCCCTAACTATATGCTTTATCAAAAGGGAAAGTTGAACTCTAATCTTGAAAGTAGAGAGGGTGTCTGTCTCCTGAACACAAACTGTGAGCCACCAAGCTGTTCATTTTTTACCACAGAAAAGTACTGCATTAACTGTTCAGCCACTCAGAGATAAATATATATGTATAAATGTGTCTGTAATTCCTGAATAGTTAATGTGGTACTTTTCTTAAAATTGTAAGTCTGCACTTCAGTCTCAGCTTGATAGGCTGATTTCAAATGTGCTGCAGTGGTGTACAGAGGCATCCCCCCTACGGAAAACGTTATGGTCTAAGAATAGTGGAATTATACATTCTAACCACACGGTGGCTCTAATCTCCCAGTAGTGTAGCCAAACTATGTCATGCAACAGGTTTTTAACCTCATTGTTACAGGAGAATGCATTTTTAAGCTGATTTGGCTTTGTTTGTGGCCAACAGCGTGACACCTAGCACCTGCTAGCTGCACTGCACTCATGCTGGGCACTGATCAGCTTCACTACAACAGTTTGGACAAGGTGCCTTTTCTCAGGAATGAGAACTTGTTAACATTTGACACAGGAAACTACAGTAGCGTAGAGCTGCTATCCAGGCAAAAGAAAAATAGAGATATATTATGTTATAACATTAAAAGTTTATTGTTCTAACAATATACTTTCACATTTGAACAATATACAATCATGTTGGTACGATATACTTTTCACATTTGAACAACATAAAATCACTTTACAATATACATAATTATCACGTTATAACAAAAAACCTTTCACGTTCTTACATAGTAAGTAAATAAATATTAAATATTATATTGTACGAATGTGATAATTATGTATATTGTAATAACGTGATTTTATGTTGTTCAAACATGAAAAGTATATTGATGTGGTCAGTTAAGTATCAGAGGGCGTTGTTAGTCAGTTTCTACTGCTTTAGTGTTACTGACATGAATAACAGGTTTCGCATCCATCCGTCTCTCTGCTTTGGTTTTCTTTCTCTCTCCTATGTCAGTTGTTATTGTCTGTGCTTGTGGGCGGGATTCATCCTGGATTTCCACCTCTGGCCCGATAGACCTGCAGTAATCACACACCTGTCTCCGATGATCTCATCAAGGCCACTTCGTCAGGCAATGGCTGGCAGCCAGTCTTTTCTAGAAGGTTGAGCTACTGTCAGTGAAACCCTGGTTGCATTGTTGCTATGTAGCCACACTGTTTCTGCGCTCCCTGGATACTCACCATGTGCTTCTTCTGTTAGGATTCCTGAATTCCCTTCCCTGGTGTGTTGCTGGAAAGAGAGTGTTAGTTGTGAATAACTGGATGTTTGGACTCCCTTTCTTCCTGGAGCAGTAGTCTCCGCTTTTGTGTTTTTGTATTAATAACCTCACTTTAAATAAACTGAACTGAACAGGTGCAGTAGAGGGGCAACAATGAGACAACCCCCAAAACAGAAATGGTTTTACAGGTGGAGGCCACCTGACATTTCTGCCCTCCATCTTTAAAGTGTCAATACCAGCACTAGTATAAGTAGTTCAGAGTAATACTAGATGCTAGATACATTGTTACTTTTTGTTTTTCCAAGTGCAGTATTTAGCCCAATGATTTGTGTTAATTAGTTGTTTTGGAAATGGAAAAATATACCTTCAAATATGCACTATGAGAAGTGTCTGAAGCTTAGTGTGTGGACTGTTATGTCTATATTTTCCTACAGTCCATTTAAAAAACAGAGGAGGATCCAAAGTGCTTTAAAGAGAGGCACATTTCCATTCCAGCTCTGCAAAAAAACAACAGTCTCAAGTTGCACAGAAAAACTGAAAAGTGTGCTCTTATTGTGTTATTGTAGAAAGTAAAAATCACAGTGAGTAAGTACTCGTTAAAATGTGTTGAGAAGCATGCATACATTTATATCTTAAGCTTGATAAAAGTGTTTTCCTATTCTGAGAAAGTGTTTTCCATTAATGTGGAAAATAAAACCAAAATGATAAATTATTTACATCAGTGATCACAAAAGAGGACGGCTATGGCTCTCATAATCCCATTCAACTGCAGCCAACAGTGAGATATGCTGTGTGTGTGTGTGTGTGTGTGTGTGTGTGTGTGTGTGTGTGTGTGTGTGTGTGTGTGTGTGTGTGTGTTGTGCTTCTGCGGTCAGACACATTTGCATAGCATTTGTGTTTTGTGCTGCCTTTTGAAAACTTGTTGACATTTTGCTTAAATGGCTCCAGTCAGGATGAATTTACCCTCAAATACTTCCTCTCCTAACAGTTCATTCTCTGGGATCACAGTAAGCCGCAAAAGCCACTGTCCCACTGCAGCCACAGCTGCGGAGCAACAGCTCGGCTCAGAATGGCAAAGGCAATGACTGCAGAGTAGGGCAAACAGTTTTGTCTTCAGAGTTTAAAAAAGAAAGGTAAAAACAAAATCATATGATCAGAAACTGCAGATATGAAACTAAAGTGTTTCCCATTTCCCAGTCTCTGCGGTAAACATTCCTGTCCTTCCCGCACATACTGAAGGTAAAATGATTCCGCACTGATACTTTGTGCCAAGAATGTTTCCTTCATTTCCTTCACTGCATGGTTTGGGTTGTGGTGTGAATCTTTCACATTGCATCCTCAAATGCCAAACCGTGATATTTACAAAACTCCTGCAACACATGGGATCAACGTCAGAAGCACTGATGAGTCGTTGTCGTGCATGTGTAAAGAAACAACGTGTTGAAATAGTGGAAGGAAGTAAATAGTCCTTCCCAACTGTAGTAGGTGTGGAGCAGTTATGTCCAAGTTTCAGCAAACACAAGCTGGTTAGTGCTGGTTACTAAAATAACAACTCTGAGTTTCACTCTGACCTACAGACCACCACAGATGCTCATACTGACCTATGTCTCAGACTTCATTACACAACACAATATAATAACCTGTTTTTTCCTTTAACAGTCTTGTGAAGTAGTGTTCACACATAGGCTACACATAGTATATTATACTGTTTTTAATGTCATTCTAATTTTTCCATTTTATCCCAGTGCTTACATTACATTACGGCTTTGCACATGTCTTTAATTGCTGGAGTTAATTGCTGCCCTCATTACTTACTTCCTGTGCTAGCTTTTTGCTCTTTATACATTACAGTGGCAGCCTGTTTGTTTGACCTGCCCTCTAACAACAGTGCTGTTACATTGTGACAAGTCACAGCAAATTTAAATACAACAGACATTAACAAAGTGCTACACTACAAGTAAATCTACCAGCAAACAGTGCTAAACAGAGCAGATAATTAGAGAATAAAAAATAATATAACAAGAAAAGATACAACCTGTTGAAATAAAGTAATAAAAGAGGCCTATTGGGGAAAAATGACACTGTCAGAACCTGAAAATGTTGGGACTTACATACTGTTAGTGAGGGAGATGATCTTTTCTGAAGAGGGAAGAGGTTTGGAGCTGAAAATGAGAATACCCGGTACAGGCAGTGTCAGGAATCTGCATTACTAAAAGATGCTGATCACCAGCAAATGTATGCAAGACTGGTTGAAAGTGGTCTCCAGCTGCTGCTTGTGAAGTTGACTTTGTGATTTCGTTGCCCTTGTTAAAGCATCTGACACAATATTGACGATGAGCCACAGCAGAGTGAGTGATTGAGTTCTTTTATTCTGTTACAGCTTGAGTCCTCGAAGAGTGTCAGAGACCGTGACTCTGTGAATATTATTACTATTCTTAATTTCTGTCAAACACTTTCTCTTGTGTATGGTATCAGAGATGAGTGTAATTAAATGTGTGCACTGTGCAGTCATCTTTATTTAAAAAAACAACAACAAAAAACACCCCTTTATTGCCAGCACTATTGAGACAGCTGAAAACTGTACTGGGTTGTTTAACATTATGTCAACACCGAGTTTCAGCTAAATTAAACAGGAAATGCTACATGTCTTTGTGGCACCTTGCAAACCAATGCACACATACTATAGGGAGACACTATCACAATATTTCACTTTGGTACTTCATTCTGTTCACATAATCTACTAAGTCTCCCAGAATTATACTCAGATCAGACGCGTTTGGGTCTACCAGTGCTACTTTTTGCACTTATTGCTAAGTTATGGCACTGGAAGGTCTGCTATCGTTCAAACGGCCCAAAAATTATGGGCCTGACATTCATAACAGCGTATGTTGTGTAGGTTAGATGTGGTCCCAAATGTCACAAGACATCTGAAATCACAAAGTTAACAGGAGGAGGTGGTGGTTGGGGTGTCAACATTCCATTAACCATTCCTCTCGCGGGAATGAAACATCGCGAAGTTTCCTGCTATGTAGTGTTTTGGTAGCAGCAAGGATCAGGCAATCGGAGTAGCAGCGAGCCGTGGAGGCAAGTCCAAGAAAGGTGGAGACTCCTGGGTAACGTCCTGCACTCAACTCTAGAAGCACTACCGAGAGACACAACCAGGGAGGCTGCTGCCGCTGCTGAAGCGAAGACGAATGGATATACCCCTCATCTGGCTTCTTTTTCATCAGTAACTCGACTAGAAAACTCTTGGCGGTTGGCCGTGCTCATCTACCTGGTTAGTAGTTAGCTAGCAGCGAGGCTGCTGGACGACAGAATCCCAGCATTTGATCGCGAGGCGCCGAGAAGGACAGGAATGGGTGAGTTTCCATGATGTGGCGCTTGTGTGTGTCTGTTTGTGTTCATACGTTAACGGCTTTTTATTTCCCCACCCAGCCCGCAATCGCAACCCAGACTGAGCTTCAAATTAAGGGTCTTAAGTCACGCTGTCAGCGTCCCCCCTCCCCCCTTTTTTATACCAGCAGGGAGTTAAAGTTAGCCAGCCTTGGAAGCTAGCCTAGCCAGCTAGCTGACTGCCTGGCTGGATAACGCCACCTCCATCCCACCAACGGATTTGGCTGTGGTTGTAGCTAATGTTACCAGGAGCTTCGAGTGAGCTCAAGTCCACACGGCCTCCGCGAAAACACTCACTGTGCTGAAAATAGCGTAGCAGCTCGGAATTCCCATTTTATTCCCACCCGGCAGAGGTAATTATCCAAACTGAGGATAGAAGTACGCAGACTGGAAACTTGTGACGTGAACCTGGCGTCTTTGGCTCTGAAAGGGTATTAATAACTTCCTTTTCTGAAGTTTGCTCTAAGCCTGATGTGATTTGGAAGTTTTCCGTGGCATACTCTCCTTGACTTCCCACACCCTAATGCATGCCATCCTCCAGTTTCCTCTGCTTCGTCTTGCGTGATCGTACACCAGGGTCTTTTTTTTTTAAGGTGGACTCAATATGATAGAAAAAATGAAGTGGATTCTTCCAGACTTAAACAACTGTGTAACTGCAGCTTTTGATGTTGCACACATCTCTGTCAAGGAGAGTGTGGTGCTGCTGTTGTGACCGTCATGCTGCTTTTGCTGTCAGCATGCAAAGCAAACCTCTGATGTGTGTGTGTGTGTGTGTGTGTACAGTGCAGACCTCCCCTGTTGTATCATCAGACTGCAGCTCTCTGTAGGCTGTGGTTAGTGTAGCGGTGTGCACTTGTTATCTCTGCGTGAAATTTTACTTATTTACTGTATGCTGTAAAACCGGTTTTAAGCTCAGGCTTTTGCAGCTTTGGGTGTCTGGGACTTTTTGGGATTTTCAAGTGACAGAGATGCTTAAAAAGACCCACAGCCACAGGGCTTTTAACTAGCTTAGAGTTACTGTGTCTGACTTTGCTATGCCTTTGATCAGGTAGCTCATTCATAGCTGCGTTTGAACATGTCCCAGCTATGTGAGTGAGCCCCCTCACTCACACTGTTTGCTTTCCCTTCTCTTAGTTTAGGCTACAAGCAGTCAGCCTCAAGGTGACAGATCTCCTGGTCTTTAACTTTTAGCTTTTTTATGACAAGAAAGAAAGGAAGATGGGTTGCCTGAGATGACAAAGAAAAAGCAGTCCCCAGATATCAGCATAGAACTTTTCATTACACACATAACTGGAGCAGCAGGATGTGAATTCCACAGCAGAGCCTAAATCAGTCTGGACATGGGCCAAACTGTTTGATTTAATATTAAACCCAATCTCTGCTGGCCTCAGCCAGTATTTAACAGTCTGTCGTCAGTGTTGACCTCCCACCCTGGCGTTGGTGGCGTTGGGAACGATCATTTCTCTAGAGCCGTGTCTAGATATGTTGCTGTTTTTGTCAGCCTTTGAAAACATCTAAAGACAGATGTAAATGCTGTCACCTGTCAGCTGATATCTGTCACAAGTAAGGGATTAAGGTAGACTGGATCATTCATGGCCATATGGAGAGCATTGACTATCAGTGCTCTTTAACAACCAGCTTCTAATCCAGTGTTGGGGGTTTCTGATAGAACAAGCTCTCCTACATTGTGTTTAAATAGTCCTTTTTCAGTATGTGTCACTTTAACATCAATAGTTAGCATTGATGTAAGTAGGGCTGGGTATCGTCACTGATTTCTAGAATCGATTCAATTCCGATTCACAAGGTCCCGAATCGATTCGATCCACGATTCGATTTAATTCGATTCGATTCGATTTAAATCTGGGAAATTTTGACAGTCAGAGATATAATTCAGATCAGGACATTTACATATTTTTGTATCTATAAAAAGGAAGCTGACACTCTCAAGACTTTATCCAAGGTGTGAGCATCACAGCAGATGCCTTTGTGTCAAAGTAGCTGAAGATAAAACACAGAAAAACATGTAGGTGATTTTCCTGGCCTGGGATTTTATAAAAATATTCTGCAGTACATCAAAAACGAAAGAAAACCATTAATTAATGAACATTACCTCTGACGTTACAGCGGTTTTATTAGAGACATGGCTAAGCATTTTGCATTTTGAATAATTTTAAAAAGTTTCAATTTGTTCAGTATTGAACAGCAGAAATGAGGTTTTCTTTTCGGAAGAATGTAAAAGGGGAAAAAACAGCGGCCGACAGCGCTGTAAGCAACAGTAGACTTGTGTAACAAGCAAGCGAATAATGAAGAAAGCGAAACTGTTCGAGAGAGAGAGGGGGGGAGAGGGGGAGGGAGAGAGGGAGAGAGAGAGAGCTGCGCATCGCAATGGAAGCAAAACAGTAAAAGAGTGAATTCATGACGATGTTTATGTGAAGCGTTTGGATCTTCTTTTGCTGCTGATTCGGTCAATATTGTTTGGAGAGAGATCAAACTAACAGCTTTAGAATCAGCGCATAAAGGGCGTGAACACAAAGCGCGGACCCGGATCAGCGAGCTGTCGGCTTTCAGCCCCGACTGTGAGAAAGGCGACATCTAACTGATTCTGATCCGCGGGTCGCGCTGTGTGTTTAAGTCTATGTGCAGAATCCCTGTACCTGCTCTCATTTACTGTTTGGTGGTTCTTGAAATTTTGTGAGATGTCACCAGAGATTCTGGCATTTCGGACAAAATAAATTTATATTAAAAAATCGATTCAGGATTTTAATGAATCGATTTTACGTTATCCAAGCCAGAATCGATTTTAATCGATGAATCGATTATAAAAACCCACCCCTAGATGTAAGCCATCTCAGACTGCCGGGACCTGTTTGACACGCATACCTGCTGTTTGCTTATAAAGCTACTGGTTAAGTCCCTAGTAGAGCAGGACCTGTTTAAATATTAGCTTAAAATAGGGGTCCCACTGAAGGCGAGTTTGACTAGTTGACTGAAACTTAAACTCCATTTGTGTTTAATGTGTGTTAAGGCGTCAGTAAAACAACCTGTTAAGCTGTTAAATGGGGAGAGAATCCAGGCAGTGAGTGTCTTTTCTCCTAGCAGCACACTGCTCTTTGTATCAGCCACCTCTCAGATCAGGGGGGAAGGAATGCAGTTATGAGTTTCCTCCTTACTGATCGTGTGTGAGTGACTGAGTGAAGCACGCAGCCTGCCTGGCAGTCGGCTCGCTTGCGTGGCCTTGTGTACCCCCCAACACCCTTCGCTCCTTCCTTCCTTTCCCCCCTTTTCTCTCTCCCCTGTAACATCCTCCTCTCTGTCATCAGCTTATATAAGATCCCAAAGTCTTCACCTGCGCCGTGCAAGGCGAGTCAAACCAGTATAGCTCGTCTATTGATTGTGAGCTCACAGACAGGACATATGGTGGGAATTTGCTGCTCTTTGCATTTACGAATTTGATAGCTATGAGTGTAGTTGGGATATGTATATTTAGATTGAATAATATTTTTTCCCCAGCTGAGTTGAATCAGAATGCGCAATGACTAACCAGAGTTGCAGCAGAGGTGGACAGACACTTCACCTGGTCTGGGTTCTTTCCTCTTTTTTTTTTTTTTTTTTTTTTAAATTGTTCTCTTGGCACAAAGACAATAATCATTCTGACACATGCACATGTGAAAACTATTCAGTCTGTTTTGGCTTCTCTAAAATATACAGGTAACAGTTATCACCTATGTTAAGTTTGGAGGGTTAAGGGATGATTTTCCTTATGTATGTTTTAAAACCTTGTAATGAATGCTTGAAAAAGTATAATGAAGTCGTGTGGTTTAATTTCAGTTAATTAATTTAGTTCAACTTCAAAAAATTTTTTTATCCTGCAAGTCAGTACTTTTACTTGGTAAGCAAAAGGTCACTGGTTCTATTCCAGCCGGAGATGGAAATCCCCTTTGGGGTTGCGTAAGGAAGAACATCCGCCATAAAAACTCTGTCAAACAAAACATGCAGACAATACCTGCTGTGGCCAGTAGCTGCTCCTTCTTCTATAACTGGGAAGAGGTAAAGCAAAATGGACAGCTTCCTGATTGAATAGAAAACAAATATCCTATCTGTGTTAGCTCATGCCATCTGCAGTGTGTCATGGTACAGTTAAATGCAGTTTATCCTACAGCGCTAGACTGGATTTATGGAAGTATTATTGTCATGTGGAGCTTGCAGCAGATCTTCAGAGTAGAATTGTTACTGTTGCCATAGACTTGAGTTGGAATTCATTTGACTGTCTTGATTATGATATTTTCGGGCATTTGCTGATCTGTTCGTCCAATGAACACCACTTTGTTTACCTAATAAAATATTGGTGATGGTAATACAGCCAATCACAAGTCTTCAAACATAGGGAAGATGGTTAAATATAGGCCTAAATGACAGTTGGATGTATCAGTGTCTGGTTCTATAGGCAACCACTTTACAACCAGTAGTAATTGCTTCAGTCATTTTCCTGTGTTGAAGAACTTGAGCTCTGAACCCACCTACTGTGCTTTGCTGCATTTCATTGATATTGCACGGCTCCTGGTTGCTAAATCTGCATTGGTCTGTTCCTGTGTGAACACTCCTTGATAACTTCAGAACACTTCACTGGGGTATCTGGACGTTTAAAGAGCAACACTGGACTAGCTTACAGGACTACTAGTTACTCAGAGCTGACTTGCTGGGACTAAATACTTTAAATGATCAGGCCAGTAACAAAGCAGCCATTCAGTTAGTCCATCAAGAAGTGTTGCTCTTGTCTCTTGATATGAGAAGATTTAAATAGAAGATAGAAACTTAGACATTTTAAAAATTTCTTGTTAACTGCAGTAAAATTCAAGGCCTTTAGATCATCATTGGATTCAGTTTTAAGGTGTCAATATTAGGGCTGCACGATTAATCGTTAGAAAATCGCGATCTCGATTCATACTTATGTGTGATCTCATTTCCAAATGACAACGATTTAAAAAAAAAAGAAAAAAAAAGAAAGGGAAAAAAAGACGACGATTGTACCGCATTTTGATCCGGGACGTAATCTGCAAGAAAACAAGCGCTCACTCTTCCTGCTCAACAAATGACAAGGGCGGAGCCTTATACCACGTGATACAGAAGCTGTGCCGTGTGATGCTAAAATTAGCAGGGAAAAAACAACGGAGAACACGTCAGGGATGACGAGAAAGTGACAGGAGAAAATCCGTCCCGGTCAACCACCCAAACATCAATAACGGGAACCTTATACAGCGCTTCCCTATACCCGTCGAACTCCCGCAGGCACAAAGACATTACGGAGGCTATCACTTATCACCTGACCAAAGATATGGCTCCTATCAACACTGTGCAAAACGAGGGATTTAGGAAAATGATCAACACCCTAGACAAACGCTACACAGTGCCGTCCCACAACTATTTTTCTATTGTTGCACTACCTGCTCTATACACGCAGCGTCGAGCAACGGTGGAGACGGAATTTCAAGCAGTACAACATTTGGCAATGACAAAATGTGAGACATTTGTTGTTTTTATGTTTATTTATTGTTTTTATGTTCAGTTTCAACTGTTACGAAGTTGATGTGCAGTTAATAAGCGCAATAAATATTTATACTGGAAAAGAAAATCGTGAGAGAATCGGGATCTCAATTCTAAGCAAAAAAATCGTGATTCTCATTTTATGCAAAATCGTGCAGCCCTAGTCAATATCCATTAATGCCATTATGGTTGTCCTAAATTTGATCCTCTACATGGGACTGGAACTGAGCTTGGCATCTAGTGGCTATTGGCTCTGTAAACCCTGACCCACTTCAACACTTTGCTGTGCAGATGTACAATTTTTGCATTCCAGTATAACCTCTGAATACACATGACACACAAACAAGAAGCAGCTGTTTGAGTTAATATTCAGATTTTAAAAGAATACATGTTTGTTAATGCAAGTCTAGTTTTAGTGTCCAGCTGGATCAGTTGTTGTAGCAAATGACCCAAATACAGCGGAGCTACATTTGAATGAAGTGGAGTCGTTTCACGTATTAGTGAATATTTAAAGACCCAGATCAGAGCTGAATGCAGTGAATTATAAAGGGGACCTGCTGAGTCAGCGTTTCTTTTATATCGCAGTCCCAAACTCTGCCGTGTGCGTGTTTCCAAAGTGGATCAAGTCCTCAAACATAAGCCGTCTCCCTCTCTCACTAATGTCACAGCAGCAGCAAATATGTCAAGAATCCTTAAGTACCGCTCCACCACGCCTAGGTGTCATCACACTGTTACCGTCACTGTTACTGTTTTTTTTTTTTTTTTTTTTTTTTTTTTTTTAAATTTCTTTCCTAACATTATTTTTGCTAGTTTTTTCACACCCACATCAGAGACGGCTGACTTTGCTTTCCCTGTGTAGCCGTGCTCAGTAGTCAGTAGGGCAGCAGCATGGATGTGTGCATTGTATCCACTCAGAGATGTGGTTGCATCTCCATAGAAATGCCGTCTGTTGGCTGTGAGAGTGAGGCTCCGTGGGTCTGTTGTACAGCCAAGCAGCGTTAAGTGGTTTGTAAATGTTAATGTTTCCAGGCATTCCGTATCATGATCCATATCTATCAGAGACAAGAAAAGGCCTGAGGGAAAGGGGTTTATCACACATGTCCGTAAGCGCGGTGAGTCAGCAGCAGCTGGACCTGCTGTTTTGTCTTGGATTTACACCTGGCTTACCAAGTGCAGTCTGGCTCATTCAGACACATCCTGCTGCATTTACACACTTTGTTTTCACCCACCCAGATAACATACAGAATGCTGAGAGGTGGTGTGACAGTGTGCAGTTGCCCATATCAGTACACACATACAGTTTCCCACACGTAGACTATGCTCGTTGGTTGTCTGTTTTGGAGATGAAATGGATTTGTTTCTTATGGATTTTGATGTGCAGAATCCAAATACGACACTGGTATTGTGGTCACTTTGCAGGGCGTTTGGGATGGACACCCAATTAATGGAAACAGGTTAGGGTTATGGAAATGGTGGTTAAGAGGAGATGAACACTGTTATGAGCTGTGGCACCAAACAGGAGGTGCTCTCTGTCATCAGCTGGAGCTCCTCTGTTTTGACTATTCCTACCATTTAATTGCTGTGCTTCTGGGAGCTCTTGTCTCTCCGTTCCAGTTGTGCATTTAGAGCAAGACAGTAGAAGCACTCCTGCAGCAGGGATGTGGCTGCCGCTGGCCACATTATTGATGTATTCTAAAAACTTGAGGTGCTTTTACCCCCACCACTAGAGCAGGGCGATATGGCCAAAAATATTTATCACGATATATATTTGAAAATTTGCGATAACGATATAACTGACGATATAATTGATGCGAGACAAAATACAACTCCACAACATTACTAGCGCAAAAAGGCAACCTTCCATTTATTTTCACTTAAACAAGAAGCTGGTTTTTATGTACATTAAAGCTTTATAAAAATTTAACAGTGCAAATGCAAATTCCTTGCTGAAAGTTTAACCAAAAGGCATTTCCAGTAGAAATGGGCTGACATATCCTGAGCATAACCATGTATAATATCCACTGAAGTTAAAAAGAGGTGCTTTGCAACATTAAACTGCAGTGTGCAGTACGTATTTTTCGGACCATAAAGTGCACGGGATTATAAGGCACATTAAGCGAAACAAAGCAGTCAGATAAATCAAACTTTATTAAACTAATTCTTCTTGCTTCCTCCACTTCTGTACCATTGATTCATTAATGCTGTATTCTATCACAGCTGCTCTATTCCCATGTTGTTGCAGTATATTAATGACTAACCTCGTATTGTGGATGGATTATCTCAGTTGTTCTCCTGACTGAAGTTTGGTCCGTTTACAGCATCCTGCCATGCGATTGCATTTGTCTCTAACCATGAAGAACCTTCACGTTAACTTTTATCGAGTGGAAAAGTGTTAGTGTTCGTCCTCCAGCTTCACTGTTTATGTTATGCTAACATAGCTGTGTCGCTACCGATCAGGTAGCACATCATTATATACCAGCTAGCCCAACTTCAGTAACCCTATAAACGTCACTGCTGTTTAGTTTCCTGTCTTCATTTATGTTGGAAGTGATAGCAGAGCTGTACGTTTGATTTTTTTTCAGAAATCTCTATATCATGCTTAGGTAACTAGCGAAACTAGCGAGCTAACTTCCGCTAGCTTCCTGCTAACTTCTAACTCCGTTAAATGTAATACATTTTGTTTTCATGGATGCCTGGAAGTTAAACTTCATAGTTACACCTGGTAAAGCAGCAATGCTGATCGTTTTAATAAAGATGAAAGAATTTAGACAGTTTTTAACTCTCAGTGATGCTGCAGTGTTCATTTGACCTGAAGAATACGGAGTTTAGGACCCAGATTACTCCCAGATTTAAGAGCATCTTAGTCCGACAAATACGACAATAACGACGGCCGCTTGCATGTTCTGCAAAAAAAATGTGCTTTGCCGTGTATCTGACGGACAAACACCAAACCAGTTCCACATCACTGAAGTTGCACCATTTTTACAAACCAATTCTGGTTCATCTGTTTCACTCAACAATCGGCCATGTGCGTATGAAAACAAAGGCACTGCGCATGCGAGTTTTACTCATATTCTATCGCGATATTTCATTTTCCTATTGTTGCCTAACAGTATTACCGTGAACAGTATAATATGGCCCAGCCCTACCCACCACCACCACCACCATCGATACTGTGTTCACATTAGTTTGGTAAATGATTCAAACTAAGGTCCAGTTAATTTCACATCATTGATGCAGTAGGATAGCTGTGCACCAGTAACGGAGCCAATCTATTGTAGTCTGGTGTCACCTGGCCATGAAGGACTAGCAGACCTGCTGACCTACATCTACACAGCAATACAAAGATGGCGAGGCACCTGTAGGCCCGTCAGCTTCCTGCTTCGGTGCTGAAAGTTGTTTGTCAACGCCTAGCAAACAGTGAGTGTATGTTCAGATGTGCTGTATGGCAGAGCCCAGTTATGAGGTGTTATGAATATAAACTGTAAAGCAGTGTAGCTGTTTCTGGGGCAGAGGCCAGGACTAGAGAACTTGAGGATATGCCTTGTCTGTAGGGCTGCCATGATTAGTTGACTAGTCACGATTACGTCGACTATTAAAATCGTCGACGACCAATTTAATAGTTGATGCGCCGTTTGAAGCTTTGTAAGATCCTGAAAGACGCAGGAATAAGTAGTAGGATTTAAGAGTATAATAACGGACTGAAACAGAAGATGGCAGCACTGCATGTCCAGGGATGCCATCTGCCGTTAAACCCTGAAGAAGAAGAAGCAGTGTCCGGTTTCATAGCTGTGACCAGATTTAGCAGCCACATCCTTCGGAGGCTGCATTTGTAGGCGAATTACGTTACAGTGACACGGCGAAGCCTGTCCAAATTCAAAGACTCCCCCAAATGCGGCCGAAAAATGCGTCCTTCATTTCCCCAGATTTGAAGGATGGGTCGGGTGTATCCATTGTGGCCCAACCTGTCTCAGAGTTCATAGCGCGGCCCAGCCAATTCCAGTTTTCAACAATGGCGGCAGCTACTTAGTTTTAATATTACTCTTATTTCTCTTTCTGGGTCACAAAATAAACTTGTAACATATTTTCAGGCGAGAATGTAGCTGTGTAAACCTCAAATATCTGCTCGGTTTAGCAAGACATCACATATTTGCAAAAGTGCTCCGACGTTTTCGGAGAACCACCAGCTCGATAGCTAGAGGGTTCAAGGCCCACTAGAGCTGGCGAGAACAGCGAACTCCCGGGGCACATCATTTTCAAACCCCCCGCGGTCTTTCACTACTCAGGTTAAACATGATATATAAGTCACTCAGATAATTTAAAAATGTCAAAGGAGCTTGCAAAGAAAAGCGTCTGGACTTCTTTAAGTTGCTTGAAGACGTTTCACCTCTCATCCGAGAAGCTTCTTCAGTTCTAAGGTCAAATGGTGGAGAGTCCCAGATATAAACCTAGTGGGAGTGACCCCCCACGGAGGGACAAAAGGACCCCCTGATGATCCTCTAATCGCCTGAGCCAAGGTGGGGAAACTGGGCGTGGGTCCCAATCAGCCAGAGTTTCGGGTGTGTTCATTGTGAAACCTGGCCCCACCTTATCATGCGAATTCCTGAGGTCAGATGGCCCAGGATGTGAGTGGGCGTTAAGGCGTCTGGGAAGGGATCTCAAAACTGGATTATAGATGGCAGAGAGTTGGTGTCGTAAACCCCCGCCTCTGTTCAAAGATGGTCGCTCACAGTGGACATAGATGGCTTCTTTCACTCCTCTTTCAAACCATCTGTCCTCTCTGTCCAAAATGTGAACATTGGCATCCTCGAAAGAGTGTCCTTTATCCTTAAGATGCAGATGGACTGCTGAGTCTGGCTCAGGCGATTAGAGGATCATCAGGGGGTCCTTTTGTCCCCCCGTGGGGGGTCACTCCCATTTAGGGATGGGTACCGGTGTCCGGTGCCATGATGGCACCGGTTCTGACATAAACGGTAGTAACCAGACCGAAAAGCAGCGCACATTTCGGTGCTTTATTTCGGTGCTTTTTTTTCCTGAGCTGTGATACACTTTAGATTCTAGCCAATCATTTTACGTTTCCGAGGATAGTAGGCGGGGCCAGGTACGTACGTTCTGTTAGAGCAGAGCTACAGATTAAAAATGTCCAAGGCAAAGCGGTCAAAAGTCTGGCTGTACTTCACAGCAAAGTATGCAAACTCAGCAGCCTGCAACAAGTGCTTTAAGCCGATACTGTGATACTGTCAAAGGAGGTAACACCTCAAATCCGACGAAACACCTGCCGACGCATAGCGTTTTTTTTAAAAGCCCAGAAATGCGCCGTATTCGATAGCTTGCTGCGAGACCTCACACCGAGCACATCTACTGCGGGTGGGTTGCCTGTTATGCAACATCCCCCAAAAACACGAAGAGGAGAGTCCTGGCCCCTAGCCCTGCCAGTGTAGCAGAAATGATGACGGATGATGGTGGCAGCAGCAGCCGTTCTTCTCTGCGTGAATAGCTAATTTACGTTGAGTAGGCTAACCACGTTATTACATTAATGCATGTAAGGTGAACTAGCAAACATCATCATAGCTACATGCGGCTGTCCTCTTGTTTGATGGCAGATACTCCCTTCACCCTGGCTAAAAAGGCTAAAATGACCAAAGAAAAAGTGGAAAACAGTTAAACATGAGAGGTTTAGGACAAAGTTTGTGTTTTTTCCATTGTTTAAGCACTGCTTCCAGCCAAGAGTGATACCATATATGCCCCATAGCTGCAGAAAAGGCTAACATTGTTATATTTTTACAAAAAACAGCTGAACATGAGAGGTTTTTGGACCAATTTTGTGTTCTCCATTCTTTAAGCACCGGTTTGAGCACCGTTTGAGCACCGGCACCGTTTCAAAAGTACCGATTTGGCACCGGTATCGGATAAAACCTAAACGATACCCATCCCTACTCCCATTAGGTTTATATCTGGGACTCTCCACCATTTGACCTTAGAACTGAAGAAGCTTCTCGGATGAGAGGTGAAACGTCTTCAAGCAACTTAAAGAAGTCCAGACGCTTTTCTTTGCAAGCTCCTTTGACTACGATGACCTGGATGACTGAGAACCTTCACAGACATAATTTAAAAATGTTATTGTTTGGCTTTTTTCAATGTTTTATTTGTTCCTCAGTAAATTGGTTTGGCTGAGATTAAAGTTACAGTTTTTACACAGCTGAATAAATGTCAAACAGAGAACTGATTAAACAGAAGTGTGAAATGGTAGAGAATTTACTCCAGTATCCTGTTGTTATATTTTACATTTGCATTTACAATCTGCAAATTTCATTAAAAGTTTAATAAACTATCATCTTGTCTTTATTTTTAGTTAGCACATACCTTAAACACTTCAAGCTGTAAGCTAATGATAGTTATATAAGAGCAGGCGCACGCTGGTGCGCTTTACGTCCAATGGATGCATGATCCGATTAGTCGACTAATCGCAAAAATAATCGGTGACTAGTCGACTATCAAAATATCGTTTGTGGCAGCCGTACTTGTCTGAAAGTTTCTGCTTGATCTGAGCTTCTCCAGCTTAGGCTATTAGGAGACTTTTCTTCACTTTCAGTTTTCAGGAAACTCTAACTTTCACCCTCAACGTTACTTCATAGGTTGCAGCTGTTTCAGCCTCAGTCTTGCTGCCCCGTGGCCTGACTCTAGTGACTAGGCAGGAAGTTTGCTGATGCCACGCACACACAGTACCTGTACGCCGTCTTTTAATGCGCCCATGCTTAGCATATTTGGAAAGGCATTTCCTCCAAGGAACAAACCAAGAGGACTTTGTCCACTGCTACACCAACAACTAAACAAAAACGCATTCTAAAACAAAGAACCCCCCCCCTCCCCCAGTCCCACACAGATCAACACAACCATCAAACATATTACAGGAATATATAGGGCTGTGCGATATGACCAAAATCTCATATCCCGATATTAAGACATCTATCGTCCGATAACGATATAAATCACAATGATGCAACATTTTCTGTAAATTCTGTGAATCTCAGGCAGTTCGACTTCTGTGAAGTGTTTCCAGCTGGGCGTCATAGACCTAGAGTCGAGTGTTTTAACTGATGCATGAAACTATACATTTTTAGACATAGGTTGTGACGGCTGCCGTTTTCTTTGTGAGTATTTATTATCATTATTATTATTATGTTTTAAGAAAAACATGACATCTTTAAGCCACCGGGAAATAGTAGGATATTTAACAGACTTCCAATGCAACAATATTAGACGTCTCGCTAATAGGGATGTGAAGGCTATAATATCCTTTTGTGTGGAATCAAGTGTAAGTGAGCGATCAGGAATCCCGACTACAGCAATCAGAGGACAAGGATGAAGAGTTACCCCAAGAACAGTTGACATAATAGCAAAATACCCTGTCCAGAAACCTTCTAGCTCAGGACACAGAAAAAAACATGTGGCTAAGGTGACAAGGAGAGCCATGGCATTTATCACATTTATTTTCCACTTCTGGATACAATTCAGAAAGTCTAGACTTAGAGAAATGCACCCTGTGTATGACCTTAAATTGAATAAGTCCAAGATGAGCACAGGAGGTGGAAGATCGTACCCTCGCTATAGCCTGTTTCCAAGACTCCTCATGTATTCGAATTCCTAGTTCTCCTTCCCATGTACACTTAAGCTTAACATTAGAGTCCTTACTAAAAGACAAGATAGCATCATAGAGTTTCGAAATGGTTCCTCTGTGATGAGGAATAAATGATAACGTCGTTTCTCACTGCTGTTCTGGAGGTAAAGAGGGGAAATTTGGGAAACACTTGGCAACAAAATTTCGAATTTGAAAATGGCGAAACAAATGGGTAATAGGGAGATTGTAACGAGAAGACAAATTGGGAAAACTATTGAAAACACCATCCACATATAAATGTTTGAACTGTTTTATACCCTTGTCACACCACACGTCTAAACTGAAACCAGATTTTGAGTGTGTTAAGAACCACCTAATTATCCAGAATACTTAAAACAGCAAGGATGGAGCGTACAGGGTCAGTCATATATAATAACAAGTCATCCGCATACAATGATACTTTATGTGCAATTTCATTACGGATGATTCCCCTGAATACAGAAGAAGGTCTCAATGTAATAGACAGAGGCTCGATGGCAATGGCAAAGAGTAAAGCTGACAGAGGGCAACCTTGACGACAACCACGACCCAGCGCAAAATAATCAGAGTAAACATCATTAGTTTGAACACTGGCTTTAGGGGACGAATAAAGAAGCCGAATCCAGGAAATAAATTTATCGCCAAAACCAAATTTCTCTAAAACTGCAAACAAGTACTCCCACTCCACCCTATCGAAAGCCTTTTCAGCATCTAAAGAAATCACAAGTTCAGGAAATTCAGATAGATGCTTTGAGTAAATAGCATTAAAGAGTGTACGGGTATTAAAAAACAATTGTCGTCTCTTTATAAAGCCATTCTGCTCTTCAGATATAATTCGAGGAAGCACATCCTCTAGGTGAGATGCAATTACTTTAGCCAATACCTTTGCATCGGCATTAAGCAGAGATAATGGCCTGTAGGAACCACAGGAGGTTGGGTCCTTGTCATTTTTGAGAAGGAGCGCTATGGTGGCTTGTGTGAAAGTAGGTGGTAATGAACCCGTTTCCAAGGATTCATTAAACACAGACAAAAGCAATGGTGCAAATTTACCAATAAATGTTTTATAAAATTCAATTGGAAACCCATCTGGGCCTGGAGCTTTATTAGGCTGCATAGATGTAATAGCTTTTAATACTTCTTCAACAGATAATGGGGAGTCCAATTGCCCGGCAATATTAGTACCAATAACAGGGTTTGAAAGATTATGAAAAAATTCATTCATTTTAGCTTTATCCGTGGGAAATTCGGACTTGCACAACAAAGAGTAAAATGTTTTAAAGGTAGAATTAATTTCCAAGGGATCTGTAGTGATATTGTCATAAGAGATTTTAATACTGGGTATCACACGTGAGGAGGCATGACGTCGTAACTGATGTGCCAACAAGCGACTAGCCTTGTCACCGTATTCATAATATGAACCACGACTGCGTAGTAATAAGTGCTCAGCCTCTTTGGTTGACATAAGATCAAATTCTGCTTGCAAATCAAGCCGCTGCTTCAGTAATTCTGGAGAAGGGTTCAGTGTATAACTTTGATCAAGGTTACTAATTGCAGCTATAAGTTCTTTAAGCCTGGCATTAATCTTTTTATTAGCACGAACAGAGTAAGAAATAATTTGACCTCTCAGGTAGCATTTAAGAGTCTCCCATAGCAGAGAATATCAAACAGAATCATTTTGATTTAAGGACAAGAACTCCTCAATAGAGCTTGAAATAAATTCACAACATTCTTTATCCGCCAGAAGGAGGGAGTTAAATCTCCAAAGTGGAGGACTACGTTTATAGGTAGAAAGTTGAATATCCAATAGCAGAGGTGAATGATCAGATATTATAATACCAGAATAGTCGGAAGAATTAACACACGAATTAAGAGTTCTGTCGATGAAAAAATAATCAATCCTGGAATAAGACTGGTGGACCTGGGAGAAAAACGAAAATTTTTTGATTGAAGGGTTGCGAAATCTCCATGGATCAACAAGATCATTCTGTTTCATAAAATCTGAGAATGTTTTAGACATAGATGATGGAGTCAAATTACGAGGAAGAGATCGATCCAAGATTGGATCAAAAACACAATTCAGATCACCACCAAGGATAAGCAAATGAGTATTCAGAAAGGGGATGTTACTCAACAAACTATTAGCGAATTCAGCACCATCAAAATTCGGGGCATAAACATTTACCAACAAAACCTTTTTCTGCATTAGGGTATCAGCAACAATGATATATCTACCATTCCTATCAGCGATAACATTGGTCGAAGAGAATTGAACTTTCTTATTAATGAGAATGACCACTCCTCTAGCTTTCGAATTAAAATTTGAATGAAAGACCTGACCTACCCAAGGGCAATATAACCTATAATGATCCTTAATGTGAAGATGAGTCTCCTGTAAAAATGCTGTCAGAATTTAGACGTTTCAAGATCTCTTAATGGGGTTACCCATACATATTCCAACTAATGAATCTAAGAGGCATGCCTGACCCAGCAATGCTGGGGTCTATATTGCCATTAACCATTCATAAAAAGGAAGAAGAAAAGAACCAAACCAAAATGCCAGTGGCCATGAAGAGCTGAAATGGGACAGCCTCCCTCCCCAACCCTAAACACAAATACACCCCAAGTCTCCACAGAGCAGAACAAAGGAGACAGCAGTGTACCCCAAAGTAGCAAAAATGATTCACCAATGTGACTGGACTAATTGGAGTCCGAATAAAAATAAAAGCGGTATAACAGTGTGCGCGTAACATTAAACATGTTTTTTTTTTTGTTTATTTTTTTAAAAAAGGGAAAAAAGAAAAAGACCCCCCCCCCCCCCCCACCCAAACAAACAAAAAAAAATCTCACAGTACAAAATATGATTTCCTCAGATGGAGAACTTTACAACACACCAAAAGTGCATAAAATTAAAAAAAAAATTAATTAATTAATTTAAAAAAAAAAAAACAACCAAAAAAAGATAACAGAAACAAAAAACAACCCAGTCCTGTGCAAATCAATGCAGCAAGCTTGGAGAAGATTGTGCTGGACTGGTCCGAAGTTCAAGAGTATATTATATGATTCAGTTTCATTATATAACAATGAAAATAAAAGGAACCAGCACACCAACAGTACAATAACTAGCACAACGGCCTAAGAAAACAATGCACAGATGGCGTTAAACCTAACGAGAGTGTGAACCCTTATTAGCATTACAGCATCAAACTGAGGGGCTATCGAGGCTCACCCAGAGATCAAAGTTTTGACATAATCACTGGCCTCCTCTGCTGAAACAAAGTCCTTCTCGACACCCTTATATGTGATGCGGAGTTGCGCTGGATGAAGCAGGCCATACCGAACACCTTCAATGCCACGGAGTTGCTGCCTGACAGTGTTGAATGCAGCACAAGCCCGTGCCACCCTGGCGATATAGTCGGGGCAGACTGAGATGGTCCGGTCTCTAACTTTAATCTGTCGGCGTTCTCTAGCACGTTGTAAAATGTCAACACAGTCAGTGTGGTAATGAAACCTGCATACAATGGCTCGTGGACGGTCGCCAGGCTTCGGTGCGGGTTGGAGGGTCCTTTGCGAACGATCCAAAAGCGGCTCCTTCCCCAGATCAAATGCTTCTTTTAGCAAGGAGGCTACGGCAGCAGTGGTGCACGTGTCAGGGCCCTCCGGTACTCCCACTATCCTAACATTGTTGCGCCGCGACCTGGACTCCAAGTCTTCACACTTATTTTCCAGCTTGGCTACATGAGCTGTGAGGCCCTTGATAGTGTTTTTCATCTCAGCTATATCATCAGAGTAGACAGTAAGTGCGTGCTCCATCTCCTTGACCGTACCTTTTAGCTCGGACACGGTAGAGTCATTGGCAGCTTTATCGATCGCGTCTTCACCGCCTGCAGGTCGAACTTAATGGTAGACAAAGCATCACCCAGAGTGTCCTGAAGTTCCTTTTTAAAGATGTCGGCTATATCTTTCCTCAGCGAAGCCAACAGCTCGACCTTGAGAGCCTCAATATCAGGATTAGCTTGGCACGAGGGTCCATGGTAGTCCATGGTAATATTATGTTGAAGCACAGTACACAGTACGACGGCTCACTCGAGGTATTCAACATACCTCGAGTGAGCCGAGGTATGTTGAATACCTCAACATGGTCGCGGTTTGCAAACTAGGCCTCAGTTGTGTTTGAATCCGGTTGTTCAGTCTGACGTCACTAGCCGTGTCTGGGTCTAAACTCCGCTGCAGGTCCATATATCAAACGATCACTATGGCATTACTGAGAGTTGAAAAACTGTCTTTAGTCTTTCATCTTTAATAAAATGATCAGCGTTCTGCTCTACCAGGTGTAACAACTGAGTTTAACATCCAGGCATCCATGAAAATGGAATTTATGACATTTAACAGAGTTAGAAGTTAGCAGGAAGTTAGCTCGCTAGCTTCCATGTAAATACAATATAGCATGTCCTGACTGCGGGGTTTTGGAAACAAATTAAAACGTACAGCTCTGTTATCACTTCCAGCATAAATGAAGACAGAAAACTAAACAGCAGTGACGTTTGTAGGGTTACTGAAGTTGGGCTAGCTGGTATATAATGATGTGCTACGTGACCGCTAGCGACACAGCTATGTTAGCATAATATAAACAAGCTAACTTTTTTTCCACTCGATAAAAGTTACCGTGAGTGTTCTCGGTGGTCAGGAACAAATGTAATCGCATGGCAGGATGCTGTAAAAGGACCAAACTTCAGCCAGGAGAACAACTGAGATAATCCATCCATAATACGAGGTTAGTCATTCATATACTGCTGCATGGGCTGGGCTGTAGCTACATCCTAAGGTTTTAAAAACTGAGCTTAAATAAATGATTAGCGGTAATAAAAGCCGAGGGAGGTCAACGGTGATCACTGACTGTTTTAGGAGCTTTTTGAGATCAAATAGAAGAAAATACATAACATTAAACATGTTAACAACACAAAAGCCATATTAAACGCAGACTACTTTAGACCCGGAAGTAGGATTCGTCGCGTCATCACTGAACAACCGGATAGAAGTAGTTTTAACATTTTTTGCTGCCATTTTATGCAGGCCCGAGTAAAACTTCTCAACAAAACAATCAACAAACCAAAACAGGACTGGAAATATAGTCGAAAAGCGCGAATGAATAACAATTTAATCGAAATCGGCGGCAGCTCCCAGACTCGCGTCCTACTCCATCAAAGCTCTTCCGGAAGTCCATGGTAATATTATGTTGAAGCACAGTACATATTACTGCTCGAGGCTCTTGACTACGGTAGCCGTAATGCTCCGACAATCGTGGCTATCTGACGGACAAAAACCATACAAGTTCCACATCACTGAAGTTGCACCATTTTTACAAACCAATTCTGGTTCATCTGTTTCATTCGACGATCTGCTTTTGTCCTTCTCATTCTCTGTTGCCGCCATGCTTTTTCCGCCATGTGCCTAATAAAAACAAAGGCACTGCGCATGAGCGTTTTACCCATATTCTATCGCGATGTTTCATTTTTTTATCATTGCCTAACACTGTATTACTGTGAACGGTATAATATGGCCCAACCCTAGACGGTATATTTTAGAAATAGCTGTAATCTTGACTGCAGCGATAGTCCTCCACTATCCTATACTATAGCATTTATATAGATGATATCATTGCCATTTATATGTTGAATACTGCCCTACTTCTCCATCACACCATGTGCATTAGCTCTGAATTCACAGGCTTTAGCTCTAGTTTGTGATGACAGTCATCATTCTGCTGTGTAGTATGATCAACACCTGCTGCAGGGGGTGATCAGAACAAGAGCTAGTATCAGCTGTAGTCAGAGGTGGTGAAGATGGAGGCAGTCTGATTGTAGGATGGCGTCTTCGCTGTACGAGCAGTTGAATGATGGTGGACTGTGAGAAATGGGCTTTGTATTGAAATTTATTGTATTTATTTTATCTGTATTGAAATACAAGGTGGGCAGGGCTGCAGCTAGTTGGACATTAATGGATTAAATGGAATGGATTAAACCTTAGAAATAAAAGCAAGCAAACTGTAGACTAGTAAAACAGTCACACATGGACATTCTTAGACGGTTGGAGTAAATTCCTGTATATACTGACTTCAAATGCTGTTTGTGTGTGACTGTTTTGTTGTGTTACAGTTGTCTGACGAAAAAAGGAGTCGGTCTTCTGCGCAGGAAAAACCCTTTAAATTGGGACTCCTGCTGATATTTCCATACTGAGAGGATTCTCAGTGTTTTAGCAGTGCACAGGAACAGCTTGGAAGTGAGTGGTCATTGGTCATCACAGGCTAAATTTATGTTGTACGTGTTTGGTCATCTGACAGAAAAACTTGTATTCTGGGCTTAACTCACAACCTGATAGCCCTGTGTTTTGTTGATCTCACCCTACAGTAACACACATTTTAAAAGAAGATGCAAAATAAAACAGTTTCTTGGTTGCCTTCTCTCCACTGAAGACTATGAAAGCAATAATTATCTTAAGCTGACTTCCGTTGGCATATAAGTGGTGTTCAGAAGAGATTTGAGTCAGACTGATTGAGCTGTGCTGCTCTAAGCCAGGGTCTATTTGTGTGATCTCTGAGGGGCTGTTTTAAAGTCCCTTTGCTCCACATCCAGTCTTGTGCCCTGTGTATTGAATTAACTGAGGGTAGGTTTCTGCCTATCGGAGCTCTCCATTGTTTGTTTACTACCGGAGTTCGTATCTCTTCCTGTGGTTACACAGACAGATATTCCTAAATTATGGTCTGGGGCCTCGGCTAAGCTGTTTATTTTTCTGTTGCTCGGCTTGTGCTTCTTTTATGCATTTAATGTGTTTAGACTGTCGTTTACAGTGTAAATGCAGACTAGATTTCTTATAGGCTTTTGTAAAATTACAAATGTTGATAAAAGCCAACACTGTGTGGTTTATTGTCTAGTTCCATGAAGAGGAAGGAATGTAATTAGCTAACATGTGTGGAAGGATATCAGTTGAATAGCCAACGGTAAACTGCATAAAGTCACAGTTGTGCCAGGGCTCTAGACTAACTTTTTGCCATGGTTGCACTGGTGCACCTAACGTTTTTTTTCTTAGGCACACCAGCACAAAAGTTAGGTGCACCCAAATTTTTCAGCCGCATCGCTTAACACCACAGTTTTATATGTTCACTTTTTTCGTTGTTTTTTTGGGGAGTAATTGCTGACCATACAGACAATATTGATTTGTAAATGATTAACAACACTAAGTTCTTTATTTGGAACCAGAGATGGGCTGTAATCTGATTACTTTTTTCAAGTAACAAGTAAAGTAAGGGATTACTATTGCAAAAACTGTAATTAGATTACCGTTACTTTCCCGTAGGAACGCTGCGTTACTGCGTTACTAAAACCGTGATTTTTTTTTTTTTTTTTTTGCGAGAATGTCTCACGACAGTGACGTAAGCAAGTGCGACGTTTGTGACAACAGCTGTGTGCAGATCAACAATGGATAATATATCGAGTGCGGGAGAGAGTATGAGCATGCAGCGTTTAAAGCGTGGAAGTACTGACCTTCCTTTAAGTTTGATTCCATAAAACGTGACAAAAACATTAGCATCCATTGTGCGTGGGAAGAAAACTTCTTTTTACAGCGAACCCCCCCCCCAAACTTCCAAGCAAGCACCGAGTGCGCAACGACGTAATGGGAAATTCACGCGATCAGTTCTTCAACTGACCGCGGCATACCTGCACCAGGGTAAACCTCCGCCTACCCTACTCCTGCTTTACAGGTGAAAATAGAGCAAAAGGACCGCTGAGTCTTTGATTTTATTTATTTTCTGCTGTGTTTTACTTGCATCTATTTGAAAGAGTGAGTGTAAACACACACACAAAAAAAATTATGTGCTGGAATGTGCAGAAAATAGGTTTAAATATTAAACAAATTTCTTCCAGTCAGAGAATGTTGCATATAATTAAATTTTTGCTTGATGCATAAAGTTAAAAGATTAAAACTAATAAAACAAGTTTTAAAAAGGGACCTTTCCATTTGATTATGATGGATTATGTAGAAAAAGTAGAATTGGGCTGAAAGATCTATCGCTTTATCACCTATTCAGGTTGTAAATCGTGTTTTTAAAAAGTAACTAAGTAATTAATTACTTTTGAAAATAAGTAATCAGTAAAGTAACGGGATTACTTTTTTGGGGAATTAATCAGTAATTAGTTACTGATTACTTTTTCAAGTAACTTGACCAAAACTGTTTGGAACACAGTTCTACAAGAAAGATAAGATCGGGCCTTAACATAAAAGTTATCAATCGTTCTTTTCATCTTTTCTCATTACACACAGCTACATCCACTTCTGCAGTTTTGCACAGTTAAATTTTTAAATAGCTTTAATGCACATAAGTATTTTGTCTCGCGCCAATTATATCGTCAGTTATATTGTTATCGCACATTTTCAAATATATGTCGTGATAAATATTTTTGGCCATATTGCCCTGCCCTAGTAGTTACCATTAACTTAGCTTGCAACACGCTGACAGAAACTCTATTCAGTGTAACTGCAATTACACTGAGTCATTATTGTATTTATAAGTAAACAGATTATTCAGTAAAGGTGGTATTTACTTTTAGCTATAGTGAGATGGATGAATATTTTCAAAAAGAATGATCGGTGCCATATTGTTGCTTTTACGGGCAGTCTAAGGCTTTAGATTGTATTTTCTATTATAGCAGGATATGAAGCAGTAATTTTTCTGGTGTAGATTCTGGTTAGAGTAAACCAGTGCAGGCAGAGACAGTGCAGCTGGAGTATGGCAACCACAGTGAGAGATCCTACGTGTAACAGCTGAGTGACTTGAAAGCAATTTGGCCAATGAGCTGGCTAGAGGAAAGAACCCACAGAACATCTGAAATATCAAATTAAAAGGACAGGGATGGTCCCCTAGTAAGTCGTGGATGACGTCGTCGTCCTGAGTAGATTAAAAGATGCTAAAGTTAAAGATGCACATCAGTGTTTCCTGCTCAAGTAAGTTCTATGTGTGGAAAACGCTGATGTGACTCTGGTGTGAGGGTTGATGTTAATCACTCTGACATTTCGGAATGTGGCTCAAAAACTGTGCTGCCATGTAATACAGTGAGAGGTCAGCAGGCAATTGGGGCACTCTAAATGTACAGTAGAAGAATTGTAATGTCAGAAACTTATGATAACAATCCACATGGTTAATGCTGGTAGACACACTTTTGTTAGCCAGCCAATAGGAATGCAGCATGAAGTGATGTGGAAAAAGCAAAACAGACCCACAAGGGGTGCATGGTAGTAAACTATTTGGGTTTTAACAAAGCAGAAAATGCAGTGAGGTAACTGCAGCAGAAATTAGTTTGGGTGGTGTGGCCTACAGCTGTTCTTGTGACTAAATAAGATGTAGCATGGAGAGATACTGCAGTCTCATGAAACAAATCTCATCAGCCTTTCTAGTGTCATTCTAGCAGTGTCAGCAGAGCAGGCCTAACAGGAAATAAACTTCTTCTAACTGGGGATAGTGAACATAAATCTACCAGTATGGTCCCTGCTGTTTTTAGTCAAATCAGTAGGAGGCTGATGTGAATCTGGTATTTGTCTGACCATTTTCCATAACAGTAAATGGACAACCGAATCATATCTGTTGGTGATCAGCCTTAAAAATTCCTGGTTAGGTTTCTGTGGTGCAATGTAAGTGTTTCCATCAGTGAGGCTGTCCAGCAGGCGTTTAAGGAGATCGTACCTACCTCATTCTGCTTGGTGCGAACTCAGCCATGTCAGCGGAGCCTTTCCGCTATGAGTCATGAGTTAAAAGGCCACCCTGTGTGGCTGGAATACCTCACAACCTGTCACTCCTCCTAAGACTGTTTATTGTCGGAAGCAGTTCAACCTGCTGTGCTGGATTCAGTCAGGCAGCCTCTCAGTATCTGTTTTTCTGACCTCCTTTTACTTATTGTGCATTTTCGTGTCAGTTTGTTGCTAAATACTGCAATTGGAGGGACCAGTCATAGCATGTACTTAAAAGATAAAAAAAATGTCTGTAACCACTGTGATATCCATCATTGGTTTCTGCAAGGAAACTTGGTATGTTAGTATTAGTGTTTTGGTTGCTGCCATATTGGCATTTTGGGGCCAGAGGTGACTGTATCTTGACAAAAGTTAAATTAGTGACAAGCTATGTCCAAAACTAATACAAAAGTATTGCATACAAACTGTAGAAGTGCTATACACAGACCCACATATCTGCTATTAAGGGCAGTGTAACCTCTTGTACAGTCTGTGCTGCACAGCAAGCCATAGTGTCTGCCATTAAGAGGTCTACTTCAGAGGCTGAAACTAACAGCAGCGTCAGAGTGGCCACACGTCTACCTTTAAACCTTACTGTACACTCATATTTTAATAGAACTTCATTAAAATTCAGTTGCTAGCCCTGGACCTGTTTTTGCCCCCTGGTTGGGTCACTGGCTGTGGTTTTTGTGTACCTGCGTCACTGACGATGTCCTCCTGTGTTCTGATGGACTTGGAGTGGCCCTTCAGCTTGTAGCAGATATCCAGAGGACTAATGTCTCCATCTAACTACTTTCATCACCATCTTTAGCAGATGATTGTGAAGTTGGAGTTAATCAAAGAAACTGAGCTAATTATTTTACTCAGATATTAAATGTTATATAGCCAATAAAATATTTGCGGAGGAGAAACATTAACTGTAACGGTTATGTATGACGTTTTGAACTGACTAGACTGTATATAAAAGATGGGCAAATCTGCATTCTTTCTGTGTGGCAAGAAAGGAGGAGATCCCCCCTGGTTATATAAAGAAGCCTGGTTACATATGAGTGATGGCCTTTGGCTGAGTTATAAATGGCAGGGATAGCTCAGTAGGTAGAGTGGTGGCCCCATGATTGGAAGGTCGGGGGTTCGATTCCCCTGAACAGCTACCCTGAGGTACCCCTGAGCAAGGTACTGTCCTTTCACACTGCTCCCCGGGCGCCCAATGGCTGCCCAATGCTTCACTGAGTGAATGGGTTAAAGGCAGAGAGGAATTTCCCCACGGGGATCAATAAAGTACACTTTCTTTCTTTCTTCTTCTTTCAATCCTGGGTAAATGTTCCTGATGAGTTCATGGGCTCAGTTGCTAGTTTCTGTTCTTAGTGGAAACATTGTGGTGTTTATTTAGTAAAACACAATCCTGTGAGAGTCAATAAGGGGGATGAAGCATTGTATGCTATAGTGGACATACAAGTTACTAAACTATGAGTGTAAAGTATGTCAGATCCACCCCATGAGTGTTGCATCTGCTCTGCTCAAGGCTTCACAACAAGACCTCACTAACCAAAGGGTGACAATGATTGTCTATTTAATCATCTGCCACAACTAGAATATACATCTGTGAAAAACTCTGTTAGCTTAGCTGTGCACAGATGTTGGAAGCTCAGTTGTCAGCACCATATTTTCCATATTTTTATTCCATATTATACAAAGTAATTGCTTTGTAAGGCAAGTTGTTAAAGGTCTTGGTTTTGACTATGAAAGAGCACTCTTTTCACTCAGTCAGTATAATCAAACATGTATTCATGTGTCAGCATGAGTGTGGTTTTTTTTTATTTATTTTTTAAATTTTTTTTATTTCAGTAAATACGCTTCAGTATACGGTAGAAGTCTGTACAGTCTGTGGCTATTGTTTTTTTTTTTCCTTTGTCTTTTTTGTGGTGTGTGGAGCATATTTCATATATTTCAGTTTGGTCTCAGACTAAACTTTTTAATGTGTAGTATTTTTCTGTTGAAAAATCTTGCTTATCCTGCAATTACAGATGTAGATAGAAACATTGAAGTTGCATAAATCATTTAGTTTGCCAATTACACTGATTGTTGGTAGGACCAGACATTCATAGAATCACATTCTTTCTGAATTATTATGGAAGCCCATTTGTGCCAGTGTGGGTGTTTTGCTTTGTTTTTTCTTTCTTTGTTTGTTTGTTTGTCGCCCCTCCCGCCCCCCCCCCCCCAATTGATGTAAAATCATGAACTTTGGACTCTTTTTTTTTTTTTTTTCCCTTTTCAAGTGAGAACATTTAGCTAATAATTGTGACTTTTACCATTTTATTTAAACGTTTAAAGAAAAAAAAAACAAGACTAGACTGTTAGCCATCGTTATTTTCGCCACATTTCTCAAAATAAGAATTTTAACTTTTGAGATTAAACGTTTTAGTGTGTGTGTGTGTGTGTGTGTGTGTTTTATGGGATAGTAGTGATATTTTCCTTTAAATCCTTTAAATGTATCAGTTAAATATTTCACTCAAGGGTGTTTAAGAGATTTATGTGTAATAAACAATTTTACAAAAGTATCGAATTTTCAATTTTTCATTAAATTTGGACTTCATCTTGGCTCATCCATTCCCCCCCTGCCTTTCCCCCCTCTTTATCATTTCATCATCCTTGTCTGGAGTAGAGGTTGTGGTGGAGTATGATTATGACGCGCTCCATGATGACGAGCTGACCCTGCGACCTGGCGACATCATCAAAAATGTGCGCTACGTAGAGGAGGATGGTTGGATGGAGGGGGACCTCAATGGGAAAAGGGGCCTCTTTCCCGACAACTTTGTCAAGGTGAGAGATAGATTAGTGTTCATCTATCAACTGGCTTATATCAAATTGCAGCTTGTTTGTTGGAGTAGAGCTAACCGTGTTGTCTATCACACTGTTAGTGATAATCCTATTGAAACTGGGAGCATTATCAGAGTATAGCAGTCTGCTACACAGAAGAATTTTTGTGCTTTATATTTGTGTGGATGCTTTAAGCATCCACACTATTGAGTTCCTCTTGGGACTTCCGTACACTTTTTGGCACTTAACTACTTCCACAATTTTCAGTCGATTTTCACCGTTCAAATTTTAAACTATTCTGCTATTTCTGCTAATGTGTGCTATGTCTTTTGGTATTTTTCACTATTATACTTTTTAAAATATTAAGCTTAATTTGTCCCATTGAAATGAATGGGAAACTTCTGCAATTCTGCTAAAATTTGCTTGTTTTCGAAACTTAACTACTTCCTCATATTTTCACGTAGAACAAGCATTCAAACTTTAAAATGTTCTCAAATTATTGGGCTATTCAGGTATAAATCAGCTTTTTCAAATCTTTTACCGTTTTACTTTTATGCCTCTTAAAGTTTTCAGTTGCAAAATTGTGATTTTTCACAAAATACATGCGTTGTTATGGTTGCTATGCACTTGGCTTCCAGTGTGCCACTGAAGGTTTTGCAGTCTTCTCTTCATGTCCGAACAACTTCTTGCTACTTGCTCAATTTTCACTCAACTTCCACAAATTATACATCAAAACGTAGGTATTTTTGCTGGCTTTCCGAAAATGTCACTATCATTGTTGTGGGATTTATAGAATTTTGGCAAATCTCCTCAGACCAACACAAAGTCGCAAAACTCTCCATAGAAAGTCAATGGAGAGCTTGTTCAAAATCACCGCTTGATTTCTGTAATGAGAGGCATATTCCAATCGTCATATCTCCTTAACGAAGCAAAGTTAAGACATAAGGCTTGTCCCAGTATATCTTCAGACACTCCTGACGCTCACAATTCAAGAATTTTTTTCTCACCTATTGCCGTTCTGAAATGAGTTAGACTTGTTTGAGAGTAGGAAATTTGTCCTTCGCTCAGATTTCTTCAGATTTCAAACTCTGGAAATGAACCACTTTTTTCTCTCGTCATATCTTTTTAATGGATTTCCACAGAGACCTGAAAATTTCCATGATTGTTCACCAAAGCCTGCTGTCTCTTACGGTGAAAGAATGATATCGATACTCCAAATAGATTTAGAGTTAGAAAGCGTTGTTTGAGGGCAAGTCAAGGCAGTTTTTGCTTTGCTCTACTCAGTTATGGTGCATTAGAAGTCAAATATCTTTAATAATTCATATTTTAATGATAAATTGTCAACACTTTAAGATTCCCCCATCTCTTCTGAACAAAACGGTGTAAGAATGACCGTTCTAGCCCCTACGGTTAGGAAATTATGGTCATTTGTTTGAGGGGAGTCGTCATTACGAGAAATAGACTGCAAAAATCCTGTGTCTCTTTGTGCTGCGTGCACCTGTTTTGGCGGGAAAAGGTGCACAGGCTCTCTGATTGGTGGATTCAAATTGAGCAGCTCCCAGGCTGCTTGACTGAGCATGAAACTTGCTTCTCTCTCCGTGTGTGTGTGTGTGTGTGTGTGTGTGTGTGTGTGTGTGTGTGTGTGTGTGACAGAGAGAGAGAGAAAGCCTTTTTATGGGATGATCTCATTGTAAGATTCAAATTCAATATATTTAGACTGGTTGACTGAATTGGATCTTGTGTGTGAGAGAGAGAGAGAGAGAGAGAGAGAGACCCTCTTTAGGGCAGCATCTCATTGTTGGAAAAAATATAATATATTCAGACTGGTTGACTGGCATAGACCCTCTGTGTGTGTGTCTCTCTCTCTGTGCATTTGTGTATACATATTTGATTTTGTGTGTATCTGTTGGCTGTTCCTTCTTGTTTTTTAAATTTATTTTTATTTCTTTATTTTTTTTTCACAGGTGAATAACAATTAGTTTTGAGGGAACTTAACCATGTTCTGTTTTTTTTTCAGCTTGTCATCTTACATTTTCCAGTATTTTCACTTAAGTTATTACTATTCTGTTCAATCATAGTATTTGTTCTAAATCATTGTTATTATGCTATATTGTAGTATTTCTGCTAAATCATACTATTTCTACTATATTATATTTTTCTTTCTAAATATAGCATTTCTGCTATATAATTGTATTTCTGCTATGTTATAATATTTGTGCTAAACCAGAGTATTTGTGCTGAAACATGGTATTTCTGCCAAATTATAGTATTTCTGTCAAATTATAGTATTTGTGCTGAAACATAGTATTGATTTAAAATTACAATATTCATAGTTCAACACAGTGTCTCTGGTAAATCACAGTATTTCTGCTCTGTTGTACTATTTTTCTAAATCATAGTGTTTCTGTAATGCTTAAGTATTTTTGGCTAAATACATTCTTTCTGTTATCTTATATTATTTCTCCTAAATTCTTGTATTTTTGAGAAGTTATCATGTTTCTGGTAAGTTACAATATTTCTGCTAAGTTCTGGTATGCTATTGTATTTCTGCCAAGTATTATGTTTCCTCTAAGATATTGCAGTTCTGCTAAGTTATTCCATTTTAGCAAAGTTCCTTTGCTTCTGCAAAGTTTTTACAATTTCTGCAACTTTTCAGCCTTTTCAGCTAGTTTTTGCATACAGCTTCAGCTTTAAAGCATCCACACTGCATTTTCGCAGGAAATGCTAATTTTTCTAGTTAATATTACTTTGATGAATGATGTAAACATTTTAGAATAGAAAGGATAGAACTAAAGATCAGAAAGTGTTTACAGAATTCCTTTTGCGAAGTTAGATTTGTGTTTTGGAAAAGCAGAACCTTTTTATTGGAATAAAGGTTTAAAGGGGTAACTTGACCTGGTATCATTTTGATGGATTATTTTAGAGACATGAGCAATGTTCCCTCTAATTTTTCATGTGTCTGAGCGAACACACAAACTCCCTGAGCGGTCCCTTGGACCACTGTGAGCAACAGCAGACATGTGCACTGTGGTCACGCCAGCATTGAATCCATCCAAGTTACGTGGTTTATTAAAATAATCAAATTACAGCATTTATGATAGACTACTTTTAATTAACTGCTTTAGCCCACTTACAATGAAAATTTAAAAAAAATCTTGTTCATGACCTGTGTAGTATGTTAACTAGTGGTGCAACGGATCAAAAATCTCTCGGTTCAGATCGGATCACGGTTTTAAGTCACGGATCGGATACATTTTTGGATCAGCGAAAAAAGACAAAAATTTAACATTTACTTATTTACTTATTGAAGTATTTTTTGCCTGTTAAAAACATTCAACTCAAGACTCATTCCACGCACTTATAAAAAATAAATAAATTATGGTACAATATAGGGCAGTACAGGTCTTTGTATCTACCACTCAATTCAATTCAATTTTATTTATAAAGCGCCAAATCACAACAACAGTCGCCTCTAGGCACTTTATATTGTAAGGTAGACCCTATAATAATACATACCGCTCATTATATCGCACTCTGCTGTGATATAATGAGTTGTCACGGTCACGTAGCTTTCCGTTGCCCTGGAGGTCCACCCATTTGTAGTAGTTGGGGCAACAGTAGATGCCTGGGACAGTTCAGCCACGACTTAAATCTTTTCTAGCTCATACATGCTTGGATCTTGGCACTAAAGTGGACGCGAACACAAACGCATGGCATAAGCACGTTCATCATAGCTTAAGCCCCTTGTTTTGCACAACGGAATACAGCCTTCCATCTGCAGCTAAACACCCCAATAGCTTTTGTAATAGCTTTAGCCCGGTCGGATTGGGCAGCAAAGGGCTGCTTAAATACCGCAAACGCCTCTGCTCCTCCACTTAGACCGCTAGCGCTGGCCATAACTATCGCTTGACAGACCCACCACACGCACCATACACATACTTTTTTTTCTTCTTTTTCGAATCTTCGGATCACGTGCGTACCGAACCGTGGAGTGGGATCGGTTCGGATTACGGATCAACCGTGATCCATTGCACCACTAATGTTAACACTATTGGAAGTTTAAAAAAAACAAAAAACCAAAAAAAAAACACTTCAACTCCAATTTTGAAAACACAACTTTCTTTCTTTTTTTTTCTTTTTTATAAAGCCCTGACTTGTATTATGAGTATGAGTCTGTGGTCTGGGAGAGCGTCATGTAACTCTGTAATAACCAATGTTGGGCAATTAATTATATAGTTACTTCTTCAACAAAGTAACTGAGTTATGCAAATTACGAAGTTTTTTTGCAGCTGTTTATCTAAAAATGCAGCCAAGGCGGTTTTTTAAATAAACATTTAAAACTATTTACAGAACAATCAGGTGTTCTGCATCAAATTTGATGCCACACAAATTATTTGTGCCACTTCAAAAATAATTTCTGTCCACTATGAGATAAAGGAGAACAACCTGATACCTGCAGGCCTGACAACAGGAGATGTATCACTCCTGTAACACCTGTAATATTCAGTAGTCGCCTCATTGTTCTGACACACACAACAAAACTATTGACCACACTACACACTAACAACACAAGATTTGCGCTAAACGTCGTAAATCGCTCACATCTCAAAACACCGCCGTCACTCCTAAAACTCCCCCCCTTTCCTAAACAACTAAATGTCATGTTGGCATATCATTTTTTGATTGGGCGACATGATACATTTTTCGACCAATAGGAAAGGGTGGGGGTTTTTTGGTTTTGTTTTTGCTCACAGGCGGCGAGTGCTTTCAAGCGCTTTCAAGCACTTTCCTTATAAAACGCTGTTTTTACTGTTTCTTCCCGCAAATATAAACAACGATAGTATTCAGGAAGCAAACCAAACATTGCATATATTTTTATCATAACTCTGGTTTTACGTAGCCTATCAACACAATTTAAAAACTGGTATAAAGTCCACACTTTTTCCGTCAGTTGTTCCGTCTGTCCTGCTCACATATCTAATGGTTGTACACGTTGTCATTAACGTGGCTTCACTTCACATCAGCCACACTGCTTTGCTAGCTAAAACACTGGTGTCGGCACATAAGGACGCTGTCATAGCTTGTCAACGACGTTGATTAGCTGCATATATACGAATGTGAATCGCATTATTGCCTGGACTATGGGATAAGTTGGCATCGTTGTTATCCCATACGGGAGCAGCCAGTCACTTACTGACTAACACTGCAAAACAGAATTGTTTAAGTTTTAATTTCAATTCAGGTTAAAAAAAAATTTTTTCTTTTTTTTGTGCGCAATGCAGATTTTCTGTGCGCAGAGACCGTGCCAGCAGTGTGCAATTGCGCACGTGCACAGCTTAGAGGGAACATTGGATGTGAGGTATCTTGTATTTAAAAGCACCTCTGTCCTCTCGTGTTACTTCTCTGTCTCTTATGTTAAGCACTTTGGTATACCGCTGGTTTTTAAATGTGCTCTATAAAAAAGTTTGTTGTTGTTGTACCTTATGTGTCTGGCCTTAGCCTCTAAGGAACAGATACCACTGAGCTGAAAGCATTGGTATCGACACTGCAATACTAATTTAAAGATTTGTAACCCTTACAAAGGTTCCTTTTTAGATGAAAAGATAAAAATAAGACTGAGTAGTACTTCAGTCTGTCACCAAACAATCTGATATAGAAACAAATGCAGAGGAGCAGTATCGGGATTGGGGTGTTGACTTTTTTTTTCCTTTTCTGGAGTGAAACTGGTTATTAAACTGTCGTCTGCAGAGCTGTGTCCGGTCTATGATGACCTTTCTTTGAGAGATAATTTTGTGCTGCTTTAACAGTGAAATGTAGGAACTGCCAATTGCAAAGTCATTCTTAAAGCGTAAACACTACTTCAAATCTAAAGCACACACTGATAACACAGTATAACCTGTATATAAAAGATACAATGTAACCAGTTTTTTCAGCCTCAACCATTTTCCAAACCGTTTCTGTAACACAACAATACTTGTCTGTTAATTAGTGGTGTTTATCAGATAGTTGTAATACTGCAATATAAAATAGTATGTAGCCATAATATTTCTAAGATATTGCCAATGGGTCGAACACAGTTAAGTTGTCTAGTGAACAGCTAACTGTTATCTGGGCCTCCACTAGCAATCCTGTAACTCTAAACGGCTCTCCCTTGCCTTTAAGCCTTTTGACAGGATCAAAATTAATCTTAAGGTAAATAATAAATTACAAAATGTACCCATCATACAACTGCTAATGGGGCCAGGGACTCTCCATGGAGGCTAAAACTTGGCTATAAAGATGCTTCGTAATGCAGTAAAACTAGACATTTTAATATAGAAATAAAGCAAAAGTGCTACATAGATAGCTTAAACAAATTGCCACATAATGATCTTACATTTTCTTGACTTGGGTTTTCACAGTGTAGTGTCTGGAAAGTTCCACTAATGTTAATTTATTACATTAATGTCGCATGATAATAGTAAAGCTCACTGAGTATTTCTCCAGTGGTCGGGTAAATCATTCCCACAGTTTGAATGAGCCAATGAATTTACAGCCACCAATAAACAAGTGCTGCTTAGTGCATTTGATAGCACAGCAACTTTCTGGCATTTTGGCAAAGATAAACTCAGAGGCGTTTAAAGAATGGTTGGAGAGCCAAGAGTATTGTTTTCTGCCCACCTACTATGTATTGGGATAACTTGCTTTTTGAGCCAATTTTTGGCACACTTTACATTGCTGAATCAAATTAGGGTGATCAGCCCGGATACAGTTGGTTTCCAATAGAGAATTTCCTATTGTGGCTTGTCATTATGAATGAGCTTGGACTGTGAACGATGAAAGTGGCCTCTGATTTAGCGAGGGCTTAAATTGGTTGATTAATGCTAGTGGTCAACCTTTTGCTGTTGGATTTGGGTGATGCTGCTACTAGTAGTAAATGGCCTGTATTTGTATAGCACTTTACTTAGTCCCTATGGACCCCAAAGCGCTTTACACTACATTCAGTCATTCACACATTCACACACAGCTAATTCACAGCTGTGGATTAGCCGTCAGTCAGCTCTGTGGTTTTAATGTAGCTCACTCACCTTTTATTACTTATTCGTGCTGTCTGCATCTGACTGCTTCTCCTTCTGCACAGCTAATGCACTGAAAATGAGTCCCTGAACTGCTGCCCTCTTCTCTCCTCTCCCCACCATCACACAATCCTATGTAGTGTAGAGCTGGGCGATATGAGATTTTTTTCATATCACGATATGTTTTTTTCATTTCAGGCGATAACAATATATACCACGATATAAGCCAAATAACTATATTTGTAAGATTTAAATGTGCCATTGCTCACAAGTAAAATGTGAAATAATCAGCAGCTTGTTTTTATTTAAATATTTATTTCCCATAATAAGTTCAACAGGGTAGATGTACTTAAGGAACATGAGACTTTTTCAGATAAATAAAGGCAAATATTGCAAACTACACAAAAGGCAGCCGCTAAAGCGTTTAAGTTTCAAAATAGAACAAACGAAACAGACTAAACTGTCAATTCCACTTAGAAACAAAATATTAATTCTAAAAATAAATCTTAGTTTGTTTTACAGAAGAACAGACAAAACTGACTTTTGTCAATATCAAATAAACTGAGAACTAAAAGCAAATTCTCAATCTCTCCTTGCTGTATAGCTTAGCTTTTCAAACAGTTTTAACAGTTACTTCAGTCTGACAAAAGCCGAATGACGAATTAGCGCTTCCAGTCAGAGACTGAGGCTACGTGCACGGGTATTTTTGAAAACGGAGATTTTTTGTTTTCGTTTTAAAAAATAATCCCGTCCACACATAAAGGCAGAAATGAAGGAAAACGCTGCTATGAACATGCCAAAGCAGCAGGTGGAGCTAGATTCCTAACCGTGCAGAAATGTTGGCCAATCAGAAGTCTAGAAGCCTCGGTGGGAAAAAGCAAACAAAGCTGGGGCATAGAAGCAGAACAGAGTCGTATGTGTGGAGGGACAGTAACTGTGTGTATATGTAAGCATTTAAACACTGCAGAGAGTAGAATTAACAGTAACAGTATTGTAGAAATTCATTTCACCGAAACAATAACGTGGCGCACAGTGTGACGCATGCACCAGTTTATTGTATTTCCAGACTTGCTTTCGGCACAATTTACTCTGTTTTTTGTCAGACATGAAATAGCCGAAATACCTTCACACTACGGAACTTCTTTGGCTCTTCCGTTCGACAATCTCTCCGGCATTGGAACCATCATCTGTTTTCTCTTCGGTCACGCTCGGTTGATTTTTCTAGTCGGCACACTCATTTCCTCCATTACGCGCTGGCTCCATTACCCGCTGGCTGCTTCCCAAACAAACACACGTGCGGCTTGGCACTTGTGCTGTACGTAACAAGTCACGCGACGTGACGCTGCGGCTGTGATTGTTTCGGCTCTGCGCTACTTAATTTGGATTGGCTGACCTTTTTTTATTTTTTTATTTATTTATTTTTTTAAGAGGACAAGAGCAGCGAGGTCTATCGCGATACATATCGTTATCGTTCTATCGCCCAGCTCTAATGTAGTGATAGGTAATCTGCTAATCAGCCTGGTCTAGTCACTGTGCTCAGGTATTTAATCCTCTATGGAGCCTGCTGGCTGTTGAACTTTGCTCCTTATGACATAACAGTGGTATGACTTATTGCATTTCTTCTTCCTCCTCCCTTTAATTGGAGTCATACTTGTGTGATCGGAGGGATGTGAAACTGAGGCATGGTAAGGAAGTTGGCTAAATGAAAGACTCTCACAATAATGGGAATGCTTTAAGGAATTTTGTAATTGATCATTTTTTGTGTATGGGTAGTGAAGGGTTTGGAAGCTTCTCTCTTCCAGTTATTCACTTTCTCCTGGTTTTACTGGTTTAAATGTTTCAGGCTCTGAAAGTGTTTGTGTTTTTGTAAATGGAATACAACTGTATGGTCTCAGACTTTTAGGTTACATTGTACTAGCTAGCTGATACCTATCTGTTGGCAGCTTCTCGCAGTATTAACTTTTTTGAAACTCATTGTCTTCATTGGGAAGGACTTATTGACAGTCAATTATGGTCACAAGTGTCTGTAACATTTACTGATAGCAATGGTTTCATTTTGGATAAATGCGTTAAGACTGTCTGATAATGAGCTGAAAGTCATTTAAATTCAGCTCATAGATTAAAAACACTGTTTTCCTGACACAAAAACGATTACTTACAACAAATAGACTCATTGATTCCTTTTTTTTCTTTTTAAAATGTTACCATAATCTATGAATTTCACAATCAGGAAATTCTATTCTAGTTAAAATCAATCTATGCATTATTTTTGTTTTTAAGTCAATTGTATAAGGAAATGTAAAATATTTGTTGACAGTCTACAGCTGAGAATTAAAGTTCAAAATTCTATGTACACTCATCACAGGCATGAATGCCATGGAAATTTTGGGCTTTCAATGACCTTCGCAGTGGGTTCACAGCTTAGAATTTATTTATTGCAGAGGGTCAAATATATACTTAAATCCCAGTAATATTTGGTTTAATGTCCCTTTGCAAGTTGCAACTTGATCAGATGCCATCGACAAGCTTTTGACACAATGCTGGTTGGATATTTGACTACACGTTTTGGGAAAAATTAACGCAGTTCATTTAAATTGGTTGGTTTGGTGGCATAGGAATATTCAATAGGATTGAGGTTGGGGCTTTTGGACAGCCATTTCAAAGGCATTTTCTAACAACTGCAAGATTATCCGTTGGACACAACTGGACATAAGTAAATGTTTGTTTGGGTCTTCTTGTAGACTTTGGAAAACTGTCATCCTCAGATGAGAGGAAATTGGTTTGCATATTGAGTAAGCTTTTCATAGCCATGGGCTGAGGGTTGCCGTCCAGGAAGGAAGACTCTACTCCAAAATCAACAATTTGCAATTTCCCACATAGACAGACAAATGCCTTCTCGAGAAATGTTTTATATTCAGACAGGACAAAGATTGAGCTATTTGGAAACAATGATAGGAGGGTTTCAGACCTAAGAACACTGTACTTACTGTCAAGCATGGAGGTGGTAGGATTATGCTCTCGGACTGTTTTGCTTTGCACAGAGTGGATGGAATAATGGAGGACTACCTTCCAATTCTTCAACTTTGCTTGAAATTAACAGAGGGGTGGTTGAAACTTGTACATAACTGGGACATTCCAACACATCAATGATTCCAAACGCATGTCAAAACTGGTTTCTGGAATCATCTTCCCAAGGGCCCGACCTCAACCTTTTTCAACATTTGCGTCCTATACTTACAAATTGGGGTCCAGGCCTCCAATTTAATTGAGTGCAGCCAAGGAGAGTGCTCAGATATCCAGCCAGAATTGTGTCAGAAACTTGATGCTTAGCAAAAGCCTTTGGTCAAACTAAATATTTGTGTGGATGTATGCATATTACCAAATCTATGTATAATGTTGAATGGACTGTACTTTTATAGCACTTTTCTACTCTCTACTCGATTTCTGCTACATGCTTCATTCACCCATTCACACATTTATACCAGCACTTCCTTTTAAGCCCGGATGTGTCCTTGAATTGACACATGCACTCACACAATGATTGATTGGGACAACCTAGGGTTTAGTATTTTGAAGTATACTTGGCCATGCAAGACTATGGGAGCCGGAGATCAAACCATCGACCTTCTGATTTGATTGTCTACCTCCTGAGCCACAGCCACCCAATAATTGTGACCCTTTGTGGATTAGAAAAAATCCTAAATAAATTCAAACTTGTGCACTCAGTGCAGCATCTGTAAGAGTTGTTGAGTAGACGAAAGTGCACAGAGACGGCTGCTTGGATGGCTGATTTTGCTGGAGGAAGATGTTTGTTCATACAGTGAATGTAAAAAAAAAAAAAAACAAACCCTCAAATTAATACTCTGGCTGTGTGAGGTCACATATTTTAAGTTCTCAGCAGAGGTCAGAGGAGAGGTGTTGTTGAAGCAGCGTACATCGTGTTCATTTCTTCCATTTGTCATATCTCAGCTTGCTGGAGCTGAAACTTTTTTAAAAATGTATATATATTTTGAGGCAGACACACAGCTGGGCTTCCTCTTCTGCAGAATAGTAAAGTGAGTGTCTGTGCACCAGGAAGCATGTGGTGAACTGTTCACTCTTTAACCAGCACAGCTTTAAAGTCCTGTGGGGTGGCGGTCTCCAGATCAGTCCCACCAAGGACAGTCCAAACTCCTCCGAACAGTTAAGTTGCTTTCATTTATGTTAAATGTGGGAAGTTGGTGCATTGAAGCTTTGATGAACTTTAAAAGTGTGATCACACTTAAGCTTCTGTTGCGGGGGTTTTTCTGTGAAAGACTCATTGGTTCAAATTTAAGCACCAAGAGAGAAGAGGAAAAACAGAATTGTTTTCATCAACCGCAGCGCAGAGTCAAATTTTGCAATAATTTAGTCCTCTGTTTGTATTTGCTGCACAATCAACTGACCTGACATACTTCATGCACAGACTCGATTATATAGAGAAGCTGTGACTGGTGCCCTGCTTTTTAATGCTTTAAAGTTTTAACTTTACTAAGTGTTTGGGAATTGAGCTGCTTTTGGATCCGCTACCTCCTCTCTGCGTTTCTATGCTGGCTTCAGTTTTAAGGCCCAGATGCTGTCATTTGAAATAATGCCACCTGTACACACACTAAGAGGTGGATCAGAGATTCAGTATGCTTTAGTAAAACAAAAGTCTTTGTTGGTGCATTTGTTGTTGGTGTAGTAGTAGTTGTTTGGTGATGATCTGCAGTTGTTGTTAAAACGTTCTGACTCGTTACCAGTTTACACCTCAGTACTTCTTGCGATAAATGGTACAATACATTGAAAACTCTAAGCAATGTTACTCAGCATGCTGGCTAGTGTCCCTTCATCTGTGCACTCGTGACAGTATTTAGTGAAGGTGTGACCGGGACTTCGTGCTGTTGTCAGGGAATTTCCCAGGCAGGCAGAATGTGGCAGCTGTTTTATAGCCCGACTGTGTGGCGTGGTTGGGATCATTAGCAATTGCTACATTCAGCTGTAAGTAGTACAGTCTTACTTTGCAGGCTGATACTGGTTTCCATACTTATGGTTTCACGTTGAACATTTTAGATTACGTTTCAGTTCCCCTTATGTTGTGTGAAACTGACACACTGTTTTTTGTTTGTTTTTTTTCTTCTTTTATTTCCACCTAATGGAACCTAATGTCCTATTGTCCCTTTCGGTGACACTGGAACTGTCTCAGCCGCTTTCATCCTGCGTGGCTCACATCCATGGGTTCTGTATGTTGAGAGTTTTTCAGAACACATTCAGAAGCTGTTTAAATGGCCAAACTGTGATATTTTTTTTTTTTTTTTTTTTTTTTTTTTTTTTTTTTTTTTTGCTGCAGTAAGAAGGAGAAGAAAAGAAATTAAGAGAATTCCATTGAGTTCAGATTTTAAACTTCTATTTTAGTAAATAAAATCTTGGCCATGAGTACATTTCCATTTGATTCTCTCTCTCTCTCTCTCTCTCTCTCTCTCTCTCTCTCTCTCTCTCTCTCTCTCTCTCTCTCTCTCTCAAAATCGTTTGAAGCTTTGTAAAATCACATAAGATGCAGGAATAAGTAGTAGGATTTAAGAGTGTAATAATGGACTGAAACAGAAGATGGCAGCATATATTACTGCATAATATTTATGCATACAAATAACCAAACATCAAGGCAAGCTGTGTAGCCACACAATGCACAATTGCATCAAACTGACATTGAGGTATGTCAATTTGTAGTGTTGCTCCATGGTGCAGCCACGACACCGTAGCAAAGTTTACACACTATGTCTACTTAATCCACGTCTGACTCTGCAAACCCATAATGTTTCCACACCACTGAAGTCGTTTTATCTCTCTTTTCAACCAACGGCATTCTTTCTTTAGCAGCCATTATCCTATTCTCTCTAAATAACTTCTACTTAGCTTTCCGAGCTTCCCTCGAGTCCTCTTTATTGTTGTGATGTGTGTTCGAAACGCAGAGAGGCGCGCTTGATTTGCCACACGGAGCAGCGCGAGAGCAAAGCACGAGGGAGGTGCTAATAATCGGCTCAGTCATTTTTAATGATCGTTGAAAGCCGAGATCGTAATTTAGATTAAAATTTGATTAATTGAGCAGCCCTACTTCCTTCATATTTTTTTTTCCTGATGGCTGCTCCTTGTAAAGTTGTAAACTGATTTGAATAGAACATGGGTGGCACATCTGTGAGGAGATCATATTAGCAATGCCTGCTTCCAATAGCAGGAAAAAAAACTGTGTGAAACTATGTGTTTGACCTGAGGTCTTGTCTCACAGGATTTACTTGTTCATATGCGGACCTCATTATTTGAAACTTTGGCCATCTACAACAACAATGTCTACCAACGTAACAACATTTATGTAACAGGAAATGAAGAAAAGCTCAAGAAGTTCCGTTTAATAAACAGTGGATTGTTGTAAAATTCATAAGCAGACACCTACAAAATGGCTTCAGTTTGTTGATCTCTAAGTAGTGAAGTACTAGATTATTGCTTAAACTTGGTGTGAAGAAATGCTTCCCACTTACTACCAGCTGCCTGGTGTGTGATTGTTACTCATTTATGTATATATGTATGTATGTATGTGTTTGTATATGTATTCATAGGAACTGAAAAAGGACCCTAAAGAGGGCAGTCAAACAGCAGATGAGCCAAAGGAAGAGCAGCCTCAGAAGAGAGAGAAGGTGGGGAACGTGGCCGGCCTGGTCCAGAGAATAAGCACTCTTGGCATCCCGACCGGTGCCTTCCAGCCACCAGTGCCCGCAGCTTCAAAGAGTAAGGAGCCCGAGTTTGGTGTTTGAATGTTTGGAGGGAATGAGACTTTAAAGTGCTTGGTGTCCAGGACGTGGACTTCTGGTAAAACTTGTTCATGTAGCATCTGGCAGGTTAAGAGAAGTTGATGCTTCCTTTTATTATTTCAGCTGTACGTTCCACATCTTCACCGTGTCTCGTTTCGCTCAGAGGTCTTTAACTGAATACAGATCTTTGTCTTCTGCATGTATCTATCTATTCTTCTGAGTGGAGAGCTCAAAGTGTCCATGTTACAGTAGAGCTGGGCGATATGAGATTTTTTCATATCACGATATGTTTTTTTCATTTCAGGCGATAACGATATCTATCACGATATAAGCCAAATAACTATATTTGTAAGATTTAAATGTGCCGTTGCTCACAAGTAAAATGTGAAATAATCAGCAGCTTGTTTTTATTTAAATATTTATTTCCCATAATAAGTTCAACAGGGTAGATGTACTTAAGGAACATGAGACTTTTTCAGATAAATAAAGGCAAATATTGCAAACTACACAAAAGGCAGCCGCTAAAGCGTTTAAGTTTCAAAATAGAACAAATGAAACAGACTACTAAATTGTCAATTCCACTTAGAAACAAAGTATTAATTCTAAAAATAAATCTTAGTTTGTTTTGCAGAAGAACAGACAAAACTGACTAACTTTTGTCAGTATCAAATAAACTGAGAACTAAAAGGAAATTCTCAATCTCTCCTTGTTGTATAGCTTAGTTTTTCAAACAGTTTTAACTGTTACTTTAGTCTGACAAAAGCCGAATGACGAATTAGCGCTTCCAGTCAGAGACTGAGGCTACGTCCACACGTACACGGGTATTTTTGAAAACGGAGATTTTCCGTTTTCGTTTTAAAAAATAATCCCGTCCACACATAAAGGCAGAAATGAAGGAAAACGCTGCTATGAACATGCCAAAGCAGCAGGTGGCGCTAGATTCCTAACCGTGCCGAAATGTTGGCCAATCAGAAGTCTAGAAGCCTCGGTGGGAAAAAGTAAACAAAGCTGGGGCATAGAAGCAGAACAGAGTCGTATGTGTGGACGGACAGTAACTGTGTGTATATGTAAGCATTTAAACACTGCAGAGAGTAGAATTAACAGTAACAGTATTGTAGAAATTCATTTCACCGAAACAATAACGTGGCGCACAGTGTGACGCATGCACCAGTTTATTGTATTTCCAGACTTGCTTTCGGCACAATTTACAGTGCACGCTACTCTGTTTTTTGTCAGACATGAAATAGCCGAAATACCTTCACACTACGGAACTTCTTTGGCTCTTCCGTTCGACAATCTCTCCGGCATTGGAACCATCATCTGTTTTCTCTTCGGTCACGCTCGGTTGATTTTTCTAGTCGGCACACTCATTTCCTCCATTACGCGCTGGCTCCATTACCCGCTGGCTGCTTCCCAAACAAACACACGTGCGGCTTGGCACTTGTGCTGTACGTAACAAGTCACGCGACGTGACGCTGATGGTTCGGCTCTGCACTACTTAATTTGGATCGGCTGACCTTTTTTTTAAGAGGACAAGAGCGGCGAGGTCTATCGCGATAGCTTAATTTCTCTATCGAGTAAAAGTTATATCGCGATACATATCGTTATCGTTCTATCGCCCAGCTCTATGTTACAGGCAGGTAAAGGCAGCCTCAGAGCACTAAGAAGAGACTGCGTCGATGCATCCACCTGTTTAGGTCATTCTTTCAAAAAGGCCCTGAGACACTGATATTGAAAACCTTGAAGTAGTTTAAGTAAAGCTGAAATGCTTGTGCCAGCTGACCCATCAAGGTTTCATTTACTGAGTGGTGAATTAAAATGAATTAGAAACAAGCGTAGAGCTCAATCTATTTCCACTTTTTTGTTCTTATTCCGATTTTGATTTATTATAAATTGAAAAACTGTAATAGAAAATAAATCTGTATTCTTTGGGTTCTTTTTGTGACAGAGGGTTGTTTATGTTGTTGGAGTTTATATTGTGCTGCTTGTAGTCCTTGTCCTGCTCTGCAACCACAGTGAACTCAGTGTAACGACATATGAGCCAGAGGGAGATGGCATGCATGGCCTAACTGAATTCATGATATTATTCAGTGTCCAACCACATCGAGCTACACAGAGCAGGCAGGGAGAGCACGAGGTCAGAAAGTAATGTGGTAGAGAATAGGATAGACCCACCTTCTGATTGAGTTGACTAGCTGAGTGTGCCATATCCTTTGGGTTCTCAGTTCTCAGTATGATCCTCCCCTTGTCACGCCTGGAGAAGATGGAGAAGGCTCCAGCTTTAAAAAATAAAACCCAGTGTGTGAGGTCACAGTTGCTACATTGTCTTTGATATACAGTCTTTGGGCTTTATAGTTTTGATACTTTTTGTGATGCCAAGAACACAAATTCATATGAGCTTGACTGATTTCTTTATCCATGGTTGGTTGTTATTAGCCAATATTGGCTGTTTGCTGAGCTGCATTTATAACATATAAATGATGTCACAAACACAGAAGACAGTTGGGCAAGAGTGTAAACAAGTAAATAAAAGCAGAACAAACAAATACAACCGTTATGAGGATAGTCTCATATAAAATATTGGCCAATGTACTGGACTATTTGAATCAATGATTACTTGGTATCTTAAAAGACAGTTAAATGTGTAATCATAAACGGTAATTTAAACTCTAAAATGTTGCATACTGTCAGTAAGTTGGTTAAACCATTCGTTTATTAAATAAAGGCTAATGCTACTAGCAGCACCTTTCTATTAGAAGTGATATTTTCTAGGAAAAAAATAAGAATTCTAAGGTTGATTAAAAACATTTCACTAAATGACCTATGTGAATATCCATATTCTTTGAATATTCTGCACAGCTCTGCTTGATCAATAGGGCGGGGCTACTTCATGCTGTATGATCACCTTGTAGAAGAGTTTCTTATGAGCGAGCTTTTCATTAAAGGCCATCCCACTGGCTGGATCCATGCCTTTGTTGCTTTCCTGCATCGCTTACTTTTACGTTGCAGACGTGCAGGTTTACAAACAGCAAACGCAGGTCTGCTTTTTTTCTTCTTCTTCTCAGAGCCTAAGAAGAGACAGTGCAAGGTGCTATTTGAGTATCAACCGCAGAACGAAGACGAGCTGGAGCTGAAAGTTGGAAACATCGTAGAGATCACTGAAGAGGTACTGTGAAAAACCAGGCCCCATTGTCAAAGGAGCTTGCAAAGAAAAGCGTCTGGACTTCTTTAAGTTACTTGAAGACGTTTCACCTCTCATCCGAGAAGCTTCTTCAGTTCTAAGGTCAAATGATGGAGAGTCCCAGATATAAACCTAGTGGGAGTATCCCCCCACAGAGGGACAAAAGGACCCCCTGATGATCCTCTAATCGCCTGAGCCAAGGTGTGAAACTGGGTGTGGGTCCCAATCAGCCAGAGTTTCGGGTGAGTTCATTGTGAAACCTGGCCCCACCTTATCATGCGAATTCCTGGGATCAGATGGCCCAGGATGTGAGTGGGCGTTAAGGCATCTGGGAAGGGATCTCAAAACTGGATTATAGATGGCAGAGAGTTGGTGTCGTAAACCACCGCCTCTGTTCAAAGATGGTTGCTCACAGTGGACATAGATGGCTTCAAGCCATCTATGTCCAATGAGAGGTGAAACGTCTTCAAGTAACTTAAAGAAGTCCAGACGCTTTTCTTTGCAAGCTCCTTTGACTACGAGGACCTGGATGACTGAGAACCTTCACAGACACCAGGCCCCATTGAAGATATTTTTTAGTCTAACTGCTTCCTTGTGTATAGGTGTAGTGTTACATGAATGTTATGGTTTTGCAGTGCAGACACGTTTTGGCAAGTGAGAGATGTCAGTGGTTGTGCTGTGGGAAAAGTTTTTCACTTTTCCTTTGGACCTTTCTTGTTGCCCTCATGGCATCAGAATGTTCTGACTGAACCTCTCAATCTCTCTACACAATCAGGACTGATTGCTTTATTTGACATGTGCACAGGTAGAAGAGGGCTGGTGGAGCGGCACCTTGAACGGTAAATCAGGCATTTTTCCCTCCAACTTTGTCAAAGAGCTGGAGCCCATGGGAGACATCGGAGAGTCCAATGACACCAGCAGAGCAGATGACACTGGTAAAAATTTAAAAAAAGGGTGCAGCTGAATTTAAAAACATTTGGATTTGAATTTACTAACTTTGTGTAATTTGTCTTTAGTCAGTGTGCTAATCATTTAATAAACCATAAATACCACTTATACAATAGTGTTTATGGAGAAATACCTCAGAGCTGTGGAGGTAGGAGTGTGATATGATTTTAACCACAATAAAATGATCAGAGAAAGTTGGAAGCAACAGGAGATCACTCGGTTTTCACTGTTTTGCACACTGCTACACAGCAAAACACACCGAAGTGTAATGATCCCAGCAGTGAATGAAGGGGCCGTAAAGAAACCAACCAAACAGCTGGCCATCAGCAAACATTCATCAGACACAGTGAACACTGCTAGTTATTTTCTAAATCTAGAGCTTGTTAGTTAAGCTGTGTTGTTTCTGTATTTAAAGGTCATTACTCCATTGTTAGTAGAATTAAGTGCAGTTAATGAAGCCGTTCAGTTTAGAATGCAGTCCGTCTGAAACAAGCCTCAACAAGCCAGTAGGCTAAGTTGTTTAGTCTACAGCTGCATGTTTTTAAGCCTTCTGCCCGGTTCTTCTATGACTGAGAGATACAGAAGCTCTTTAAAAAAAAAGTCAATTTAGGATCCACAGATTGATGGCAGTCAGTAGTAAACAAGTATTTCATATGAGAGCGTATTGGAGGAAAGTTCTATCAGTCAGAGTGTGTGTGTGTGTGTGTGTGTACTGTAGGACAATGAGAGCAGAGTCAACACGTTTTTTATGAAACTATAAAAGCCAGATATGTTGTGTAGCTAAACCACAGCTAGCTGGGTGACTACCTTTTATGTTGATTGTCACTGTGAAAGGTAAATCTTTGCATTACTGACAGAGCTGCTTAGCTCAACTATCAACACCATTTCATATTGTACAGAATTTAGTAACATGGATCATGTTAGCTGCTGAAGTAATTTGGCAAGCTGATAAACTAGCATTTCTACCGGGATATGACTTTGCTAGTGATAACGTTAGCAATGAAGCCGAACAAATGACTATCCAGCTAGCTATGACTGATCTACACTGCATGCAATTGTTAGATTTGTGACCAGAGAACAGAGAAGAGGTCAGGACCAGTTTTAATCTGAACACTTCCTAAATGAATCATGCTCAGCTGAGACTGATTTTAATCTTCCCTGGCTTTGGATTAGACCATTGATGGATATTTTTGTTTTTATGGTACCGCTTGTCATAGGTGCTTAATTCACTATGAAAGTTGAATGAAAACAGCATTTCCTTGACTTTGTAACTAAGAATTTCACTTTAAAAGTATTATTATTGTGATGGTCAAGCAGAAGCCCCACTATGATTTGAGATGGAATACCCTGTTTAAGAAGTAAATCACAGTTGCAGCACTGACTGGCGGCTGAAAACAGACTCTTCTGGTGTCTTATAAAGTACTACAGTAATAGTAAAATGAACCCCTGTTAACTCAAACTCTGTCTCAATCAGATGGAAATGGAGCGGAAAGCATTGGCACACCCACCTCACCATTGCCCACTCCAGGGAACGGAGGCATTGCCCAGCCCAAGAAGATCAAAGGAGTCGGCTTCGGAGATATTTTCAAAGATGCTTCTTACAAAAAACGGCACTCAGTGCAAACCCCTGACAAAGAGGAGAAGAACGAAAACGTAAGTGCGATTTACACCACAGTAATGGCAGACATCAGGCAAAAGCTCCTTGCCATAAATCGAGCTGCCACACGTTTCTCCCCCCCCATTTTTCCTGCAGTTATAGAAATCACGATATTGTGGATTTCCTTGTATCAAGCATCACAGAATGAGTGTTTGATTAATACCATGCATTACTGAGGGCAGTGTGTCATAATATTATTGTGACATGACAGGATTGTATCTAAGTGGTTTAGTTTTGTATCCTTATGTTATTTGACTTCGTTCTGGTAACCATATCGTAACAACATCAAATCCTTATATTACTGCGATAATATCACATCTTGATATTGTGACAGTATTGTACTGTAATAGTATCATGTCTTATTGTGATAGTATCATGTTGTCACAATATTCTATCCTAAAAGTATCACATTGCGAAAATATTGTGTCATATCTTGACAACATCAGGCCATGATAGGATTATATTAGGACAGTATTATTACATGATCTTAGTGTGCTGTATGTTTCTGTTGGTTGACACCCCATGTGTGATTCAAGTCATATCTGTAATGATTATTTTTATGTTAGCTTGTCAGCTCTTCTGTTCAGTCTGACACTCATGAGGCTCATATATTACTGTGGACACTGAAGGACCATACCTACATTAATGTTTATTTTAATGAACACACTTGTTGCTATCATCACAGTAAGTCCAAGCCGGAACTTTCACCTTCACCTGTCAAGTATAATTTTCTCAAATATGGAAAGAGTAAATCCCAGCCTGCTCCTGATAAACAACTCGATGCATAAGCTCAGTGAATAATTAGTATAGCGTTTATTGTTTTTCTGAAACTTTGCCTCTCTCTCTCTCTTCTTCACAACAGCTTTCACACTCTGTCTTTATCACTAGCTCAGCTTCCCCCACTCTCCTCCACTCCTTACATACCACCACATTTCACATGTTCTCCCACAGTCTTCTTCACAGCTTCAGGTATCTTCATGTGACCTTCATCATCCCTCAAACACTACTGTCTGACTTTGACTTATTGCACCTTTTAGGGACCCCCCCCCCCCCCCCCCCCCCCCCGACCCGACCCGACCCGACTCAAATAAACCCCCAAAACCTTAAAAACTGATTCATACCTATTCCTTTTAGCACCTCATTGTTGCTGGCATTCAAACATTTCTCAGGATTCTTTATCCTCATGCTCTGTTTTTCTTGCCTGTGACTGAAGCACTTGTCATTCTTCTTTCCTGCTGCGTCCTATGATCCGTAACTATTAATCTCATAATTAGCAACACAGTCCATCCGATGTCCTTTAAAAAAAAAAAAGAAAAAAAAAGAAAGAAAGCTGTTTGGATTATTCCACTCATTTCAGTTCAGACACACTGTTCAACAGACAACGCGCCTCCAAACACTGTCCACTCATGTCTGATAAATCATTCCCATCTGTATGGTTTGCTTCATTTTAGCCAATCCCATCAATACCCCTTGCTGCAAAGCCCGCCCCTCCCAACACGACAGATTCACAGAAAGCAGATGGAGACAGCAAAGCCAAAGGTAACACACTACAAACATACTTCAGGTGCATTAGTGTAATTTCTGTCACCAGTCTATAGATCTGTATGAGAGTGATGTTTGTCTTTTTGTTTATCTTTTTGTGAGATTTATTGATTTTAAATACTGAAAACCTTGGTTCAAAACAGTCTACAGAGTGGAATTGCAAGCCTTAAAATGTACTGTAAAATCTGAAGTGTGATCTACATGCATCCCTTTTCTGCTAAGGGGTATTGATTATGGAGGAGTATGGAGCAGCACTGACCAATTAGCTGCCACCATGCAAAAAAGAGTCACCTGTGCGTGTTTATATTAATGAACCTAAATGAAGCATTAGTGCATTACTGGTGATGTTGTTAAAGCGTTCAGCATATCGGTGAGCTACTGATATTTTGGTGGATCTGATGCAGCTTTGCATTTGTTGACAAGATGTAGTTGGAACTATTTCCCACATGCAGTAACCCTCTGTAGATTATTTCAGAAAATTAACAAGCAGCAAACCTGCAACAAATCTGGTAGAGGTGAGTTTTTCTCGGTGGCAGTGGGTTCTTAACTTTCTACAAAAAGGACTATGTGAAATGAATCTAAGTGTACATCATTAAGCCCAGAGTAAACCTGGCCACGTGCAGTACCTGATAGATGTATTAGTCTGCCCCCCAGTGTAGTATTTAGGCCACAGCTGTCCCACATTAACAGTATTGGTAAGAAATCCCTTTTATGCTTCTGTCATGGTCAATCCACCAGTATGCACAGGTGCTTTCATCTGAATTTTTTTAATGCTAAAATATAATAATAAGTATTAGTATTATTATTATCCATGAATTTACAGAGTAAATAATGAAGCACATGATTATTTTTTGATTCAGATGCCAAATTAGCTATTTGCTTGCATTCTTGGACAGAAAGTATAGCCTTTTTGTTTGAATATTCTGTTTGATTAAATGTACTGAAGCTTTAAGTACTAGACACAGAAGGATCAGATCAGTTGTCGGTTCATATAACAATAAGACAATGACCCAAGCAGGCTTCAAAGCTGTGCAGAGACCCAGAAGAAGGAATCTGGAGTGCTGGAACTGATGGGCCAACCAGGTCAAAGTCCGGACTATTAAACAAATCTGGAATTTAGTGGATTCAAAGATAATCAGACAGCTAACCTATGGGATCTAATAAAAGAAACTGTCAAAGTGCATAAAAACAATGCCAGAATACCAGATGTTATCAAGGCCAGAGGAGGTTGCATGAAAATATTTCTATGGTCACACTGTGTGAATAAGGACCATGTTAATTGCCCAAAAATGTCAAAATAGTGTCTATAGTTTTAAACACATTTTTGGCATTTTTCTAAAATATTTGTGTGTCTAATAAACGTGTTAAATGGTAAATAGTCATGTTGTTTTACAACACTCAAAGCACATTCTATAACATTCATAAGCACTTTTTCTACATGTCAGTGCTTTCTGTCCAATGTTCACACATTTACACTTGGTAGTTTAAGAATATAATCCACCCACTGTTATCATCTTCAATGCCCTGTACCAACATAGAGCAGAGCAGCTATCTGAATACTACTCCAACAGAGGTCGATTATTTTGTTAATAATTTTACCTCCTCACTACGTACGACTAACTCCTAAGCTGAAGAGGAAATGGCGTATCACAAATTTAGAGGATCATCATTTAGCCTGGAGAAATAGTTTGTTGCTTTATAAGAAAGCCCTCCGCAAAGCCAGAACATCTTACTATTTGTCACTGATTGAAGAAAATAAGAACAACCCCAGGTTTCTCTTCAGCACTGTAGCCAGGCTGACAAAAAGTCAGAGCTCTTTTGAGCCAACCATCCCTTTAACGTTAACTAGTAATGACTTCATGAACTTCTTCACAAATAAAATTTTTATCATTAGAGAAAAAAAATTACCAATAATCATCCCACAGATGTAATATTATCTACAGCTACTCTTAGTACCATTGATGTTAAGTTAGACACTTTTTCTCCAATTGATCTTTCTGAGTTAACTTCAATAATTACTTCCTCCAAACCATCGTGTCTTTTAGACCCCATTCCTACAAAACTGCTCAAAGAAGTCCTGCCATTAATTAATTCTTCGATCTTAAATATGATCAACCTATCTCTAATAATCGGCTATGTACCACAGGCCTTCAAGCTAGCTGTAGTTAAACCTTTACTCAAAAAGCCATCTCTAGACCCAGCAGTCTTAGCTAATTATAGGCCAATCTCCAACCTTCCTTTCATATCAAAAATCCTTGAAAGAGTAGTTGTCAAACAGCTAACTGATCATCTGGCTTATTTGAAGAGTTTCAGTCAGGTTTCAGAGTTCATCACAGCACAGAAACAGCTTTAGTGAAGGTTACAAATGATCTTCTTATGGCCTCTGACAGTGGACTCGTCTAGCAGGACAAGCACAGAGATCTTAGTGCAGCATTCGATACTGTCGACCATAATATCCTATTAGAGAGATTAGAACATGCTGTAGGTATTACAGGTACTGTGCTGCAGTGGTTTGTATCATATCTATCTAATAGACTCCAATTTGTGCATGTAAATGGAGAGTCCTCTTCACACACTGAGGTTAATTATGGAGTTCCACAGGGTTCAGTGCTAGGACCAATTCTGTTTACACTATACAGTGGGGCAAAAAAGTATTTAGTCAGCCACCGATTGTGCAAGTTCCCCCACCTAAAATGATGACAGAGGTCAGTAATTTGCACCAGAGGTACACTTCAATTGTGAGAGACAAAATGTGAACAAAAATCCATGAATCCACATGGTAGGATTTGTAAAGAATTTATTCGTAAATCAGGGTGGAAAATAAGTATTTGGTCAATAACAAAAATACAACTCAATACTTTGTAACATAACCTTTGTTGGCAATAACAGAGGTCAAACGTTTACTATAGGTCTTTACCAGGTTTGCACACACAGTAGCTGGTATTTTGGCCCATTCCTCCATGCAGATCTTCTCGAGAGCAGTGATGTTTTGGGGCTGTCGCCGAGCAACACGGACTTTCAACTCCCGCCACAGATTTTCTATGGGGTTGAGGTCTGGAGACTGGCTAGGCCACTCCAGGACTTTCAAATGCTTCTTACGGAGCCACTCCTTTGTTGCCCGGGCGGTGTGTTTTGGATCATTGTCATGTTGGAAGACCCAGCCTCGTTTCATCTTCAAAGTTCTCACTGATGGAAGGAGGTTTTGGCTCAAAATCTCACGATACATGGCCCCATTCATTCTGTCCTTAACAAGGATCAGTCGTTCTGTCCCCTTGGCAGAAAAACAGCCCCATAGCATGATGTTTCCACCCCCATGCTTCACAGTAGGTATGGTGTTCTTGGGATGCAACTCAGTATTCTTCTTCCTCCAAACACGACGAGTTGAGTTTATACCAAAAAGTTCTACTTTGGTTTCATCTGACCACATGACATTCTCCCAATCCTCTGCTGTATCATCCATGTGCTCTCTGGCAAACTTCAGACGGGCCTGGACATGCACTGGCTTCAGCAGCGGAACACGTCTGGCACTGCGGGATTTGATTCCCTGCCGTTGTAGTGTGTTACTGATGGTGACCTTTGTTACTTTGGTCCCAGCTCTCTGCAGGTCATTCACCAGGTCCCCCCGTGTGGTTCTGGGATCTTTGCTCACCGTTCTCATGATCATTTTGACCCCACGGGATGAGATCTTGCGTGGAGCCCCAGATCGAGGGAGATTATCAGTGGTCTTGTATGTCTTCCATTTTCTGATGATTGCTCCCACAGTTGATTTTTTCACACCAAGCTGCTTGCCTATTGTAGATTCACTCTTCCCAGTCTGGTGCAGGTCTACAATACTTTTCCTGGTGTCCTTCGAAAGCTCTTTGGTCTTGGCCATGGCGGAGTTTGGAGTCTGACTGTTTGAGGCTGTGGACAGGTGTCTTTTATACAGATGCTGAGTTCAAACAGGTGCCATTCATACAGGTAACGAGTGGGGGACAGAAAAGCTTCTTACAGAAGACGTTACAGGTCTGTGAGAGCCAGAGATTTTCCTTGTTTGAGGTGACCAAATACTTATTTTCCACCCTAATTTACGAATAAATTCTTTACAAATCCTACCATATGAATTCATGGATTTTTTTTTCCACATTCTGTCTCTCACAGTTGAAGTGTACCTCTGGTGCAAATTACTGACCTCTGTCATCATTTTAAGTGGGGGAACTTGCACAATCGGTGGCTGACTAAATACTTTTTTGCCCCACTGTACATGCTTCCCCTAGGCAGCATCATTAGAAGACATAAAGCATAAATTTTCACTGCTATGCAGATGACACCCAGCTCTATCTGTCCATGAAGCCAGATAAAACACAACAATTAGTTAAACTGCAGGAATGTCTTAAAGACATAAAGACCTGGATGGCCGCTAACTTTCTGCTTCTTAATTCAGATAAAACTGAGGTTATTGTACTCGGCCTTGAAAATCTTAGAAATATGGTATCTAACCAGATTCTTACTCTGGATGGCATTACCTTGGCCTCCAGTAATACTGTGAGGAACCTTGGAGTCATTTTTGACCAGGATATGTCCTTCAACGCACATATTAAACAAATATGTAAGACTGCGTTCTTCCATTTGCGCAACATCTCTAAAGTTAGAAATATCCTGTCTCAGAGTGACGCTGAAAAACTAGTTCATGCATTTATTACTTCCAGGCTGGACTACTGTAATACATTATTATCAGGATGTCCAAAAAACTCGCTGAAAAGTCTTCAGCTAATCCAAAATGCTGCAGCAAGAGTCCTGACAGGGACTAGAAAGAGAGCATATTTCTCCTGTTTTGGCTTCCCTTCACTGGCTTCCTGTTAAATCCAGAATTGAATTCAAAATCCTGCTCCTCACATACAAGATCTTAAATAATCAGGCCCCGTCATATCGTAATGACCTTGTAGTACCATATCACGCTATTAGAGCACTTCGCTCTCGCACTGCAGGCCTACTTGTTGTTCCTAGAGTATTTAAAAGTAGAATGGGAGGGAGAGCCTTCAGTTTTCAGGCCCCTCTTCTGTAGAACCAGCTTCCAGTTTGGATTCGGGAGACAGACACTATCTCTACTTTTAAGATTAGGCTTAAAACTTTCCTTTTTGCTAAAGCATATAGTTAGGGCTGGACCAGGTGACCCTGAATCCTCCCTTAGTTATGCTGCAATAGACGTAGGCTGCCAGGGATTCCCATGATTCATTGAGTTTTTCCTTTCCAGTCACCTTTTTCACTCACTATGTGTTAATAGACCTCTTTGCATTGAATCATATCTGTTATTAACCTCTGTCTCTCTTCCACAGCATGTCTTTTATCCTGTCTTCCTTCTCTCACCCCAACCGGTCGCAGCAGATGGCCGCCCCTCCCTGAGCCTGGTTCTGCCGGAGGTTTCTTCCTGTTAAAAGGGAGTTTTTCCTTCCCACTGTCGCCAAAGTGCTTGCTCATAGGGGGTCATATGATTGTTGGGTTTTTCTCTGTATCTATGAAGCACCTTGACGCAACTTTTGTTGTGATTTGGCGCTATATAAATAAAATTGAATTGAATTGAATAGTACTCGGCCTTGTCATACACTGCTTTGAAAGTAACAGTAACAGTATTGCTAGTAGCTGCTTGGCCCATTCAGCGTTCTAGTCACTTAGCAATCCTACCAGGTATTCCCCCTGTCATTCAAGTACAAGTTACTGAGTTTCATTGAGGTTCTGTGCTCTCTGCTGTTTTTGTTTTTGTTTTTTCTCTTATTTTGAATGATCTTTAATAGGCTTAAAAGGTGAGCAGGACAGTGACCCTAAATATCTAAGTAAGAGCACTGAATGACATCACCGACAACCTTCGCCGATCGAGGCGATTCAGTTGGAGCCCAAACCCTGTAGAGATCCTCTGGATTGATCTCAGTAGCTGTTTACACTTGATATCCTGAGAATGTGACTGAGCTGAAACAGTTCTTCCAAGAATGGGCTAAACTTCCTTTTCGAGGTTTCTGCTTGCCTGATCTACAGATCAGGCAAGCAGAAAGCAAATTCCCAGGCAAGCTGCTGGGAATTTGTTTGTGCTACAGAAAATGGTTGACAGCTCATTAAAGCCGAGCATCCTTTTACCGTCGGCACTGGGAATGTTTAACGAGTGTGTCCAATAAATGCAGGAATGATTAGAATCCCATTGTTGAAGAAATAAAGGTAAAAAGAGACTTGCACAAAACCTGAGAAAAGTCCTGCCAAAGGTGATGAATCTCAAATTCAGCTGTTTGTCTTGGCCAGGTCATTCATATACAGCAGACAGGTGCTGGCTTGAGGTCATGGATAAAAGAAGCAGAAATGAGCTTTTTCTGAATTGTGGCTAGGCTCTGCTTTCCTGATGGGCGGCGATCTTGGTCTTTCAGGAGGGGCTTGGAGTGGAGCTGCTACTCCTCCACGTCAAAAAAGAGTGGGATGGGATGGAATGGGATGGGATGGGATGGACGCCTCCAGGCCGAGGTGTTATCCTGCAGGGAGGAGGTCCTAGGACAAACTACAGAGGTTGTAACTGTCAGCTGGCCTGTTAATGTCTGAAAGTTGGAGGAAGCAGGTGGAGAAAGGGAGGTCACTGCTCATCCTTCTGCCCCTGCAGACCTGCCCCAGATATTGTCATAGATTGATTGATGAATGATTAAAAGTCGATTGCCTTTTGGGTGAAGGGTTAGCATATTTGTTGGTCTGAATAAGTGTAAATGAGATTATTGAAAGTTTTTATGTGCTCCTTTTTTACCTTTACGTATTCAACATGTATTCAACATGATGTTTGCTTAGCACCTCACTTTGAATAATATATGAACAAAAATTGACAGTTATTGTTTGCTACTAGCCAATGCATGTTGCTTTTGTTTATAGGTTTATATTTTTTTGTTTTATATGTAACTCACTAGGAGTTAGAAATTGAGTGAGAAATTGATGTAGAACACTGGGCAGGCTCCCCATGCTTCTCACATCACACTATCTGGCTGAGAAACATGAAAACATCCCCGAGGTTGCTCTTTAAATATAGATACTGTTTAATATTTTTCGTCTTTTAGTAAAGAGACAAATGTGGTGACAAGTTGAATAAAGTAGTGTATTGGTGATTTTTCTTTGTGTCTTCAATCTATAATAGAAGCCAATGTTTTGGTTTCCACAGCTAAAGAGTACTGTAAGGTGGCGTACGCTTACAAAGCCACAAACGAGGACGAGCTCACCCTGAATGAAGGCGATATTGTACACGTGCTGAGCAAGGTAAGCCTCCAGGTGACTCATGCTGTAAACTTGTGTAATGAAATACCTTTTCGTCAGTGTCACAACCCAACATGTGAAGCAGAAGAACAGGTGAAGAACAAGGGAACTTTAGCAAAAAGGAAATGTGCAATCCTGTTACATGTCTGTGTGCACCAACTCTTCTCACATGATCAGGAGTTGAGCAGCTAAATGTGTATCATCTGATATCATAATGTTGCCTAGCAGCAATTTAGCAACAGGCTAAAATAGCTTGTGCTTAGCACTTAGGCACATATAACACTATATAAAAGCATTATATCACTGTAATTTAGCAATAATAACATTTCATTTCTGCTTGTTGTATGATGATACTGTTATGTTGCCTGGCAAAAAACAAACTGTTCTTTGCTTTTGTTTTCAGCACCTCATACAAGTTATTGCTTCACAGCAACATTATAAAATCATCATGCTGCCTGAAATCACCCATTTTTACCATTTATGCATCTACAACATGAACATTGCTGCTTTCATTTTGCAGCCAACCGCACAAACAATACTGTAGCATGGACTTGTACCAAACCAGTTACACTCTTATAACCTAGCTCTCAGAACTGGATGTAATTATTTATGTGTGGGGAGTTCATAGCAGCCCTATAGCTGCATTGCAAGAGAGAAAAGTGGAAGCAACACGTGGTTTCTTGTAATTCTTGGGAAGCTGCCTCCATCTAGTGGTGAAACGAGAAAAGTGCATTCAAATGAAAACAAGTTTTGACATATTAGTAGAGGGAGTTAAGTTTTGTTTTGTTTTTTAAGCTGGTCTTTTTGTTTTTCCCTGTCCTGTTTTACATATTTTCTTTGACTCCTTTATTGCCAAGACCCCTGATAGCGTAGGGTCAGGGTTCAGGCTATGTAGTTTTCAAAGTAATAAAAAACTTTCTTTCTTTTTTTTTTTTTCAAAAAGGAGATTACATTAGTTTTAAATAAAGAAAAAACAACAGCCTTATTGGACATACGTGTGATGTCATGCTAGCCTCCGCTCATTGTTTTCTGTTGCCTCTGTCACAGGACACAGGAGAGCCGGGCTGGTGGCGAGGCGAAGTCGGAGGCAAAGAAGGCGTCTTCCCTGACAACTTCGTTGTCATGATTTCTGAAGCAGAGAAAGAGGTGGGATTGGAAAAAGAACAGAATGAACTCATTATGGTCTACAGTCAACGTTCCCAGTCATTCGTTACTAGATCATCTGTTATAGGTTCTTTAAGTTAACCGAGGGATTCGTGAGACTCAGGAGGGTGTGGCGGGTGGTGTTCATGGTGTAAAATATGAGAGTAAATAGATACAAGGATATGTTCTTTATATTTGCAGTGATGCAAAATTTAGAAACATCCAGAGTGATCCTTAGAGGCTTACTTCCTTCACTTCATGCTGGAGCAGTTAACACTTAGCTATCCCTTAGTAATGCTGCTATTGGCTTAGACTGCTGGGGGACTTCCCATGATGCACTCAGTCCTTTTGCTGAGCTTCCCCATGTGTTTATATACTACTATAAAATCATCTTTCCATTCCCCTCATCCATTAACCAGTCACAGTGGATATACTGTGCGTATAAATTAAAACCAAACGTCAATAAATTAATTCAGTTTTTTAACCTGAACTCAATTTGATTTGGACCAATGAAAAAGAAATTATGCAGTACTATGTTTTAGTCCTGATTTGTTTTCTGTTCACACGGACCAATCAGGAGGAGTAAATATGATGTCATTCAAACTCTCATCTCTTCATCAGCTTATCAGGACACTTAGGAAAATCACATTCTGGTGACTGACAGCACGTTAATGCTGCGCATGAGAATGAGCCCCACAGGGATGTAGCACTGTGGTGGTCTCCGTATCATTTGAGGTAATCTCCATGTGCAACTCTAAAACTGTTTTTAGCTCTTGTGTCCTGAAGTCTTGTTCAGTTCCTTTGCAAAGTCACTATGATGGTTAGATGTATAGATTAAGTCATCTAAACTCCTCTTAAGGAAAACATTGCAGTTTGGTTTCATCCTTTGGATGCTTTCAGTGGACTCCAGGAGACTTTACAAAGTGAATTGTTTAATCCACACACATTCTTTTTTTTCTTTTCTTTTTTTTCTTTTTCTTTTTTATAAATTTCCTGGCTTCTAGTTCCTGTTGCTGTGTTTTAATTCTTGCCCTCATCTGCTCAGTTCAGCTTGATGTAGCCTGGGGTAAAACAAAAACTTTGCACTATTTATGCTTCGATTCCTGTACAAACCTACCTTTCAGGCAATCACCACTCCACCTATGCGTAACATCACCACTCTGGCGTTCCACATTGTGTTTCCCACATCTGTCTCTGCATGTCAAAAAATCTCCTGAATGTGCAGTTCAGGATTTGCTCTTTCTACACAGTTTGATCCCCAGCTGTGTAGTAAACTCTGCAGCGTTCTTACATTTTATTTAGTTTTTAGTGTGAAAATCTTTTGGTCTTTCCTACCCATGAAATTAAACGCAGAGGTTTAGATAAGGACTCCCTGCTTCACACTGCTCACTCAATCCCAGTTTTGACATATGGCGTACTGTATCTTACATCTACCAATTAGTTTTATGGAGCTCGAAGTTGGATTAAATTTCCCATGTCCCAAATGCAGCAAGTAACTGTTGGTGTCGTCCAAATGCTTTTTACAGTACAAAGGAGCCTTTTGAGATCAGTGGAGCAGTTTTTAAACAGTCCGTCAGGTTGTGTAAAATAGTGTGAAAGTCTGACTGATTGATCTCATCAGAGAAAGCTGTTGGAGTGACTTTCTAGCAGATTTCTGTTCTTGTTCAGGCTCCCACATCAATAGGGTCCATCAAATCATCACCAAAGCCAGAGGCAGAAGAGGTAAGCATCCAGAGTACCCGAACTATTCACAAGCACTTCTTTTCATCCTTAGCTGCCTGTATGTAAAGGATGGGTGCAGCTATCATAGTTCCTGTGATGGAAAACAGGATTATGTTCCTCCTTTTCTCTTAACTTTCCTCTCACCGTCCCAAACAGTGGCAGCAGGTGACTACTACTGGTCTCTTCTTGTTGAAAGGGTGGTCTTCCTCCCTACTGTTGACAGTCCTTGCTGATGAGAGATTTTTAGATCTGTGTTTCTGTCAAATACTGCAGGGATCAACATTCTGAGATACACTTTCTTGAGGAATTCACATCAAATTTTCTGTTGTTGTGAAAGGATGCTATTTAAGTTACACTACAGGGAGTGCAGAATTATTAGGCAAGTTGTATTTTTGAGGAATAATTTTATTACTGAACAATAACCATGTTCTCAATGAATCCAAAAAACTCATAAATATCAAAGCTGAATGTTTTTGGAAGTAGTTTTTAGTTTGTTTTTAGTTTTAGCTATTTTAGGGGGATATCTGTGTGTGCAGGTGACTATTACTGTGCATAATTATTAGGCAACTTAACAAAAAACAAATATATACCCATTTCAATTATTTATTTTTACCAGTGAAACCAATATAACATCTCCACATTCACAAATATACATTTCTGACATTCAAAAACAAAACAAAAACAAATCAGCGACCAATATAGCCACCTTTCTTTGCAAGGACACTCAAAAGCCTGCCATCCATGGATTCTGTCAGTGTTTTGATCTGTTCACCATCAACATTGCGTGCAGCAGCAACCACAGCCTCCCAGACACTGTTCAGAGAGGTGTACTGTTTTCCCTCCTTGTAAATCTCACATTTGATGATGGACCACAGGTTCTCAATGGGGTTCAGATCAGGTGAACAAGGAGGCCATGTCATTAGTTTTTCTTCTTTTATACCCTTTCTTGCCAGCCATGCTGTGGAGTACTTGGACGCGTGTGATGGAGCATTGTCCTGCATGAAAATCATGTTCATCTTGAAGGATGCAGACTTCTTCCTGTACCACTGCTTGAAGAAGGTGTCTTCTAGAAACTGGCAGTAGGACTGGGAGTTGAGCTTGACTCCATCCTCAACCCGAAAAGGCCCCACAAGCTCATCTTTGATGATACCAGCCCAAACCAGTACTCCACCTCACCTTGCTGGCGTCTGAGTCAGACTGGAGCTCTCTGCCCTTTACCAATCCAGCCACGGGCCCATCCATCTGGCCCATCCATCTGGCCCATCAAGACTCACTCTCATTTCATCAGTCCATAAAACCTTAGAAAAATCAGTCTTGAGATATTTCTTGGCCCAGTCTTGACGTTTCAGCTTGTGTGTCTTGTTCAGTGGTGGTTGTCTTTCAGCCTTTCTTACCTTGGCCATGAGTATTGCACACCTTGTGCTTTTGGGCACTCCAGTGATGTTGCAGCTCTGAAATATGGCCAAACTGGTGGCAAGTGGCATCTTGCGGCCCTGTTGACTATTTTGAATGAAATGCTTGATTGTTCGATGATCACGCTTCAGAAGCTTTGCAATTTTGAGACTGCTGCATCCCTCTGCAAGATATCTCACTATTTTTGACTTTTCTGAGCCTGTCAAGTCCTTCTTTTGACCCATTTTGCCAAAGGAAAGGACGTTGCCTAATAATTATGCACACCTGATATAGGGTGTTGATGTCATTAGACCACACCCCTTCTCATTACAGAGATGCACATCACCTAATATGCTTAATTGGTAGTAGGCTTTCGAGCCTTTACAGCTTGGAGTAAGACAACATGCATGAAGAGGATGATGTGGACAAAATACTCATTTGCCTAATAATTCTGTACCCCCTGTATGCTTATCATCCATGGCCACATTCAGTGATTACTATAGGAGATCAATCGGTGCAAATTTGATTTGTTTTGAGTCATTTGATTTAATTTTTGCTTTCAGTTTTGGTGTTTTCTCGCTCACAGGTCTGCTGCTCACCTTTATTATTTAATTTTAATTCCTTGTTATTTACGGGTTTCAACTTTTGGCTTTTATTATTCTTTACTGTTTTATTCTTGTATTTTGGTGCTCATTGGTGTTTTGTTGATTTACATTATGCCCTTACATTTTGTGGCCCCACCTTCTGGCTCCTGCTTTGTGGAGCACATTTTAAATTCAAAGTCCCCGCACAACTATTCAAATCTTGAATCGCAGAAACAGAGGAAAGCAGAAGTGAAATAGCAGAACTGCACTGATATATTTAAAACTATTTCTGTTTTACATTTCAAACTGTTGCTGTGTGCTGCTTGTTGCTGCATGATCTGTACCACAAAGCCTGTTTGCTCGGTACAAGTGAAAATGCATATATGCACAGGAAAAAGTCATTGCTATGCGTTGTTGCATTAAAATGACATCTTTACCTTTTTTGTTCACATGAACAACGTTGATCTATAAAAAGATAGACTAGGTTTGTTTGCTTGTTCTTGCAGTCCGGATTTTTTCCCCCACTTAATAGATTATTTTATTGCACTTATGACTCGTGTTTTGTTTTTCTTAAATACACATAAAGGTGAGTTATAATCATGGATCATGCTGATGATTGAACCATATCTTTAGATATACAGTCATGTGAAACAAGAGTGACCAAGAATTACAGCTCAGACTCTACAGGCCTCTGTTACACCTGATTTATGCTTCAGCAGCAAACCTATGACACACACACCAAGAAATGTAATTACATATCGGGTCAACGCAGCCTGCAACAATTAAAAAGATTCCCTAAATCTAAATCAGGCCTTAATGTGTTAAATATTCATGAATGAGTGAGTGAAGTCATCTGACAATTAAAGCTTTGCTATGCACAGGAACAATAATCCCAAGCACAGCAGCAAATCTATAATGGAAAGGAAAGACTCCAGGTGTTGCAGTGGCCCAAAGTCCAGACCTCAATCTGACTGAAATGCTCAGGGTGAGGTTGTGGGTGTGTGTGTCTTCTTTCTTTTTTTTAACATGACTGTATTATAAATCAGACACACACATAAAAGCCTGTTACGTTCACTGAATCTATAAAAATCTTGGGAAAAGAGCCACTGTGTGACTTTTATCATTGACATGTAACATGCGTGCCCTCAAATCCCTCCATAATCCCTTCTCCGCTTCCATATTTGACTCTTACTTTAGATGTGAATTGCTGGGATGAAATCAGTTTTTATTTAATTTGTGGGAGGTAGAATCGTCTTTAACTGCACATGTTGAAATAACACAACAAGAGAAGTCCTGAACATATTTCAGCCACCCGCTCTCACACTTTAATGTCAACTGGAACAATACAATACATATATACACCTTTGTATATAAGATTTACTGTAATGCTGATGAGTAATTAAAAGTGTTTTCCAGAGATGTTGGTGTGTATTTGCAAAAAAAAAGAAAGCGGGGAAAAAAAGATATATACCCCATTCATTTTGAGAACTGCTTTTGTGTTTGTCATGTTAGGGTTATATAACATGACTGGACAGTAAATAACTCACTCAATGAATGCTGTAAGCCCATCACTGCTGACCATAATATTTTTATGGAAATAGATTTTATTAATGGGTATTAGGATACCAGTGCCTAAGCTATTAAATGTCACAAAGCGGCAGTCTAACTAATGCAGCACAAGTCAGCTGGCGAATCTTGTACTGAAATATTGCCCGTACTCAGACATAATCTTTTTGGTTCCCAGGCATTATTGTCATAATTATGCCAAAGTTTATTGTTGGGAACAGTTAGATGAGAGACACAGTATTAATATAAAGAGAAACCTTTTTAAGTCTGTGTCTGTAAACACCAATAACCTTTAGCATTTTGAAAGTAGCAGCCAACACCTACATGTCTGAGCAAGTAAACCTGCTAAGTGCTAAATGCGTCCAGTGTGATACTCCAGTGCCCGGGTTGGTTTCGGGTGACACTCGCTGTACTTTGCCTCTCCTCCCACCCTATTTCACCCCGTTTCATAGCAGATGGAACCTCGTCATTTTTTTTTATTTTATTTTTTTTTAATTAGTGAAATACTTTGTGTACGTCTGTTAATAATGGTTGAAACCAGCATTGTAAGGCCTTTAAAATGTAGGTCTTATATATTGACTTGTGTTGGCGTTAATCATGTTAGACAGTCAGACTCGTGGTTAATCTTCATTGAATTAATATATTGAGTTGTAATCGAAGAGGGCTGTGCTGTAAAATGACAAAATATTTAAACTGCCTGTGTTGCTCTCCTAATATAAGAAGACAATCACAACATTTCACTGCAGGACTGAATCTAGTGCAACAAATTTAATCTTTGTTTAGACCAAACCGAATTTGTACCTTTCTCCTTAACTCCTGCTTTTTTTTTTTTTTGCTTTTTTTTTTTTTAAATAAAGTTAATCACTTTGTTGTGTCATCCTCACACTAACATTTATTAACTCTCTACTTTTGTCTTCCTGTCAGAAACCGAAGAAACCGCCTCCACCATCTAAAAGCACGGGTAAGGAGCAGTTTAACCTCTTTGTCTTATTATCTGCTCTCAAGTCAGTGGGAAGTGTGAAAACGGGCTTCTTACTTTAAATGTCTTGCTATTGAGCAGCTCATTTCTTAAGTAGAATTAGTAGGTGTTTACATTTATTCTACACCGCCTCAAAAATATGAAGTGCATTAATATTACTGTTTGGAAAAAATATATAGATTATTGTTAGAATAATCTGTTAATTTTTTGGTTTCAATCCTTCTTTATAGCCAGCGTCTGTGCTGTTTCATTGCTGAAATATCATCAAGGACGCAAAAGAAACAGCTGTGTACTCAGGATATTTCCATCATCATGTCCCATTGAGTGCACCTGTGTACATGCTGGGATCCTGTAACTGTAGCAACTCATAAAAAAAAGAAGTATATATACACATGGTAGAAAGTAGATTAAAATCCAAAAAGGATTGGCTCCTCTGCCATGTACTCTTTGTTTACGTTTAACTGATTGAGGAAACATTCATCAAAGCCCAAAGTGTGTGATCTACTTCTACTTCAAGTAGAAGGCTGTGTGGTGACTGAGTTTGGGTATAGAGACAGCAGTCCCTGGTATCAGCAGCAACATCTACAGTTTGCAAAATGCACATTTGCATAATTTTTTTTACCACAGGGTTTGCATTCATATCCTGCTAGGACTGCACGTGTGTGTGTGTGTGTGTGTGTGTGCGCGCGCGCATGAGTTCCTGTCAGTGTAGAGATTTTTTTTTTCTTAATGTGTAGATGTTAAACATAACCAAACCACACTGGTGTGCACCCACCAATACATACACAGTGTAATAGTCATCTGGCAATTCTGTGCTAATTTCATACCCGCCTGGAAGTGTCTGGTAGAGGATAGTGTATTTGTGTCAGTGCTTTGTTGTGTTTACTTGAGAAAGTGTCTTCCTATCTGTTGTGTGAGTCTCAAGTCAGTCGCGTCAGACAGACGAGGTGACTCTTGTGCGGACCATGTTTCGTTTTTCAGCTCTTAAGCCGGAGATCCCGAGTGCTGACAAGAAGCCTCATCTGGTCAGGCCAGAGGACAGAGGTACGGTTGCACTCCGTCTTTGCTCGCATCCTTCTTTATGTTCCCATTTCTCCACATTGCTCACAGCTTTGCTCCACATATCAAAATACTTTTTTTTTTTTTTTGGACATTTCCCTCCAAATTTGGCACTGAACACAGATCTCCATCCGATATTACTTTCCTGTTATGGCCTTTTCACTCGGTGCATAAATCCATCCTACTTCTGCCACATGGCATTTTACTCAGCATACTGTTGGATAAGCAGCCTTCCTCTCTGCTTGGTTTAAATTGAAGAAAACACAAGTTAACAGAGGATTTATGAAGTAAGAAGCTAATGTTACTAGGTATGCCTGAGACAGCACCTCACTGTCACCAGCTCCTTCTAGCTCACTTCACTTTGCTGAAAATGTTGGGTAGACTGGAACACAGTCAATAAAAGCTTTAACCACAGGTTTAACTTTAGTGTTCAAAAGTTTAGAAGACATTGATTCATATTCTGATGGCTTTTATGGAAAATTCTAAAAGACAAAAGTCTGAGTTTGTGTCTACCTGAAGCGCCTCTTGTGGTTCCTTCGTCTGTTTTGTTGTTGCTGTTTTTGTCTCGAGTCTTCACTTTCTTCAAAGCCTTTGTTCTCTGACTTAGTGGGGTCTTCTATATTGTGTCTCCCTTCTACGTTTCGCTTACTTTTTTGTTCATTTGAATGTTTTTCCTTCATCGATGGAAATTAGGTTTCAAAATACACTGGTTCTTTTTGTTTTTGTTTTCCCTTCCAAAAAGTACTGCTTCTAGAAAAGGCTAAAACACTTGCACTATTTGAAGATAAACAGAAAGCAGTGATTTGCATTTAATATAAATAAAAACTGCCATACACAAAAAAAACCCAATATGGGTCCAGATTCATTAGGATGTGTATGTAGGTGGAAAACTGTCCCACAGGCTAAAAAAAACCAACAACAAAACAACACTTTCTCGGTTTAATGTCTCTTTTAAATAATATTCAGGTAAGGTTTATAAGATTTTCAAACTTAAATACGTTTATAGTAAAAAATTAGCCAGCTTCACAACTTGTGGGGGAGATGGATGCATTTAATGAGTTTACTTGTGTGGTGGCTGCTGTACACCTGAGGTCAGTTTATTTTTATGGTATAATCACAGCACATGTTGAAGCAAGCTCTAGTGCTGTCAACGCAGTTTCTCTTGCTGAGCCGAATGCAAGGGGTGTGTGTGTGTGTGTGTGTGTGTGTGTGCGTGCGTGTGTGTGTGTGTGTGTGTGTGTGTGTGTGTGCGTCCCTGCTAGAAGCTGCCCGTACTGCTGAGTTGGTGTCTGTCTTATGTAATCATTTTAGATGTAATTAATTCGGTGTTCAGGATTAAAGCTTTATGGATAGAAGATAATCTTCATTGTGATTGTGTAGAGATTCCAAAATCTGTAATAAAAACCCCAAAGCAAATGCAGTTGGATCTGGAAATGTCTGGATACACATATTAGCTCATTTGGCCTCAGGCATGTTGGTACATTCTCTAAATAAAGAGTGGAATAGTAGAGGACAATAGTGGTAGATGATCACTGGATCCTTTCCATAATAAAGGGAAAAATAGCCTCTAAGGTCCATAGTACATCATCAGTTCAACATGGTAAGGCTTCTTTGGCTTTGTAGCATGCCTCTCAGGAGGTAGACGTCAAAGACAAGTGATACCAAAAGTTAATAATTAATGAATTGTTATGCAATTCTGTTTATATAGACTTGAAGGGCTTTATCTGCAGTACAAGCGGTAAAATGATGCCGACTGAAGTTTCAGCTTCATGTGTGCTAGAAGTATTTATACGATTTTTATCAGTGTGTGACTGAATAACAGCAACAATGATATAAGGGGGTCAGCAGGATCAGCAGTACCTCCTGCTGTCATTTTTTTCAAACTTCTGCATATTTAAATTTCTTCCTCAAATCTTCACTTCACAAAGTATGTGTCTGCTCACTCTAGGTTACTTTCTATGTCTCAAATCCCCCCCCCCCCCCCCCCCCCCCCACACACACACACACACACACACACACACACACACACACACACACACAAGTTGTAACACTAATCTCTTTTTCCCTCGACATTATTGTCTTTCATCCTAGTGCTTCTTCGTATTTGTTTCTTTTTGTTTTCTTCTCTCCATTTGTGTCCTAGGAGGTCCTTCATGGGAGGTAAAGGAAAAATCTAAGAATCACACAGGGTTATTTATGTTCATAGTAAAGGAACCAGCAGACAAACAGGAAAAGAATGAATCACAGTAGCTGTTGTGGAAGTAAAGCTAATTGGTCTTCCAGAAAACATTGCCGCTTGACAATACAGCTGATACTTTCAATTATGTTGCATTGTCACAGATGATTGCTCACGCAATAAATGCTTTTCCTGGTTAATAGGTAGGTAACATGACACACAATCACATCACTGTTTTCTAATCAGTATGACAACAGATCTGTGGAAAGCAATAACGACAGATCAGGACACATGTCGTGCTATGTGTATTACATTATTTGCCCATCTTTCTATCTGTTATCTATCTGTGTATGTAATCTAGTCTGGTCTATCTTGTGCTTCCCATGTTAGGGTGTTGGGTATGGGCAGAAATCTGTGCCATCAGAAACTGAATTTGAATAAGTTCAATTTGAATTTGAATTGCTCAGATTGAATCTGAATTGTAACTTGAATAAATGCTTTTGAAAACTGAATTTGAATTAGTCTAATTTGAAGTTGAATTTATGGTTTGAAAATGATCATCACTAAATTGAAATTGAATTTTATATTTTGAAAATGAATTGATTTGCTTTGAAACTACATTTTATCCTTTAAAAATTCAGCTCTCGAATAATTTCAGTTTCACTTCTCACCATTCAGTTTCAGTTCTACAATTCAATTTCAGTTCCAAAATTCAGTTTTTTGGAACTTACATCCGGTTCAAGCGCAGATTAATAGAACTATGTTTTACTAGCGGACCAAAAGTGTTACTGACGGGAATCTACAGCGTCTTGAGCTGAATTAAGACTTCAGAAGTCATTCGTCATGTCGAATGACCAGCGGATAAACTCTCAGGTTGGTAATAAATGTATTACATGTATAAGAACAAGCGTCATGTTAACAAATGATAGCCGTACAGTAGCTGTTATGCTTATTGTAGCTGCTAGCTAAAAACGCTAATTTAGCGTAGTTTGCCCTGAATTCAGCTTTGACAAACAAATATGATCGACTGTTTCTAGTAGAATTCCAAAGTTGTCATCTTGGACCCTCTCAGAGTACCCCCTCTGTATGCTTGCAGAGACCCCTACAGTAGGGAAACATGCAAAACGGTGCCCAAACCTTTGTATTTTAGCTTTATTTATGTCTTACACAGCATCCCAACTCTTTAGCTAACTTAATAACTTTAGCTAAAGTGAATAGTTAGTCTAATTCATTAGTGCAGCATTACTGGATCACCTCTGTTTGAAATGATATAATGTGATATACAACTATCACTGTGTTTAACTACCATAATAATTCTTAGGGTACTGAGTGCATGCTTAATTGGGTTTTTTTTTTGTTTTTTTTTTTTTTTTTTTTTTTTTAAAGCATACTGCTCCATTACTATGTTTGACAGGCTGAAGTTGTCGGGTCACCTCCTAAATCGACCATCTTTTACAGGTGTTTTGTGCCAGAAATGGAGTGTCCACTGAAGACTGAAGATACTGAATCTCTACGCCTTGCCATTGATCCCTCTTGTGCCTTCATCTAGACAAGAGACATTAACTTAACCACTCTCATATGCTCTGTACCTACATCACCTTCCCTGACAGTTGTAGCTTGGCTCATCTTGGTGTTCATCTGAACAATAGACTGGACTGGACTCATAACTCAGACGCCCTCTACAGGAAAGGGCAGAGCAGGCTGTACCTGCTGCGGAGACTCAGGTCGTTTGGAGTGGAGGGCCCACTCCTGAAGAAATTCTATGACTCTGTTGTGGCTTCTGCTATCTTTTATGGCGTGGTCTGCTGGGGCGGCAGCATCTCTGCTGGGGACAGGAAGAGACTGAACAGGGTGATCCGAAGGGCCAGCTCTGTTCTAGGATGCCCTCTGGACCCAGTGGAGGTGGTGAGTGACAGGAGAACGGCGGCTAAGCTGTCATCCCTGATGGACAACATCTCCCACCCCATGCAGCAGACTGTGACAGCACTGAGCAGCTCCTTCAGTGGGAGACTGCGGCACCCATGGTGTGGGACGGAGAGATTTCGCAGGTCTTTCCTCCCCACTGCTGTCAGACTCCATAATAAAGACTTTAACTGATCAAGCACACACATCCATACATATGCAATAATACTAAGTGCAATAATCCTTTCTGTCATCGTTGTATTTTTACTCAGTTGTATATAGTATTTGTATTTGTATTCTATTTTTATCTTATTGTATATTTATTTTATTTTATTCTACTGTATATAGTATTTTATTTTATTCTATTCTGTACAGTTGTGTACTGTATTTATTCTTATTGTATTCTAATTTTTGCCTCATAACTTTTGCACTGTCCACTTCCTGCTGTGACAAAACAAATTTCCCACGTGTGGGACTAATAAAGGTTATCTTATCTTATCTTATCTTATCTTATCTGAGGGTGAAATTATAAGAATGTGTTATTTTGCAAAGTGCTCTCTAGGGTTCCTAAATAAAATATGGCATTGAGGTCATTTTTTTAAAATTAATCCCTTCTTCTGAAATATAAGAACCTCTCCTGGTTTTAATGGCACTTTGGATTTCCTTACTTTCTGTTCCACTTCCAAACCCAAATAGATGCTGGCAAGCTGACACAGTAACATGGAAGAGGGAAAGACGTTGGAAAGGACTACTACAAATAAACCTAATGCCTAACAATGAAAAGTGTAAAATAAGAACAATAATAATAATAATAATAATAATAAGGATAAAAGATGAAGTAACAAGTTGTTAGTTTTTTGTTTATTCCAAATGATCATCCAGATGTCTGTGACATGTGATGACAAACACCATAATGGAAGGCCTTAGTCATCACATGCATGGAAAAGTTGCATGACACTTTGACCGTTGAGGACTGGAGTTTGAGACCCCTGTCATACGGAATATGACAGGTGTGGTTGAACTGCATGAAGACTCTGAAGTTTCTCTTCTCTTCTGGCAGGACAGGAATGTGGCCTTGTCCTGTGAGCCACCGTAAGAATGTACTTAGAGTAGAACTGGACTGTCACCGGCCTCAGGCTCTTCACCCTTTTCAAAGACAAAGCAGTCATTTAGATAAAATATTAGATATTGTTTACCTGTAAATGCACAAAGTAAATTTAGAAATGTTATTATTGTCAAGCGTGAACAAGCACTGATAGTGTAATCTACAGCTTTGGCCAAACGTTTAAAGAATGAGAAGTGTTGTTTGCTTATTTACAAAGTTTGCTGTTTCAGTGATAGTTGTATATCACATTATATCATTTCAAACAGAGGTGATCCAGCAATGCTGCACTAATGAATTAGACTAACTATTCACTTTAGCTAAAGTTATTAAGTTAGCTAAAGAGTTGGGATGCTGTGTAAGACATGGATAAAGCTAAAATACAAAGGTTTGGGCACCGTTTTGCATGTTTCCCTACTGTAGGGGTCTCTGCAAGCATACAGAGGGGGTACTCTGAGAGGGTCCAAGATGACAACTTTGGAAATCTACTAGAAACAGTCGATCATATTTGTTTGTCAAAGCTGAATTCAGGGCAAACTACGCTAAATTAGCGTTTTTAGCTAGCAGCTACAATAAGCATAACAGTTACTGTACGGCTATCATTTGTTAACATGACGCTTGTTCTTATACATGTAGTACATTTATTACCAACCTGAGAGTTTATCCGCTGGTCATTCGACATGACGAATGACTTCTGAAGTCTTAATTCAGCTCAAGACGCTGTAGATTCCCGTCAGTAACACTTTCGGTCCGCTAGTAAAACATAGTTCTATTAATCTGCGCTTGAACCGGATGTAAGTTCCAAAAAACTGAATTTTGGAACTGAAATTGAATTGTAGAACTGAAACTGAATGGTGAGAAGTGAAACTGAAATTATTCGAGAGCTGAATTTTTAAAGGATAAAATGTAGTTTCAAAGCAAATCAATTCATTTTCAAAATATAAAATTCAATTTCAATTTAGTGATGATCATTTTCAAACCATAAATTCAATTTCAAATTAGACTAATTCAAATTCAGTTTTCAAAAGCATTTATTCAAGTTACAATTCAGATTCAATCTGAGCAATTCAAATTCAAATTGAACTTATTCAGATTCACTTTCTGATGGCACATGCCCAACTATGGGCAGAAATGCCCATAGTTGGGCAGTTTAAAGTTTCTGTCATCAGCATGTTAAAGTTCAGCTGAGGGCAAACAGAATCAGCTGATGAACTGCTGTACACCATTTTGTCCTGCTTCCCAGAAGAACGAGGCTTGAATTTCAATCAGTTACTCTCAGTTACAGTGTGTAATTGTAGAATAGGCAGCATAACATGATGGTAAAATAGTTCATTCAGCCAGTAAATGATCTTTTTTCCCCTCTTGTTTTTTTCTCTGTCCATTTCCTTTCTTTTTGGTTCATATTTCCTGTTTCTAACATCTACCTGACCCCTTCTTTCTCACCAGTTGACAAACCCATACCAGATCTTAAACCTAAACCAGCTGCGCCCTTAGTCCCGCCCAAGAAGCCGGTCCCTCCTCCAGGGAAAGGCCGACCAGGAATGATCCCACCAAAGAGACCTGAGAAGCCTCTTGCTTCCTCACCCAGCTTCAAGTAAGTATCTGTTCATCATTTGACCACCACTGATAAACTCCACTGCAGCTTTGGGTTTAAAAAAAAAGACAATTCGGTTTAATTTACAGTGCTTTATGTCGATACTGAGCAGCATATTGACACCAAATGTAATTTACTAGGATGTAATTGTGTGGATGCCCTCAAAGGCATCCACACTATTGAGTTCCTGTTTCTCTTTATTCTTTATCTTTATTATTCTGCTAGTTGCTTCCGTACGTTTTTTGGACGTTAACTACTCCCTCAGTTTTCAGCCGATTTTCTCAGTTCAAACTTGAAAAAATTCTGCTCTTTCTGCTAATGAGTGCTATGACTTTTGGTGCTCATAACTTCTATACTTTTTGAGATATTGAATTTTTGCAATATTTTTTGCCCATTTCTGCCATATTATCAGTGGCCTCACTGATTTTCCTTGCCGGGTTGACCTGTGTTTTAACTCAGTGAGATGAGCATCCGTTCTCAGACTGGGAGGCCTGGGTTCAAATCCCGCTTATGGCAAAATTTCTTTCAGTTAACAGTAAAACTTTTTTAACTCTTTTCAACACAAATTTCAGCTTTTTCAACCCTTTTCAGCAGAATTTTCAGTTTTTTCACCACTTTTCAGCACAAATCCAAGCTTTTTCAACTGTTTTCAGCAAAACCCTCTTTTCAGCAGAATTCTGCTCATTCAACGCTTTTCAGCAGAATTCTGCTCATTCAACTGTTTTCAGCAGAAATTCTGCTGATTGAATTCTTTTCAGCAGAATTTTCAGTTTTTTCTGCTGTTTTCAGAAAAAAACTCTTCAGCAGAAATTCTGCTCATTCACCTCTTTTCAGCAGAAATTCTGCTGATTGAATTCTTTTCAGCAGAATTTTCAGTTTTTTCTGCTGTTTTCAGAAAAAAAACTTTTCAGCAGAAATTCTGCTCATTCACCTCTTTTCAGCAGAAATTCTGCTGATTGAACTCTTTTCAGCAGAATTTTCAGAATTTTCACCTCTTTTCTGCCCAAATTCTGCTTATTCACCTCTTCTGAAAAATTTTCAGCCTTTTCACCTCTTATCAGCACAATTCTCAGCAGCTTCCGCTCATTTCAGCAGAATTGTCAGTCTCTCCACCTCTTCTTTGTGAGAATGAGTTTGGCTCAGTGAGATGAGTAGCCGCCTTGAGACCAGAAGGGCCATGTTCGAATCCTGCTCAGGGCAACTTTTTTTCAACTTTTTCAGCTTTTTTCAGCAGAAATCTTCAGCGTTAAGGCATCTACACAGCATTTTCGCAGGAAATGCAAATTTTTCTAGTTGTATCTAGTCTTTTCATAGGTATGTGCTTAACCACAGTTTTAGTTTAGTTACTCTAAGTCCAATGCTTGTTTATTTTTTCTTTTCTTTTCCAAGTTGTGTTGTTTTTTTGAGGGATTTTAACCCTCTGGGTTTGTTCAAAATCAATACCCTTTCAGCTTGTTTCGTGGCCAAAAGTGGCCACCAACAGATTAGGTCTGTAATTTTTATTTTTTGGGGGGGTTTTTTGGGTTTGTTTTCTTTTTTTTGTTTTGTTTTTTTTTACCATTTTTTCTGCATAAAGCTTTTAACTAACTTCAGTTCTTTTCATAAATATAAAATAGTTATTACTTTTTACATTTTTAACCCTTTAAACACCAGTTTGTTTGTCCACTGCACTAGCTGTAAAACAACCTCAAATTTCACAATTTTATATAATTACAGTACTACTGGAATTTCTTGTATTATTAATAGTGGAGTCTGGGGCATGTAATTGATTCACATCAACATTGATTATAATGCATTGTTATTTTTGTGCAGGGAGAGCCAAAACATAAAAACTTCCTCTCAGCTTGTTCGTGGCCAAAAAATGGCCTATAAAGACACATCTCCTGGATGCACTGGTACGCATCTTCAGTGATGTATCCTAGGGTCATCAGGTGTTTCGGGTCTCACAATATTATACACCCTCGCCCAGGCGACCCAGCCGGGGGTGATCAGGCCCCGACTTGCGTACCAGTAGCTACCAACGGATCAGCCCTCTTGATCCACAGCCACCTTGTGGCTTTCTCTGCCGCTTCACTCACAGCCTGGATGGCCCTCTTCTTGGCTGCCCCCGCCACGCCCAGTCGGCCTAGGACTTTGCAGAGTGATCGTCCTGCAAAGCCCCTACAACCCACTTCTATGGGCTCATAGAAAGTCTTCTAGCCCCTTCCCCTGCACTCCTGCACTAGTTCCTGGTACTTTCCTCGTTTCCTTTCATTGGCCTCCTCAATCCGTTCTTCCCAGGGCACTGTAAGTTCCAGCATGATCAGCTGTTTTGAGGCCTCAGAAATAATTATCATGTCTGGCCGGAGTGATGTTTTTGCAATGTTCTGAGGGAACTTTAGTTGTTTACCCAGGTAAGCCTGTAGCTGCCAATCAGAGGCTGTATTGAGGAGGCCAGTTGTCAAATGTGGGCGCACCTGGGGTTTCTCTCCAGCCTTAATAAAAGAGATTGCCTTCCTTGGAGCCTGAAGATGCTTGCTGGTGCTGATTGCTGAGACAATCTTTTCAGCAACTACTCTGAGCACCTGGTCGTGCCGCCAACGATACCGACCATCGGCCAGGGCCCTTGGGCAGCTGCTAAGGAGGTGTCCTAGGGTCCCTCTTCCAGAGCACAGGGGACAGGCAGGTGTCTCGCTCTTTCCCCACAGATGGAGGTTTGCTGGGCTTGGCAGAGTGTCGTATACTGCCTGCACTAGGAATCGGATCCGGTGGAAGTCTGCCTGCATGAGGTTTGCCCAGGTGACCTTGCGCTGCAAGGTGCTCTCCCACCTTGTCCATGCTCCCTGCCGCTTAAGGCCTACAGCTCTACTTACTCGCTCCTCCTCCACACCTGCTCGGACCTCTTCCTGGAGTAGCTGGTGTCTCTCCTTTCCCTGTGCCCTGCTGACCTGGGCCTTTGGGAAGTACCCCAAGCCTGCTCCCCCTGTTGCTAAGACCCCCATCAGTGTTTTCTGCCTTAGGCGTGACTCCGCCACCTCAACTGCCTTCTCAGCCTTCCACTTTCTTCCTGTCCTTACCTCAATACCTGCTGATGCCACCTTGCAGTCTTTAGAATCTCTGTACTGTAGGGCTTCTCGTGTGCAAGCCACCTTGAACTCTTCTGTGAGACCACTGAAGGGTAACTGCACGCTGTTGCTTGCCCCATACAAGGCAGCGCTGGTGAGACTGCGGGGAAGTCCCAGCCACTTACGAAGAAAGCCACTGATCTTTCTTTCAAGGGATTCCACAGTAGTTATTGGAACTGTATAGACAAGCAAGGGCCACAGGATTCGGGGCAGGATGGAATGCTGGTAGATCCAGGCTTTAAATCTTCCAGGCAGGCCGGACTTATCCACCTTAATGAGCCACACTCCCAGCTCCTCATTTGCCTTCTGAATAGCAGTAGAGTCTTTCAGGCTGGAGTCAGAGAGTTTCCCCAAGCTCTTAACTGGTTGTTCCGTTATGGATGGAATAATGGTTCCTGAAATTGAGAACCGGAACATGTCCGTCACCTTGCCCTTCTTCACTACCATCGATCTTGATTTAGAAGGTTTAAAACTCATCCTTGCCCATGAGATGAGTCTCTCAAGACCTTGCAAGATCCACCTACACCAGGGAACTGATGATGTCGTAATGGTGAGGTCATCTATATAGGCTCTGATAGGGGGCTGACGAACACCTGACCTTGTCAACGGCCCTCTGCACTCCACCTCCGCACCATGTTCATTGCCAGGGCAAAGAGCGTAACTGAGATGGTACAGCCTGTTATTATAACTTTCCCGAGTCGGTGCCAGTCTGAAGTAACTGTCCTAGAAGGGACCCTAAGCCTGAAATTGGCGTAATAGTTCAGGATCAGGTCCTTGATCTTGCTGGGGACATGGTGGAAGTGTAAAGCATGCTCAACCAGTTTGTGTGGGATCGACCCATACGATCATTGATATAACATTGATTATAATGCATTGTTATTTTTGTGCAGGGAGAGCCAAAACATAAAAACTTCCTCTCAGCTTGTTCGTGGCCAAAAAATGGCCACCCCTTGTTTACGTTTACAAAATGCTATAAAATTCATATATATTAATTAATTTCATTCAAATTCAGAATTTTAATCCTTTAAATACCAGTTCAATCACATAATCCTAGGAAGTCATAAATGGAAAAAATCATGAAACCCCAATTTTTTTCCAAATAATACATGCCATCTGATTTATTTTCTAACCACAATGGAGGTTAGATGTGTAGCAATAATTAACAGTAGTATAGTATGACTTTTATGCATCTTTGTTTTTGTGCAGTGACAGAAAAACAAAAAAACTCCCTCTCAGCTTGTTCGTGGCCAAAAATGGCCACCCCTCGTTTACATTTACAAAATGCTATAAAATATATATATATTAAAACATTTTTCTACTTTCATTGACTTGATTTTTTTAAATTAGTATCAGTGCTGCTCATCCAGACTAAAATTTCATTCAAATTCAGAATTTTAACCCTTTAAATACCAGTTAAATCACATAATTGTAATGATTTACATAGGGATAAAAGCATAAAGTCCCTTTTTTTTTTTTTAAATAATACATGCAAATTGATTTATTATCTAACCATGATGGAGGTTAGATACATAGCAATAATTAAAAGTATCAATGAGTTTTATGTATCTTTGTTTTTTTTGTGCAGTGACAGACAAACAAAAAATCTCCCCCTCAGCTTGTTCGTGGCCAAAAAGGGCCACCCCCTGTTTATGTTTACAAAATGCTATAAAATTCTACTTTCATTGACTTGGTTTTTTAAATTCCTACTCATGAAAACCAAAATATAATTCAAAATCAGAAATTATACCCTTTGAATACCAGATTATTAGGGGTGCAACGATATTCGTATCGATATTGAACCGTTCGATACAGTGCTTTCGGTTCGGTACGCATATGTATCGAACAATACAAAATTTTTAATTTATTTTATCTGAGCGTTCGACTACTCCGCCTAGGCTCGACAATGCAGCCTAGGCGGAGTAGTCGAACGCAGATTCACTGAGCGCTCAACACAGACAGCATCGTCAGAAGGAAGAGCGCAGGGCAAGCTAGCGAGACAGAAGTTAAGCTCTCCTTGCAACATGGACCTTCCCCACCCTCATTCAGATCTGGCGTTTAGAATTATTTTGGTTTTCATGTGACGTATGACCCTGAAGGTAAGCGAGTCATGGACTAAAGTAAAACAGTATGTTGGATGTGCCATGCAATGCTCAATTACATGGGTGGGAGCTAGTGTGTTAGCGCAGTTAGCTCGTTAACGTGTTGGCCGTCTAGCCCCATGCACGGGGCAATCGGCGGTAGCTCGTTAACGGAGATTTGCCGTGTTGTGGCGTTAAGGTCATTTCAACGAGATTAACCTGAAAGCACTAGTGGGAACACAACGAATATGACTGCACATTTACGCCGACATCATCCTAGTGCAAAGACAAGTGGAAGCAGAAAAAAAACAAGCAAGCATGCTACTAACTTTAGCCGAGTCATTTAGACAGCTGTTAGCACATGATTCTCCTTATGTGTTTAATATGCTGCTGAGAATATAGCCCAGAAGAAGCGGATAGTATAGCTTTTATTTTGGAAAGAGACATTTCACTGTAATAAACTCTCTTTTCCAAAGATGAGTGATGAGTGATGATCAATCAGATACAGGGCTCACAATATCGCTAGCCCGACGTCCCGGGGCTAGCGATATTTTCAGTCGGGCTACCAAAATCTATCTCTGCCCTGCCCGTCGGGCTATTGTAGGAAGGAAAAATATATGTCAATGCTTTTGCATTCTTTCAGAAATGTAGCTGGGTAATTATGTCATTGGCATCGGTGAGCCATTATCAATATGTGACATATTGAAATCGCGTTTGAATTTGCGCTTGTTTTTTTGCTTTCACTTTGCAATCGCGCGAACTGTGTATAGAGAGCGACAGCACTGATCTGTGAGTGATGATAATTTGTGCACCAATTCCTCTGACATCGTCTTATTAATCGGTAGCTTACTATGCAAACATGACAAGTGAAATCTCCGGCAGCAAGCTTAAACATGTGAGAGGTTGATCGTGCAGAGAATCGCTGAGCTTATGTGAGTGCGTGTGTAAAAGCAGCAGGATATATATTTGACTACGATGACCTTCACAGACAGATATATATTTTAGTTCTGCTGAGCGAAATAAGACAGGTCAGGGTGACAGCCAAAGAAAAGCTTACCACAAAACGGAGAAGTTATGACAAATCAGACTATAAGGCAAAAAGAAAGTGCAGCTTTATGGTTTCATGGACAAAAGAATTTCTGTGGCTGCAATATGACGAGCTAAATAACCAGGGCTGCACATAAGTGGTCCGCAGGTGCGCATTCGCTGTCAAAATAAAAAACACGCACAAGGGTTAGGGTTAAATTTAAAAACTGTACTTTTGAGTTAAAATATATATTTATAATTTTAATAAATGACAAATTAAAAAGGCATGAACATTTTTTTTGTATCGAAAAAATATCGAACCGTGACACCAAAGTATCGAACCAAACCGTGAATTTTGGGTATCGTTGCACCCCTACAGATTATGTATTATTACTACGCTTTTGGGGGAAAATAGCAATAAAGTTAACATTTTTTAGAATATGAAAGATGAAACCTAATTTTTTTTTTAATCATCATTGCAGGCACCAATAACAGTAACAATGATTTATTTTTACTTTATTTTATTTTTGGGGGGGGGGGGGGGTGAATGGCCAAAAAGAAAATCACACATGGTGTGTTAGTGGCCAGAAAGGCCATTTAATGACCAAATAACCACTGAAATGACCACAAAAATGATCAAATTTTATATTACAGTGTGTGTGCTTCTGTGTGCATCCTCATTAGCAGAAAGATTTGCTAACCACAGTAGAGTGGTTTTTGTAGGCACACTTTCTACACCCGGTGCAAAGGGCTGCTGTTCCAATCCTGGAGGTGCGCCACCCACACTGTGGTTCAGACTACTGTATCTTGAGATCAATGGCAGAAGTGGCTGAGAATCAGGGACAAGGGTGTCTTGCAGTTGTTGAGGTCACCAGCATGTGCCCCAGCTCTTCCAGGATCACTCTTCATTTGTAGGTTGTAGAGGACTCCCCCACTTCAGTGAAGTTGTTTCCGGCGGGCGGGACAAAGGCATCGTATCTCAAGACATCCAGGAGATTGGAGAAAAGAGCCAGCAGCCATCAGTTAGTTTGCCTTCAACAACTCCTCTCTAAGTTATCCAAGCTGTATTTGTGCCTATTGTAGTGCAGGATTGTTTCTTGCTTCCAGGCGTCCTCTATTCCCCATCACTGACTGCTGGTTCCCTGTGAGTTGCTGTCAAAAGAAGCACATTCCTCCGTTGTTTTGGCATGTGGGATATCGGCGTGGTGGTTTAGGTGAAGCCAAAGACAGACAACAAAATCTTCCTCTGTTGCAACTGGAGGAGCTGGGGAGGGAGCTCTGGGTTGTTTCCCCTGTGCCAGTTTTCATGTGAGGGGTTCCTCTGCCAAGGTGACCGAAGGAAAGATGTTGTCCTCGGAGCTCCTCCATCAGCTGGAGTCTGATCTCATGCCATTTTTTTACTTCCTGATACTTCCAGTGTTGTCATCCAACATGCTATGTATTGCTTTATCCTGTTGTTGGCTCACATCTCCACTTCATCTATAATCCTCCAATCCTCACACCTTCACCTCCCGTGCAGGTTTGTAAGGGTGCACAGATCTCCTTTGTTATAAAAATGTCGAAAGTAGATCTCAGACTGCTAATGCAGGGATCTCCATACAGGGTGAGCCCTGGTTTGATACCAGTGGGTACTGGATTGTAGAGCAGTCTCTCTTCAGTAGTGGGACCCACATGGTTTTCCTTTCATGAGGGATCCACTTAGTTGCCTGCTCCTTGGTCTCAGAAAATGCTCCTATGTTGTTTTCCATCAGCTGCTCGGCCTCCACCTCCATGCCCCCCAACCCCAATCCTCCCCCAAAGAAGAGGATTCAGGCACTGGCTAGTACTCTTCATCAGTGGTGACGCAGTCAGCTTCTTTGGAGATTGTCCCCTCATCTTCTGGAGAGGAAGTTTCTTCATCTTGGGCAGGTGTCTTTTCTTCAAGGGCAGAGGACTGCTTGCTGTCCTTGCTCTCTGACCAGATCATATAGACAGTGCTTGAAGCAGTGATGACTTTATTGCCATATTGCCTGAATAAATTATCTGGAAGCTGTTAGGCTTACTTACAGCAGTAGTAGGGTAAAAGTGCTTTTAGCATGTGCTTCAAAGCTAAGTTTGACTGGGAACCTCAAAGCTCAATAGCCTGCATCGACAGAAATTCACTGCAGCCTATGTAATATTTGATGTGTCATTATTTATTTCAGTCTATCTTGCAAATACATGTTTGTGCTGCAATGCCATACACAAACACAAACTATTAGATCCTTAAGATCAAACCTATGTAATAATAATAATAGTAGTAATGGATTGCATTTATATAGCGCTTTTCGAGACCCTCAAAGCGCTTTACAATTCCACTATTCATTCACTCTCACATTCACACACTGGTGGAGGCAAGCTACAGCTGTAGCCACAGAAGCGAGGCTGCCATATCGGCCCCTCTGGTCATCACCAGTAGGCGGTAGGTGAAGTATCTTGCCCAAGGACACAACGACCAAGACTGTCCGAGCCAGGGCTCGACCTGGCAACCTTCTGATTACAAGACGAACTCTTGAGCCACGATCGCCCCTATATCAAAATTGTTTCATTATTTTGGTCCATTGGAGTGTGGTAAGCCGCTACTAGAAACTAGGAATATTACATGAAATTGCTTGTTTGGCCAAAAATGGGTAAATTTGGTAAAGAACATGAAAAACTACAATTTTCATGTGTTGAGTTTAGAATGAAAGCAATTTTACCTAAATCGCATGATATAGTTCTGTCAATAACAAGGAATCAAAAAAAGGTGGTTATAATGGGTTTCAATTGGCCAAAAATGGCCACGATAGAGCCAAGAGGAACAATTTTTTTTTTTTTAAACGTATGTTTATTTGTTTTTGTTTTTTCAACAGTATCAACACCAACATAAAATGAACGTATGGCAGTCATTAAAATAATAATAATAACAACAGTAATAATAATAATAATAATAATAATAATAATAATAATAATAGTAATAACGATAATTGAAGTGTTAATCCTAAAAGATTCCAAAGAAATGCATAAATGCATAGTTAAATAAATTAAGACAGAAACCATACAAATAAATATAATTTAAAAAAAATATCATAATATAGATTGCACAGTATATTCCCAACAGCAAGTCAGACATTATTCATTATCTAGTTGTCTTATTCACTCACACCCCCCCCCCCCCCCCCCCCCCACATCCCCACTCCTCAGTAGATCCAAAAATATCTTCCAGATGTTGTACAATTCAGAAGCCTTCTTTCTAACAATATAGTTCAGTTTCTCAAGAGCTAAACTCGATGTTAAGTTATTTAACCAGTGGTTAAAAGAGGGGCAACCAACATTCTTCCAGCATAAGGCGATACAGCGTTTGGCCTGTAGCAAACAAAGATCGACCATTTTTCTTTCCTCACAAGACAGAGTACAGTCATCTGGATACAAGCCTAAAATGCATAACTTAGGGCAAAGCGGTACAGGAGAAGTTGTGATCTGAGAGATATATTTTAACACAGAGCTCCAAAATTTTTGGATCTCTTCACATTTCCACAGGCAGTGATATAGTGTACCCTGATGCCTATTACACTTATAGCATAGATCAATTATATTAGGATCAAATTTATTTAATTGTACAGGGGATATGTATGTTCGCATTATCCAATTAAATTGTATCATTCTCAAACGAGTGTTAATGGTTTGAGTGTGTGTTTTTGAACATATTTTACCCCATTCAGTATATGAAATATCTTCTTGTAAGTCACTAATCCACTCCCGTCTTTTACTATCAGAGTTATCCTTATGGTTTTCAACTAAAAGGCTATAAAACTGGGACACCAGTCTTTTACCAAAACAGTTTTTTGTAACATGAGTTTCTAGGATGGAGAGTGGGGGTTGGTGCACTGAATTGTTTAAGTGTGCCAGAATAAAACTTCTAAGTTGCAGATACTTAAAAAAGTGTTTCTGCGGTAAATCAAACTTTGCCCTTAATTCACTGAATGACATTAGAGAATATTCCTCATATACGTCCTGTAGTTTCGCAATGCCCTTGTTCAGCCAAGCTTTAAAGCCCATGTCATTCTTAGCCGGGGCAAAGAGTTCATTACCCCAAATTGGGGAGAAACAGGACAACCCAGGAGAGTCATTCAACATTTTTTGTACTTCATGCCAAACAACAACAGTGTTTTTTACAAAGGGATTAGTAGTAATTTTCTTTAAAGTTTTAAAGGGTGCTGAGTATAAATAGCTATTTAACGACAGACCCTTTGAGGACATTCTTTCAGTTGCTAACCAGGGAAGGGAAATATCGTTTGAAAACCAAAACATAGTGGTCCTCAGCTGAGCAGCCCAATAGTACCATTTTAAATTTGGAAACTGTAGTCCTCCCCTATCATATGGTAAATACAAGAGGGAGAGTCTGAGTCTTGGCTTCCTATTGTTCCAGATGAAATTAGAAAGAAGTTTGCTGGTCTTGGAAAAAAAAGAAGGAGGAGGGGCCAGCAGAATTGACTGAAAGATATATAGGAATTTAGGTAATATAGTCATCTTTACTATGTTTATTCTTCCCAGTAAAGAAAGAGGCAATGATATTAATCTAGTGATCTCATCCGACAACCCTTCCACCAAGGGCTCATAATTGGCTGAACTAAGATTGCTTATCGTTGGGGTTACTCTGATGCCTAAATATTTAAATCCCTCTGCGGCATTCACAAATGGGTGGGATACAACTGGTTTCAACCTCTCGTTCATATTTAAAAACATAATGGATGATTTTTCTTCGTTCACTTTGAACCCAGAGAAACTGCTAAATTGATCAAATAGCTTCAGGAGAGATGGTATTGATTCTGCAAGGTGTGATAGAAACACAACAGTATCGTCAGCGTACATTTCAATTTTGTGTAGCATCTCCCCAATTTTAATACCATGGATCAAGGGATGTGATCTAATTGCTATCGCTAAAGGTTCCATGGCTAGTACAAAAAGCACAGGTGAAATCGGAGACCCTTGCCTGGTGCCTCGAGATGGCTCAAAAGGACTAGAGATGAGATTATTGGTAGATACCATTGCAACCGAATCAGCAAGTAAAATTTCAATCCATCGGCAGAAGTGATCACCAAATCCAAAAAGCTTAAGCACCTCAATTAGACAGGGCCATTCAACTCGATCGAACGCCTTCTCCGCGTCGAGTGATAGTATTGCAGTATCAGGTGACTCTTCACATTCGTGGATTATATTGAGAACTCTCCTCACGTTGTGGAACCCCTGGCGATTTTGAACGAAACCATTTTGATCTCCGTGTATAATGACTGGAAGAGCCCTCTCCAGCCTCATAGCCAGAGCTTTAGCTATGATTTTGGAGTCAGAATTTAACAGCGATATGGGTCTGTAAGAACCGCTTTCGGCTGGCGCTTTGCTCGGTTTTAGAATGAGAGTGATCAGGGCACTACGAAATGTAGCAGGGAGGCGACCTGTTTCATAGGATTCCAAATAAACATCTAATAATGGGGGAATTAATTTTGCTTTAAATAGCTTGTAAATATCTATCGGAAGCCCATCAGGACCCGAAGCCTTACCACCTCTCATGTTCGTAATTGCATCAGAAACGTCATTGAAATTTATTTCTCTCTCCAATTCATTTTTCATATCCTCAGAAATACAGGGAAAGATCAATCTATCCAAGAAAGCATTTTGGCTTACCAGGTCCAGTGGGCTGTCAGATTTATATAGGGTTTTAAGTTTCTTTATCTGCCAAGCTTAGTAGTCTACCCAGCTTTTCACCCTGATCATAAAACGTCTGTTTCAATCTTATTAAACCATCTTCAGCTTTAAGCATAGACAGCTCCTCGTATTTAAGCTTTAAGGTTAATCTATTCGGGAGTGGGATTTAAATACTGCTGAATAGCATGAGAATCCCCTTTTATTGGGGTTTTGAATTCTCCATGGATCAGAGATTCAGATCTTTCAAATATTGTTGTATTTTTTTTCTTGTTTGAGAGTGTGAAGTGTCTATCCCTGATGAGCGGTCAAGCTTCGGGTCTAGAGTACAATTTAAGTCACCTGCCAATATTATCCTACCAGGAAGGGTAGCTATCAATAGTAATAAATTCTCAAAAAATAAAGGGTTATCATCATTAGGGCCATAAACATTAACTAAATTGAAATTCTCTTTCAAGAGAGTTCCTTGAACCACCAAAAATCTGCCAGCTTTATCATAAATAGTGTTATTTACTTGGAAAGGCACTGAATTATGAATTAACACCATAACCCCTCTCGCGTGCGAAGGGCAACAGGATGCTAGCACTTTGCCTGGCCATCTCCTACGTACTTTCACCAGATCCTCTCTGAGTAAATGGGTCTCTTGGATAAACGCTATTGATGACTCAAGTTGTTTAAGCCTGGTAATAACCTGTTTTAGTTTAACCACTTTTACCATTCCTCTCACATTCCAAGAAGTAAATTTAAAAGTCTTATATGAAGTCATCTATTCTTATTAATACAACAGATTGTGCAACATAGTATCTTCATTTGGTTGTTGGTAAACCTTTCAGTATCTCTAACTGTTGTGCTGGGAGTAAACCAGTAAAAAGCAACACGTTGTGAAAAATACAAAAACACAAAGAAATAACACAAAATCTGCCATAAATGAACCCCCTTAGCTGTCAACCTGAACCGGACAGCCCCTCGCCCTACCCCGCCCTCCCCCTGACCTTGGGGTGCAGTTAAGTGCACACGCTGATCCAATGTAAACAAGGGAGCAGCTAGACCAAACCGAGCTGACATGGTCAAACAAAACCAAACCACCTGGACAATTGCGTCTCCTGACGAAAATGTATATCCTAGATCCTTAGATTTATTTTGTGCTTTCTTAGCCGGCATAATGTCGCGGATATACGATAATAACTCGTTACAAGCAATAGTTATCACTGTTGACGCAGTTAAAGGACAGTTTTCAGGAACTTACTAAAATATCGCCAGGAGCTCACAAAAATATGTGTACCTAGTTCAGCGCCATAACCACGCCCCCCAAGAGGAACAATTTCATGTATAGTGTATACAGTGGCTTGCAAAAGTATTCGGCCCCTACATTTTGTCACATTACCACCACAAACATGAATCAATTTTATTGGAATTCCACGTGAAAGACCAATACAAAGTGGTGTACACTTGAGAAGTGGAACGAAAATCATACATGATTCCAAACATTTTCTACAAATAAATAACTGCAAAGTGGGGTGTGCGTAATTATTCAGCCCCCTTTGGTCTGAGTGCAGTCAGTTGCCCATAGACATTGCCTGATGAGTGCTAATGACTAAATAGAGTGCACCTGTGTGTAATCTAATGTCAGTACAAATATAGCTGCTCTGTGACGGCCTCAAAGGTTGTCTAAGAGAATATTGGGTGGCTGTGGCTCAGGTGGTAGAGCAGATCAGCTACTGATCGAAAGGTTAGTGGTTCGATTTTAGGCTTCACCAGTCTGCATGTCAAGTGTCCTTGGGCAAGATACTAACCCCAAATTGCCCTTCGATGCGTTCATCGGAGTGTGAATGTGTGTGAATGTAGATTAGGTTTGCACTTGCGTTTAGAAGTGCTTGCATGAGTGGGTGTGAATGGGTGAATGAGGCATGTTGTATAGAGCGCTTTGAGTACTCCGGGAGAGTAGAGAACCGCTATATAAGAATCAGTCTGTTACCAATCCGTAGTCCGTAACAACACACCAGACAGGTCAGAGATAAAATTATTGAGAAATTTAAAGCAGGTTTAGGCTACAAAAAGATTTCCCAAGCCTTGAACATCCCACGGAGCACTGTTTAAGTCATCATTCAGAAATGGAAGTGTTTCTGTATGGCACAACTGTAAACCTACCAAGACAAGGCCGTCCACCTAAACTCACAGGCCGAACTAGGAGAGCGCTGATCAGAAATGCAGCCAAGAGGCCCATGGTGACTCTGGACGAGCTGCAGAGATTTACAGCTCAGGTGGGGGAATCTGTCCATAGGACAACTATTAGTCGTGCACTGCACAAAGTTGGCCTTTATGGAAGAGTGGCAAGAAGAAAGCCATTGTTAACAGAAAACCATAAGAAGTCCCGTTTGCAGTTTTCCACAAGCCATGTGGGGGACACAGCAAACATGTGGAAGAAGGTGCTCTGGTCAGATGAGACCAAAATAAGGTTCACCTTCCAGCAGGACAATGACCCTAAACTTAAAGCCAGGGCAACAATGGAATGGTTTAAAACAAAACATATCCATGTGTTAGAATGGCCCAGTCAAAGTCCAGATCTAAATCCAATCGAGAATCTGTGGCAAGATCTGAAAACTGCTGTTCACAAACGCTGACCATCTAATCTGACTTAGCTGGAGCTGTTTTGCAAAGAAGAATGGGCAAGGATTTCAGTCTCTAGATGTGCAAAGCTGGTAGAGACATACCCTAAAAGACTGGCAGCTGTAATTGCAGCAAAAGGTGGTTCTACAAAGTATTTACTCAGGGGGGCTGAATAATTATACACACCCCACTTTGCAGTCATTTATTTTTAAAAAATGTTTGGAATCATGTATGATTTTTGTTCAACTTCTCACGTGTACACCACTTTGTATTGGTCTTTCACGTGGAATTCCAATAAAATTGATTCATGTCTCTGTCAGTGCGCCCCAGGGTGGCTGTGGCTACAATGTAGCTTGCCATCACCAGTGTGTGAATGTGTGTGTGAATGGGTGGATGACTGGATATGTAAAGCGCTTTGGGGTCCTTAGGGACTAGTAAAGCGCTATATAAATACAGGCCATTTACCATGTTTGTGGCTGTAATGTGACAAAATGTGGAAAAGTTCAAGGGGGCCGAATACTTTTGCAAGTCACTGTATTATTGGCATTATTAAGGAGCTGGTGTTGAAAATTAAAAACTCTGGAAAAAATACACACCTTTGGGAAGTTTCATTCCATTTGCATTAACAGAACAAAAATGGTTGAAAAAACAAAAGTGAAGTGGCCACAAATGGCCAGGATAGAGCTACTACTTTTCATGGCTGTTTTGATATCGCTCTCTCTCTCTTAACTGATCAAATCTCGCTGTGGTAACAGCTTTAAACTCGGTATGACCCAGGTTGATAGAGGGTGCCCAGTCTGGATCGCATTCCAACATTTTGAAGGCTGGTTTTCCTACAAAACACAACAAACATTAGCCCGCAAAGGCACAGTAAACAAATTCAATTCAAATCAATATAAGACTTATTTGTAACCTACATCAACTATTATTATGTTATGATAAATTACTTAACCACAACAAAAGACTTACCTTTGTGGACATGCTTGGAGCAGACTAACATGTGAGCTGGAGTGTGCTGAAATATTTAGTCTTCGAATAGCTGCAATCCAGACCATCCATCGGCTCTTTGTTACTTCGGAAACATGGCTTGAACAGTTTCTCTTCCACGATGGAATCCAATAAAAACCGATCTGTTTACCCGTCAGCTTCCCGTGGCTGTCATGCGAAAGGCTATTGCATACAACAGCTTCTTGCCATTATTTGTGTTTCTTTTTATCGCTGTGTGACTGTTTTCTTGTGAAAGCCTGCATGCGCTAGTACCACTTGCCACTCGTACCTACAATCCTTTGCGGTTTTGATGTCACATTTTCAATCTGTATAAGACTTTTAGAAATCCGATGGGATGATGAGAACAATTAATTTTGTTATTCGTTTAATATAAAATGTAAAATATCAGCTAAATTGTCGCTGATATTGCTAAAGTGAAGTTTTTCTCTTTTAACCACAGGCACAATGGAGAGGTGCCATCCACACGACCAAAGTCTGACTCCGAGCCATTACCTCTCACCAAACCGGTGTCTGCAGACTCTGTGGAGAAGTCGGGTACAGGTATGTCCATACTACTACATGCATGTCAGATTGCTACGATCATAACCCCTGGTATCAAATTATTTCCACTGTAGCCACATTAAAAAAACATTAAAGTGTATCTATAGTTTTTTTTCCTACTTTAATTATTGTCGGTTGCTTATAAGAAGTCAATAAATGACTTCACCAGAAGATTTTTGCTTTGACAGTAAGTCTTTTTTGTGACCGTGGTAAATAACATTTCTGAACACAGATTTTTTTTTTTTTTTTTTAAACGTATGTTTATTTGTTTTTTCAACAGTATCAACACCAACATAAAATGAACGTATGGCAGTCATTAAAATAATAGTAATAATAATAACAACACTAATAATAATAATAATAATAATAATAGTAATAGTAATAACGATAATTGAAGTGTTAATCCTAAAAGGTTCCAAATAAATGCATAGTTAAATAAATTAAATTAAACCATACAAATAAATACAATTAAAAATAAATAAATAAATAAATCATAATATAGGTTACATAGTATATTCCCAACAGCAAGTCAGACATTATTCATTATCTAGTTGGCTTATTCACTCACCCCCCCCCCCCCCCCCCCCCCCACATCCCCACTCCTCAGTAGATCCAAAAATATCTTCCAGATGTTGTACAATTCAGAAGCCTTCTTTCTAACAATATAGTTCAGTTTCTCAAGAGCTAAACTCGGTGTTAAGTTATTTAACCAGTGGTTAAAAGAGGGGCAACCAACATTCTTCCAGCATAAGGCGATACAGCGTTTGGCCTGTAGCAAACAATATCGACCATTTTTCTTTCCTCACAAGACAGAGTACAGTCATCTGGATACAAGCCTAAAATGCATAACTTAGGGCAAAGCGGTACAGGAGAAGTTGTGATCTGAGAGATATATTTTAACACAGAGCTCCAAAATTTTTGGATCTCTTCACATTTCCACAGGCAGTGATATAGTGTACCCTGATGCCTATTACACTTATAGCATAGATCAATTATATTAGGATCAAATTTATTTAATTGTACAGGGGATATGTATGTTCGCATTATCCAATTAAATTGTATCTTTCTCAAACGAGTGTTAATGGTTTGAGTGTGTGTTTTTGAACATATTTTACCCCATTCAGTATATGAAATATCTTCATGTAAGTCACTAATCCACTCCCGTCTTTTACTATCAGAGTTATCCTTATGGTTTTCAACTAAAAGGCTATAAAACTGGGACACCAGTCTTTTACCAAAACAGTTTTTTGTAACATGAGTTTCTAGGATGGAGAGTGGGGGTTGGTGCACTGAATTGTTTAAGTGTGCCAGAATAAAACTTCTAAGTTGCAGATACTTAAAGTGTTTCTGCGGTAAATCAAACTTTGCCCATAATTCACTGAATGACATTAGAGAATATTCCTCATATACGTCCTGTAGTTTCGCAATGCCCTTGTTCAGCCAAGCTTTAAAGCCCATGTCATTCTTAGCCGGGGCAAAGAGTTCATTACCCCAAATTGGGGAGAAACAGGACAACCCAGGAGAGTCATTCAACATTTTTTGTACTTCATGCCAAACAACAACAGTGTTTTTTACAAAGGGATTAGTAGTAATTTTCTTTAAAGTTTTAAAGGGTGCTGAGTATAAATAGCTATTTACCCTTTGAGGACATTCTTTCAGTTGCTAACCAGGGAAGGGAAATATCGTTTGAAAACCAAAACATAGTGGTCCTCAGCTGAGCAGCCCAATAGTACCATTTTAAATTTGGAAACTGTAGTCCTCCCCTATCATATATGGTAAATACAAGAGGGAGAGTCTGAGTCTTGGCTTCCTATTGTTCCAGATGAAATTAGAAAGAAGCTTTCTGATCTTGGAAAAAAAAGAAGGAGGAGGGGCCAGCGGAATTGACTGAAAGATATATAGGAATTTAGGTAATATAGTCATCTTTACTATGTTTATTCTTCCCACTAAAGAAAGAGGCAATGATATTAATCTAGTGATCTCATCCGACAACCCTACCACCAGGGGCTCATAATTGGCTGAACTAAGATTGCTTATCGTTGGTGTTACTCTGATGCCTAAATATTTAAATCCCTCTGCGGCATTCACAAATGGGTGGGATACAACTGGTTTCAACCTCTCGTTCATATTTAAAAACATAATGGATGATTTTTCTTCGTTCACTTTGAACCCAGAGAAACTGCTAAATTGATCGAATAGCTTCAGGAGAGATGGTATTGATTCTGCAAGGTGTGATAGAAACACAACAGTATCGTCAGCGTACATTGCAATTTTGTGTAGCATCTCCCCGATTTTAATACCATGGATCGAGGGATGTGATCTAATTGCTATCGCTAAAGGTTCCATGGCTAGTACAAAAAGCACAGGTGAAATCGGAGACCCTTGCCTGGTGCCTCGAGATAGCTCAAAAGGACTAGAGATGAGATTATTGGTAGATACCATTGCAACCGAATCAGCAAGTAAAATTTCAATCCATCGGCGGAAGTGATCACCAAATCCAAAACGCTTAAGCACCTCAATTAGATAGGGCCATTCAACTCGATCGAACGCCTTCTCCGCGTCGAGTGATAGTATTGCAGTATCAGGTAACTCTTCACATTCGTGGATTATATTGAGAACTCTCCTCACATTGTGGAACCACTGGCGATTTTGAACGAAACCATTTTGATCTCCGTGTATAATGACTGGAAGAGCCCTCTCCAGCCTCATAGCCAAAGCCTTAGCTATGATTTTGGAGTCAGAATTTAACAGCGATATGGGTCTGTAAGAACCGCTTTCGGCTGGCGCTTTGCTCGGTTTTAGAATGAGAGTGATCAGGGCACTACGAAATGTAGCAGGGAGGCGACCTGTTTCATAGGATTCCAAATAAACATCTAATAATGGGGGAATTAATTTTGCTTTAAATAGCTTGTAAATATCTATCGGAAGCCCATCAGGACCCGAAGCCTTACCACCTCTCATGTTCGTAATTGCATCAGAAACGTCATTGAAATTTATTTCTCTCTCCAATTCATTTTTCACATCCTCAGAAATACAGGGAAAGATCAATCTATCCAAGAAAGCATTTTGGCTTACCAGGTCCAGTGGGCTGTCAGATTTATATAGGGTTTTATAATACGAGACAAAGGTGTTATTAATTTCTGTGGGATCTGTGGATAATTCCCCTTGATCGTTCCTAATTATATTAATGGCTCTGTCAGATTCAAGTTTCTTTATCTGCCAAGCTAGTAGTCTACCCGGCTTTTCACCCTGATCATAAAACGTCTGTTTCAATCTTATTAAACCATCTTCAGCTTTAAGCATAGACAGCTCCTCGTATTTAGCTTTAAGGGTCAATAACTCCTGTTTTTTCTGTGTTGAATCATCTATGTTAACTTCTCTCTCTAATTCTCTAATTTTATTGTCTAATTCGTTCATTGTCTGTTTGAATTTGTTAAATTTAGAACTGGTGAAACTTATCATTTGTCCACTAATATATGCCTTAAAAGCTTCCCACCTAACGGCTGCTGTTGTTTGAATTGTATTAATTGAGAAGTAGAGATCAATGTGTTCTCCTACAAATTTCATAAAGTCAGAATCATGTATCCATTTAGGGTGCAAGCGCCACTTGTTTGAGCGGCTATTCACTTGTTCTACCTCATAAAATAGTGATGTTGGGGCATGATCTGACAACACAATGCTGTCATATATACACTTAGTTATATTGGGTAGCAAAGATGAGGAAATTAAAAAATAATTATTCGGGAGTGGGATTTAAATACTGCTGAATAGCATGAGAATTCCCTTTTATTGGGGTTTTGAATTCTCCATGGATCAGAGGTTCAGATCTTTCAAATATTGTTGTATTTTTTTTCTTGTTTGAGAGTGTGAAGTGTCTATCCCTGATGAGCGGTCAAGCTTCGGGTCCAGAGTACAATTTAAGTCACCTGCCAATATTATCCTACCAGGAAGGGTAGCTATCAATAGTAATAAATTCTCAAAAAATAAAGGGTTATCATCATTAGGGCCATAAACATTAACTAAATTGAAATTCTCTTTCAAGAGAGTTCCTTGAACCACCAAAAATCTGCCAGCTTTATCATAAATAGTGTTATTTACTTGGAAAGGCACTGAATTATGAATTAACACCATAACCCCTCTCGCGTGCGAAGGGCAACAGGATGCTAGCACTTTGCCTGGCCATCTCCTACGTACTTTCACCAGATCCTCTCTGAGTAAATGGGTCTCTTGGATAAACGCTATTGATGACTCAAGTTGTTTAAGCCTGGTAATAACCTGTTTTAGTTTAACCACTTTTACCATTCCTCTCACATTCCAAGAAGTAAATTTAAAAGTCTTATATGAAGTCATCTATTCTTATTAATACAACAGATTGTGCAACATAGTATCTTCATTTGGTTGTTGGTAAACCTTTCAGTATCTCTAACTGTTGTGCTGGGAGTAAACCAGTAAAAAGCAACACGTTGTGAAAAATACAAAAACACAAAGAAATAACACAAAATCTGCCATAAATGAACCCCCTTAGCTGTCAACCTGAACCGGACAGCCCCTCGCCCTACCCCGCCCTCCCCCTGACCTTGGGGTGCAGTTAAGTGCACACGCTGATCCAATGTAAACAAGGGAGCAGCTAGACCAAACCGAGCTGACATGGTCAAACAAAACCAAACCACCTGGACAATTGCGTCTCCTGACGAAAATGTATATCCTACATGAACAAGTATGTATACAATGATCATTACAAACTTTCTTGTAGCATAACTCTCATCCCGGAGAGCCGACTGTATGTCGAACAACCAGTACTCCAAGACACAAATGAAAGCCCAATCAACGAGTGGGCGTGGCTAGTTATCTATAAGGGATAAATAAAATGCCCAATACAACTGAGGAGAACGAAGGAACGGTAAACCAAAGTAAATACAAAAAAGAAAAATACTCTCCCCAAAAAATTCAACAGTAAGGATGAGCGATATTGACCATTAAATCCAACAATTTCAAACTACAGCTGTTATGGGCAGATAGTGAAGGATTCGGCAGTCCCCATCAGATATTCTGCTAGTCCTCTGTATTCTGCAAACCTCGGATGAACTTTTCCGCATCTGCTGGGGTCTCAAAGACATGCGTATGTCCACCAGATGACACTCGTAGCTTCGCCGGGTAAATTAATCCGTAACGTACGTTCATCGCCCTGAGCTGCTGTTTCACCCGGTCGAAGCCTCTCCTCCGTCGGTGGAGATCTGTAGAAAGATCCGGGAAGAACATGACCTCTTGACCCCCGCAGATAACTTTCCCTTTGGCCATAGCCGCCCATATCACCCGAACCTTGTCTTGGAAGTTTAAAAACTTCATGATGAGGACTCTCGGTGAGGGTGGTCGGTTGGGTTGCGTCCGGCCGGGCAACCGGTGAGCTCTTTCGATGAGAGGTTGTCTCGGGAATGTTGCTGGTCCCAGCGCTTCGGGGAGCCACTTCTCTAGGAAAGCCACCGCGTCATGTCCTTCTATTTTCTCCGGCACATTAACTAGTCGTAGTTTGGAATGACGAGAGCGATTTTCGAGGTCCTCGAGTTTGTTCGTGAGGAGAGCCACTTGTTTAACTAGCGCATCTATCTTGCCTTTCTCTGAGTTAATGGCGTCCTCCACGCTGCTAATGCGCATCTCTGCCCCATCCATGCGCACCGAAAAGTCCTGCACATCTCTTTTAACATCTTGGATCGCTGACAGGACCACATCAAGTTTTGTGGAAAAGTCATTTCTGATTCCGTCGAGTATTTGAATAACATCCATGTTATGGGCCATTCCAGTACTCACGTCCAGGAGACTCCCAGGGCTAGCATCACCTGCAGAGTTAGCTTGACTGCTAGCATCAGAGACGTCGTCTTCCTCACTCAGAGAAGAGTGTGCCTTAGATTTATTTTGTGCTTTCTTAGCCGGCATAATGTCGCGGATACACGATAATAACTCGTTACAAGCAATAGTTATCACTGTTGACGCAGTTAAAGGACAGTTTTCAGGAACTTACTAAAATATCGCCAGGAGCTCACAAAAATACGTGTGCCTAGTTCAGCGCCATAACCACGCCCCTCTGAACACAGATTTTAAATTTTTGGTCAGAAAATCACGACTAATTCGTGAAGAGCACCAAAAAAGTGTCACCAAAATACCAACACCATTTATTAAACCAAAGAAAAATAATAATTTAATTTCAGTTCATTTCTGATTTGTTAGTATAGTGCAAAATTAATTAGCTTAAGCTTAAGCTTGTTAGTCTGTATAAGACTTGAATGCTAGGAGGCCAGTCATAAAGGTTTTCTGTTTTGCTTGCTTTTTCCAGGCTATATATTACCTTTATGAGCTATTTGCCAATATATTGGCCAACCCATAAAAATGTAAAAAAAGAAAAAAGATGAGACTGAAGAAACACCCTTCAGTCACATTCTCTGTGTTGATATTCCATAGTGAATCCGCCAGAGGACGCCTTGCAACAATCAGCTGATCTTAGCAATGTTGGGGAGAGCTTAAACAAGTAATCCACGACTTGCTGTGAGAACAAAATAAGCTTATTTTTAGACTGGGTTGTCCTAGCGTTTTAGTAAGAACTCATAAATACCTGTATATTTCTTGTGTCACATGGGTTAGACATTCACTTGGCAAGTGTTAAGGTTCAAAATTGAGGAAGGAGAGTACACACCACCCGTGGTCCAGAAGGTCTTTGGTCAAACAATGATTTTAATGAACACACGTGTGGGAAGACACTCTGTACGCAGACAGCCAGTAGTCCTCGACTCAATCAAAGCATGAACAGATATTTTATAGCATCAGGGTTTGTTTACTGACGCCCCTTCATGCGTCACCAGTACATTTTATACATAGATCAGATCAACACCAGAATGACTTTTCACCTAGAAAATCATCTTCTATTTTCATGGCTTGGTACTTTCCGTTCTCTCCTCTAAATAAATCTAACTAATGTGTGTGTATGTGTTGACCTCACATGCTCTTTGTGTCACCTCTTCACCTACTGTCTGTGTCTCGTCTGCTTTCGGTTTCAGTTCTGCAAAAGGCACACTCTGCAAACCTGCAACTTCCTATCAGCCTGCAACTTAGTCTTTCTGAAAGACACACACTGTTCAACCCCTGAATGCAATATAAACTCCAGATTATATTATTAATGCAATCGTAATAATGACAATTATTTAACAATAGCAGTAAAATAATTTCCCTTCTCCACACTCCCTCTCTTGACCTCTGGAACACCAGAGGTCACAATACATTGTGTCCTCACTCAGACCCTCTCTGGTGGTCTCGGACCTCGAGATCTCCAGGATCCTCGCCCCTCCTGTGGTCGCCGAGATCGATCTTCTGCAAAAGAAACAAAACACCTTTTCCTGCACCTCCCTAACTTATCCTATCTGGGACTCTTTAATCAAAAGCCTGATCCTAATTATCTTCTTAACTTATTGACTTATATTTATGTATACTCTTCAACGTTAATCATCCCTTTAAAACTCTTTAAGCCCTGCTTTCACGTCCGGTTGCTCGCTCTATTTTCCCTTATCTGATCATCAACATCCTGTGCACAAATTGTCGCTGCTGCAAGTTCCTCTACTCTAGAAATCAGTGAGTGTAAGAAAACAACCACTTTAATCAATTAAGTTTAAGCATATAAGCAATTACTCCTGTATACATTTCATCATAGCTAAATGCTGCCTTGAAACAGCTCCTATGTGTTAACTTCATTTTAACCTCACATTTCCTATGTTATAACCCGTTTTGGTATAGCCTTTTTATTTCATTTTGCTCCTTTTAATGTAACCATACCTTCTAATTCTAGTTTATCAGACTTAACCAAAATATATGCTTTCCTTCCTCTTTGGTCCTTCTTTAAGTTCAGTTAAAAGCTAAATGAATTTAAGGCCTTTTGCCTGGAATCAATACTGTCATGTGTGTTTCTTAACTCTGTGTCTGTAAGCGTGTGCAATCCTTCATGAACTCATATTATCCTCACAGTAGATTGGCTAATCATAGCGCTAGCCAAAGGCTCGTGACCCTCCAGAGACAAATTTGAGCCACAACTCCTTTAAAAGCACAAAATGCAATATGTATAAAAATCATTTCTCCGTACAAGCTCCCCCTTTATCCTAAAGATAAACCTATGTAATATCTGTATGTGTAAGCCTACATTATAACCACTACTTCTAGAAATCAAAAAGAAATCAAAGCTGTTCTACTCCTTCAACCCTCACTAATTTTCCCTCTAAGAGTTATTCACAGCTTTGAAAAACCGGCATTGTATCTAAACAGGATTCAGTTCTTTAATCCTTTAACCTTAACATAAAATAACAGTTTCAGTTTTACCATATCCACATGATCAAAAACCCCAAAAGTCCTAAAATGATCCTAAATTATTAAACAATTAAATTAATACACCCTAAACCCCCTTTATTTTGACACATGAAATGTGTCAAAATACTATACAAAACTAAAAATGCTCAGTTTTCCCCACTCATGTTCCAATGTATGTCATAAAATAAACTTAAAACAGAACAGTTATCAGTCATGTGTTTCTACAATTAATGGTAACTGAGTTACATCAAAAAATATTTCCCCTTTAGCATTTGGCATTCTCCCAACAATATACTATAATCCCATAATCTAACCCCAGTCAACAAAACAAAACAGAAATTTTCTCTGGTAAAAGCAAATTGTTTGTCCACATTAATTCATCCTCACTCACATTCAGTCACACATTCACTCACATGCAGTCACACCATGTATTTGCTGATAGTGGAGCTTCCCGCACGATCAGGGACTCCACCCTCAGCAAAATGAGCTCAGTCATTTTTTATTTTCCATAGGAAAATATTTCTTTATGCTTTTGGACTGGATTGACTCGCATAAAATCCTTTTCACAGGGACTTACGACCTTGATCAGTCCCCACAGGTAGCTTTCTCCTCAGCCAATTGTAATCTGGAAAGCCCCCCTTGTATTTGCTCTTCCCGATAATTTTCAGCGCCGTTATTCACTGTTGCAGGCCTGCTTAAAACAGAAATGAAAAAATAGAGCTGATTGTTAGCTCATAAAAACAAAACAAAATCACCTGACAGGTTTTCTTTAAGTGCACTGTTACAAAATAATGGGCCCCTCCCAGACATGTCCATGTTTCCTAAAACTCCCTCTATTAAAAACAAAAATAACAACAACAACCTACCTGACAGAATCAACCCATCACCACAACAACCTTAAACACACAAGTCTTGCCACCACATAATTTCACCTCCTCAATACACCAAAAGTCTCATTAAAAACACACAATTTGCACACAAAAATCACCCCCTTATGCTCTGTAACATACTTCAATTCAGCATAAAACATAACCCCCTTTGTCATATGGCTTCTTCTATTCCTCAATTACAAACTCAAATGTATTTTATTAAACATTCACACCATTGTATCATTCATACAAAATAGCAAGCTGTTCTTTATTGCATATGTTTGTGTTCTTAGCCAGGTTTAATCAGTGTCTATGCATTGAACTCCATGAGCTTGTCTTGTCTTTATAAGTTTAATGCATTTTCTGTTTGTGTGTGTGAATTTGCATATGTTGCTTTTGCAGTGTGTCAGACTCCTGCACAATTCTCCACTTAAGCCGTCAGTTTCTTTCCCAAATTTGCTAACCCAAATTTTAAGTTCCCACCTTATTCCTGCTCCTCAGCCAGAAGCTAGGGCCCACTTGTCAGGTTTATGGAGACATGGCGCTGTAAACAATTCAACCAGAAACTTGCCTTGGCATGTCCAGTCAAGTTAACCTACAGGTCTCTTCCGACCGCTGCACGTGGAAAATTGATCCAGATCTGTTTCGCCCCTATAGAAACACAACTGAGACATTTTCATTATTATCATATGTACTTAAACTACCCTTTTCCCTCTCTCTGGTCAGAAATCCCAACTTATGTCATGTATATACGTGTAAGCAGGTCTTCATTGCTTTTCCTATGTATTTTGTTAATGTTCAGTAAGTGTAAGCTGCTTTCTTCATTGCCTCTATATGTTATAGTCAGGTTTAATTCATGCATCTTTTCCCTGATTTCTTAATTCAAAACTATCTCACTTCTGATTCTTTCCAGAAATAATTTCACATGTAACACTTTGTCTATGTGTGTTTTCCATTCTTGTTTACCTCTTTGTTTGTGACGGTGGACATCTCTAAACCATCATGAGTTCAAGCTTCACTTTCAATCCAATTACACCCTGTATTCTCACAGTCGAACTCGTCCGGCTTCACCTCTCACCGGTCACTGTCCTCTTCTCTCAGTGTCCTTTTGTTGTCTTGAATTCCAGCAAACACAGTCTGTTTCTTCTCTGTTTCTCTTCAGTATTTTCCTTTTGGATCAAGTCCCAGCCTGGCAAAATACCACATTCAGTGCCTTTAAACAGTCATGTCACACTGTTCTTACCAGCCTGCTGTCCACCGTGCATGTTTCATCACGTGGTTTCTTCTTTTCTGTTGATCCTCTCAGTCATCTCTTTCAAGATTACTCCAAGCATGGCAAATCTGACAATCAGTGTCCAGTGCTTTACCACCGTTCATTATCCCACTGTTCAACTGCCCAGCCTGTAATTTACAGTACATGTTTCCACCTCGTGGTTCCTTACATGCTGCTGCTGGTGTCGTCAGTGTGGTTTCAGTTGCACTGTCTTTTGGCTGCTGTTAATTCTTCTCAAGTCCACGATGTTCTGTCTGTCTTCATCAGGAGATTAACTGTCCTTTGAGCCTCTTCTCAGGATGGGGACAAGTGCGAGGTCAAGCTGTAAAATTTTAAGCCAAAATCTGGCCTGTTTTCTCCCAATTATGCTACTCTAGTGGTTTTGGCGCCGTACTCAAAATTCCAGGTTGAGAGAAGTCCACCTTCATTTATCTGTACTCTGTGTTGACACACTAAAACATACAATTAATATCCTTTTCATTTCTTTTCTCAAAACCTCCATTCGCTTTATCTGCCTAGAGTTTAACTCATCTGTTTCTCTCTCTGGGTGCTCACTCGTCACCTTATATGGGCATGCAAACTTCCTGTCACCCACACCATTTCCTGTTACACACACACAGCACGCAGCTGCTCTGCTGTTTCTCCAGGCTAATCAAACTTATTTTGTATTTACAATCTACAAACCCTCTGTAATTCTACTAACTTTTGATCTAAAATGTAGCATCATTCACACAATGATTTCATAATCCTCTCACACACACACCTTTTAAATAAACTAAACTCTTATAACATCACTCATGCATCTCTTAAATTAAAAACACTTTCAAACTTTAAAACATCCTACTTTACATCACCAAAGAAATACCTCTCACACCTTTATTCATCATTCAAAACCTTCTAGTCACCGCATTCACACAAGAAATTGAAAAAATAAAACACACCAGCAACTATTGCTGGAGAGAAGTTACTACTGAAAGTAATATGTTAATCTTGAGTATACACAGTGCACTCAATATATTTATATATCTACATCCAACTTCAGTCAATTACTATACATCCCCTACGGCAACTCAAAACTTTATTTATAGTCCTCTAATAAACATAAATGGCATTTTAAACACACACTCAACAATGTTTGCAGCAGTATTTGTAAAACCAACGGTGGCTTAAACAGTTCACTGCTTACTCATTTGCATTTTCACTCACACACACACCGTCTAAAAATAGCTCCAGCATTGCCTCAGACTCCTTTCACACAGAGATCTCTTATTTTATATTACAAAGACATCTTATATTTACAACCACTGTCAGATCTGTCAGCTTTAGCGCCTACACAATTTAGACAAATTTAAAATAACCGCCCAGCGGATAAACTCCCTGAGTTTTTTGCGACCAATTAACCAGTATCAAGACTTTAACTGTTTCTGGCCTCATCTCTAAAATCCCTAACACAATTTAAAAGCGTCAACCAACCCAAACTTTGCCTGAAGCTCTATTTTTTGGCGTTTCCCAGCCAAGGCTTATGCTGAAGTATTAGGTTAAAGTTACACGCCCGAAGTCCAACTTCTCCTGTCCAAAAAAGCGCAGGTACCGTTCCAAACGGTAAGGAGACTCTAACTCCTAGCTTAATTCCAGGATGCCCTGTACCCCACAGTTAAGCCACACTGAACTATCCCTCTTCGCCGAGAGGTCAATGTCGCGCGTCCACGACAAGGAGGGAGCGTAACCTCCGGGCTCTGCGCTTCCTAGCAGACTCGAACTGCCGTTCTAGAATAATTTATAATACTTTGAAACAACAATCAACACCCAACAAAGTGTATGACTGAGGCAGATCGACCCTGATGGACAATGGGGACTCTAACCCACAAATTGACCCACAAAGGTCTGACCTAATGACCAACCGGGACTTTAACCCACAAAATGACCAAATACCCTACCAAACTACTTGAGACTCTAACTCAATTTCTTTGGGACTTCAACCCAGTATTTAAACTTTTCCTGGCAGACTCTAACTGCTTTAGCAGACTTTACTGCTTTCATTTCTTCTTAGCAGAACTCTAACTGCTTTAGCAGACTTTACTGCTTTCATTTCTTCTTAGCAGAACTCTAACTGCATCAACTCATGAGATTTTCATCAAAATCAAAACAGACATCCACCAGTAACTTCAGTGAGTAGACTTAAATTTTATCATATCCAATTTGGCACACTTTGGAAATAATTCAACAGGTAGTGCCTTACCTTTTGAATAAGCCGGCTTATGCCCACTCACTTTGACCACTGGAATTCATGTCTGCCCGTCAGACCACCTCAGAGACCACCAAATTTCTCCATCTAAACCTCCAATCCTCCCTCCTCAACCACCGGACGAGCCCCCAAATGTTAAGGTTCAAAATTGAGGAAGGAGAGTACACACCACCCGTGGTCCAGAAGGTCTTTGGTCAAACAATGATTTTAATGAACACACGTGTGGGAAGACACTCTGTACGCAGACAGCCAGTAGTCCTCGACTCAATCAAAGCATGAACAGATATTTTATAGCATCAGGGTTTGTTTACTGACGCCCCTTCATGCGTCACCAGTACATTTTATACATAGATCAGATCAACACCAGAATGACTTTTCACCTAGAAAATCATCTTCTATTTTCATGGCTTGGTACTTTCCGTTCTCTCCTCTAAATAAATCTAACTAATGTGTGTGTATGTGTTGACCTCACATGCTCTTTGTGTCACCTCTTCACCTACTGTCTGTGTCTCGTCTGCTTTCGGTTTCAGTTCTGCAAAAGGCACACTCTGCAAACCTGCAACTTCCTATCAGCCTGCAACTTAGTCTTTCTGAAAGACACACACTGTTCAACCCCTGAATGCAATATAAACTCCAGATTATATTATTAATGCAATCGTAATAATGACAATTATTTAACAATAGCAGTAAAATAATTTCCCTTCTCCACACAAGGAAAAGGTTGCTGATTCACTTTCAGCCAGAGGCGCAAACGTTCTGTGGAGTAGTAGCAGGAAGGACATCCAGCGTAAAACTGCTAGATCAAACATGCACAGCTACCCACTGTGGTGACCCCCTTGTAGCAAAGCAGCAGCTGAAAGTAGCTTTGATCTAATCAGAGGCTTTTAATCTAAAAACAATTCTTCAGGTCGTTTAGTGACTGCAGCTAAGCAGATCTGGAAACAAAAAAAAAAGAACACAACACAAACAATGATCTTACAAGCAGTTTTATCAGTAAAAGCCTGATATCCATTTTTAACTGCACGTGTATGTTAACTTGACATGAGGTTGTTTACATACAACACAATGAACTACAGGCCAGGAAGAATGGAGTTATTGCTGCATTTAAAGTGAACGGTGAAAAACAGTGAGTACTGTGTAACAGCACTTTGCACCTACTCAGCGGTAAACTGCTGGCTTGAATTGCAGCTGAGATTGAACTTTCATGTTTCATGGGTGTGCGTGACAGACTGGCTTCTGGAGACTTGTCGACTTTTAGCACCTCAGCTGTAGCAAACAGTACCCCTGAGTGAAAGCCATTCAGGTCTGCTCTATTAAATCTATTTCAGGAGTCCTTTCTCTGAGACCTTTCAGCTTCCCTCACGGTTCCTCTGTTTTAAGGTCAATATTGTGTCAAGCACCCCACGTGTTTCTCCAGGGGCCAGACAGGAGGATCAAACAGGAGTTACTTCATCATCCAAAAATATGAAAGCTGCCCCTTGTGTCAGTAGATTTAAGTGTTTAAAGAAGAAATTTTTTACTGTTTTTATTAGTGCTGTCAAAATTAATGTGTTAACGCACATTAATTTGCTATCACGGTCAACGCAATTACAATTTTTAACGCAATTAACACATCTGGAGTGTAGACTGACTCTAAATCCCTGAAATGCTTCTGTCAACGCATTTCGGGCTGTTTGTCCAAGTAGAGTTACTTTCTCACATGCGCAAATGGACAGTTGATCTGGTAGTGATGGGTAGCTGAACCAATCAACTCAGTTTGGAAGATGATAAACACACATTGGCCCTCTGATGGGAAATTTGAGTATTCCAAAAATAACAAGACAGAACAGTCGACCGACAAAGTATTATGCACATTGTGCAAGAAGGAATTTTCTTTTCACCGAAGCACTTCCAGCTTAAAATGTCACATTGACGCAAAGCATGCGTTAGTCGGGGATGCTGCTAGGACTTTGGCTAACGCGTCACCGAGCTTGCGACAAACCATTCACGGAACATCAGGGACTCAGTGAGTCTACCTCGGAATTATTGACTGACGTAATTGCCAAGTGGACTGCAACAAACTGCAGACCTATTAATATCGTTGAGAACGCGCTTTACATAGCTTTGGTTCCTCGTTTCAAGGACTTGAAGTGCCTCCCCAAGAGTAACAGAGAGAGGGTGGATAAACGTTTACAGAGTTTTTTGTTAACATGAATGTTCAAGATGTTCAGTAAACATGTTAATTGCGTATATTTTCCCTTTTTTCTCGAGTCTGTTTGCTAAAGCAAAATGAATTGTGGTTAATATAGAATAAAAATAAATTATATTTAATCGTGATTAATCAAAATTAATCCACAGTAACCCTGTGATGAATCTGATTAAACATTTTAATTGTTTGACAGCTCTTATATATATTATATAAAAGTGTATACTTACCTATTAGTATATAGGTTTTTTAAAAAGTTGTACGTCACATCAGAAAACCTTTAAAAGATTGAAGAAAACTATTCAAATTATCTGAATATAAGCATACATTATTTGTGTTTATTCTGAATTTACTTCATTATATTGCATAAATGTCAGTTACAAGCTTAAATATAAAGTCCAGGCTATTGATCAAGTATTACGATTAATCGCGATTAATTCCAGAAAATTGTGAGATTAATTAAAATTAAATTTTTTAATCTATTGACAGCACTAGTTTTTATATATTCTTTTTATATTTTAGTTGTTTGTTTACCCTTGTGCCTGTGTTTGGCTGATTTCCTGCTTCTGTGTGTGTATTAATGTTGTTAATGAGGCAGAAAATAAACCAAAAGCCAAACTGTTTGTGAGCAGTTACAGTGCATTCAAAGTGAATCAAAGGAAATTATTGAAAGTGTCAGTTCGCTTGTGGATGTTGGGTTTAATCATAGCTGAAATGTTTTGCTAAAAAATAATTCTATTATTTCTCTCGCCTCTTTCTCTCTCATCTGGCTTCAACAGATCTGATGAGTTTTGATGACTTGTCGTCTACCTCGGAGAAGCTCTCTCACCTCACGACCAACCGACCAAAGATGACTGGAAGGAGGCTGCCCACGCAGTTTGGCGGAGGACAATTGGTGAGGATGTGCTCAAGCGCTAACAATCCCCCGCTCCCTTTAAGTTGACACTGACCTTTTTTCTTTTGATTGTTATTATGAGGAGCTGTCTCTCTTACTCTCATCATTCTTACCATCTCATGTTAAAAGTTAGGCTGACGTCTGGTAATATAGTTTCTGCAAGTTGGTCTCTATATTTGTTCCTACGTATTATTTATGTGACAGAAGAAATCTCTTCTTTTCTCTGACAACTTTAGTATACAAGCCTTCACCTGATAGTTAAAGAGATTTCATGAAAACAAAGACAAATGGCTTTAGAACAGCAGTCCTTGTTTTTGCTCAAAGCTGGTGCCTTACAAAGCAAACTGCTGTAGATAGCAGGTGTTTGGCTTTTCCCACATTTGGACCACATTCTTGAATGCAACCAAATACTGTTATCATTAAATTGCCATCAAGGTCTTTATATCAGTTTATTTTGATTTCGGGTGTACATTTGTATCATAGGTTTGGCGTCTTTTCTTTTAAAAATCTAACTTCTTTATACCTGCAGACTCCTTGCAAATCCTACCATGACACTAGAGCTAATAGTGTAGCTGTTAACTGTCATTGACAGATGCAATCGTTTCAGGACTCTGCAGCTTTTCCTGTTTTCCCTGTTTTCCCTGTCACGAGCAGCACATTTTATCCCAACATGATTCCACAGTTTCCATTACAGCCCAACAAGGAAGTGAGTGTGGAGAAAACCTTTAAGATTGATGAAGAAGATGCCAAACCAAAGCTAACAGAAACCAGAAAGGTAATTTAATTTCATGTCTGTTTAGAGGAAACCTTTAGTTTAGTTACAGGTGCCCGCTTAGTGACATAACTGCCTCATGAAATGAAGCAAATAATGAATGGTCTTAGCAGATCTTTGGGTATAAACCTGTGGAAGTGATGGCAGCTGTTGCCAGCGGCGTTGCTGATGGTAGCACAGCAGTGATGGTTTGTGTTGTGTGAATCTGGTAGGAACTAAACAGTATAGCACACTGCCTGCTTATGTTGAAATCAAGTCAGCATGGTACTCCAGTCCACATTGAGGCTTCTAATGTGACATTGTGGACATTGGTCAAAAGTTGTCCGCCATATTGGATGCGATGCAACTGCTGGTTGTTAGGGAAGCAAGTCGTCGCCATCTCATTGGCAGTAGTTTGAGGTTGCTGAGTAAATCAGTTGCAGAGAAGATGCTGCACCAAAAATGAAATGAAAAGGGATTGTCTTTTTCTTTCTTTAGCTGTTTCATTTTTTAAGGCAGACTGTCTCCGTTCTTGGTTTGTGTCACACTTTTCAGTTTCCCTATACCTCAGAGAGCAGGTGGATAATGTTTATGGACAAATCAAAGACGTCTAATCAAACCACAGCTGCAACAAGATTCTAGGGTCCAAAGCAATCATAAGGAGCTTTCTATATATTTTTCCCTAGGAACTGGTGGTGACCACTCTGTAGGCTTTGGTGACTAGCCTTTTATTCACTATGTTGTCACCATGAATGTCACACATCCAAACTAGCAGATAAGCCAACATCACATGGTTAATGCTGACATGCAAAACCATAACACGGCTCTTTCAGCCTGGTACAAAAAGGTGTTTTTCGATGCATCCTATAAACCTTCATACCAAATGGACCTCTCAGTCATGTTTGTGGTATTTGGTTTCTTAGTTCATAGATGCTGCTTCACAATCAAGGTTGCAAACATTAGTTGATAACTTGGAACTCCACTCTGGTCTTGCTCCATTACTGATGCCAGTGTTGAATTAATAATCTGCACCTCTCACTGTGAGTAAGAGAATTGAATGTGTCAGGAATCCTCACAGCTTTGTGTACTTTGTTAGTGTTAGTGAAGTGATAAATGAAAACAGGCCCAGAATAAATACAGTAAAATAAATTTAATGTTTTTCACTTTTCCTGTTTGCACACAGATGTGCAGCTGGCAGTAAAGAGCTGAAGTGAATGATATTCAGTCACAGTGTATTACTATGTGTTATTATTGCTTCTAGCTTCTCAAATAAGGTCTCTGACCGAGCATGAGAGTGAAAGCAATCAAGTGCACAATCAAAAGGAAGTGGAACATCATTGTTGTTGGCCCTTTTCAGTCATGTTGGCTCACTTTGACCACAGTTTGCAGTTAGATAAAAAACTTTGGGGGGGAAAAAAACGAGTTGAAGCTGTTTGTGATTGGACCGTGGATCGGCTTGTCGTCACCAATACCCAGTCCAGCTTTTGTGGCTCAGTATCTGACCAATACCCAATGCAAGCCTCACATCAGCACATCTGGAGTACATAGCTACATACAGATTCTTTTAAGTGTAACAGTAAAAACAATGTCTTGATTGTATGGTCAGAATAAACCACCATAGTGGAAGTTGTCACACCCGTGTCAAACAAGCTGTTGCTCAGCCCCTGCTACTCCTATTTCTCACCATCACACATTTACAGTTCACATACTCCGATTATTTCCTGACACATTACCTACAGTCTGTTTGTTCATCTTGAGACTTCCATCTGTTTGGTTCCTTTCAAGTCCTCTGCTTTCAGATTTGTCTAATTAAAAGCTAAAGTTATCCCCAAGTTGGCTTTTTAGGGAAAGTTTGGCATGTCACACAATCCTTTTAGCATTACATCACTTTTTCTGAAAACGCTCACTGAATACAAGTAGCTACAAAAAACAGCACTTTGTTATTTTGCTTTAAGTCAGTGTTGTTTACCTACATGAAGACACGAAGTGCGATGGGGTGATAAAGACTGAATATCCCCCTTCACTGGAAAACACATTGTGTAAATCAGCCCCGTGTTTTTCTTCCTACACTGTAGCATTGGATTTAAATTCCTCATCTGCTCTGCTGTCACAGTGGATTTAATTTGAGAGCCTCACCATTAAATTTGCATCACAGATACTTTTCCCTGAGGGTGCAGGTATTATAATGACAAGATAAAAACATCCAATTAAATTTAGTTTTAGATTGGAGGTCAAAACAGACACACAAAAAAGAATTATTGCAGAAAATTCTTGTCTTACATTTTTCTCCTCTCATGTCTTAATAGCCTTCCACAAACACCTTATTGTCACCGTCATTCCACAAGCCTGACTTCGGAGACTTCGGAGCCTCTCTGGGCAGCAAGGCGAAGGTGGAGCATGAGGAGTCGAGCTCCCAGCTGGAGGAGCTGAGGAGCCAGATGAAGGAGCTGCAGCTCACGGTGGAACTGCTCAAGTCCCAGCAAATGTAAGGACACATGAGCCTGATAAGGTTTGAGGGCAGGACAGGAATGGAAAGCTAAAATTGTTCTTCAAGGTTCTGACCTTATAAAATAATAAAACATTATTATAAATAAAACATACATAAATATATGATTTACATCAAATTATTACGCCACTGCCAAACCCAATACCACTGAAATGGTAATGCGTACTCCTGTATCTCTGAATTAGCAATAGCTACCGTTTCTGTCGAGCTGATTTATCGCCTCAAGCATTTTCCAACCATCATTCTCTTTAAAACCATCCTGGCTTTTTATAATAAGTATTATAATATGTGTCTTTTGGATTCTGACGACATTAACTCAAAGTTCATTTGAGGCACTGAAACTGGTTCTGAGGTGTGTTTAAAGGAAGAAAGTGTTTAGATATTTATGATATTCGCTGCTAAGGTAGCCACATGCTAAGGTTGCACATCTCTGTTCGTTTATTTCCAGGAAAGAGATCACTGAGCTTCGAGGAGAGCTGGATGACGAAAGGCAAAAGCGTGTGTCCCTGCAGGTAGTATAGCTCGCAACTGAAACACAGGCTGAGCTGTCCACATTCATTAGACCCATTAGTTTAGACAAATATTGATGCTTTTTGTGCACACGTGAACAGCATCCAGCTCTGTACACTAGTGACTTTCTACTGACTCAGTAATAGAAGTTCTATGTGATCACAGCTGGGACCGTCTAAATGTAACTTATTACATCCACTAAATAATGAGTGAATACATGAATGCATGCAATAATTAGTCATTGTTCATTAATGTCAAGACCTGCTGACAGCAAAACACCAAAGCACTCCAGTCCGTCCGTCTTCATTAAACTCTTCTCATCTGCTGACATCAGTACCAATTGAATATTTTTGCTCAAAGCACATACTGCCTCAGGGTTGAAAGTGCAAAAACAGCATTGTTTCATTTCGCAGTCTATGCGTTGGCATGTGTTGAGTGTCCTTAGTTTATTACCAGCAGCAGATTATTTCCTCTTCCTTCCTGGTCAACACTCACACGTTAATGAAAATCAAAACAATAATAAAAAAAAAAAAAAAAACTGGCTGCATTTACGAGTTTTAAAGATTTCATCCCCACAGCATCATGCACACATGAAGCCTTCGGTTTTTTCCCTTTACACATGTAAAGAAATGTAACTGTTTAATAACACATTAAGCCCTTAAGGGACACACTGCACCAGCTATACACATAACGGTTACTGTCTGTCCTGAGTTGTCCCATCAGCTCATAAAAGCATGAGTGTTGTGCAATGTGTTTGCTAACTCTAAGCTCAGATTATTCAGAGTTGTGTTTATGATTCTTCTCAGCTCCAGTTTGAGCTTCAGATAATGAAAGTAAAGGAGTTTGGGATGGATCAGCATTATTTGGGCCTTTTTTTTCCTGTGCTAATGACAAAAAGCACCTACAATGGACAATGTTTATCGTTAAAACAGGGCGGTTATTCAGCGAACATGTTTAAGTTGCATCGTAGGAACTGTGGGATCCAGGGTTTTGGAGGTGAAAAGAGAACTGTAGTATAACATCTGTGGTGTTTAATCCCACATATTGTGGAATTAAACACCACAGGAATTCTGGGTTTTTCCCCGATCCTGTCAGGAATTCTGCCTTAAACAGACAGGCTCTCTGAGCATGATGTCTGTGAGAGAGACATTAGTAGAGAGGGTTTTTCTGTTAGCTGGTTTCGTTATAAATTTCAGGCTGATGTTTCACCAGGTGAGCAGCTACCTGATGGATCCTTTTTTTTCTTTCTTAAAAATCAAGTTCTGTGCAGAACGTCAAGAATGAATATTTAAATCATTCACTTAAAATTAAAGAAAGAAAACTGATGACCGAGGATACGCCTCTAGGCTAACTACACTCCCTGACTGTTGAGAACACATTCAGCGTCCATGTGCTGCTCATGTTAAACTGAGAGATTGAAGGTTGGTCCACTCTGCCCGGCCGACCTTTCTGTCTTCAACAGGGCACCAATATAAATTGCATCACAGGAGGAGGGGTCCCCCGCAGAGAGCCCCACGCAGGGTCAGACTCGCATACAGAGAAACATAACTGCAGATTAGTTTAAGCCCCCCTGCAGTTAACTTCAGCTTCCACCTCAGCTTCCTCATCCTCGTCAAAGACGTTGGCCGTGCCGCTCAGGTTTTCCTCCGGCTTGTGCTTTCATTGTCATTCAATTCTCCTAATCCCCACCAGTGGAAAAGCCCCACAGCAGGATGCCACTGTACCTCACAGAGGGATAATGACAATAACTGACTCACAAGCTCAATCTACTCTGGCAAATCGAATATGGCTGCAGCGCCTTTTCAGTGTGATATGGGGCAAAACATTATGACCAATCACTTAATTTGAAGTTATTTTGAATACCTGCACTCTGCGTGACCTCTGGAGGTCTCTGGCATCGGCTCATTCGCGGCATGTCATGTCCTGCAGAGCATGAGCCATAAAATGGGAGAAATCATTGTGAAAGTTACAAATCTGCTCTAACAGTAAGGAGTGTTCCTGGTAAACGGCTGTGGAATTGAACCAATTTGAAATCAGATGACCCTGCATATAAATCTGTGTTTTATAATTTACACTTTCTTTTGAGGATTTTTTTTTTTACTGCCTCTTTCTCCAACAGTACAAACATTGTGCTACATTTGTAGCCTTGATAACATGTTTTTGGCCTCGTTGGAGAGGTGTGCACAGTGTTGTTCCGTTGTTCCTCTCTCTGCATAGCCAAACAGCTACTTCATTGGACACAGTGTAGCTCCATGCATCCCCACCCTACACACCAACTGTAAGAAGTTTATTTTTTCTTCACAGATGGAGATCGAGAAGCTAAAGCGAACCATCCACTCGACGTGAAACTCCTTGATCTAATCAACGGCAGTCCTCGGGGTCAGCTGCTGGCCTGCCCGTCGATCAACAGGAGAGCAGGAGGGCAGCGATGTATGGATGGTCAAATGGAGGGAGAGAGGGTGGAGAAATCCACCCACCTCAAGCACAATCCTTGTTCAGTGATCTACAAAAACAAACAAACTCACTCTCCATATTTGTAAGATTTACATTTTGCACATAAGATTTTTTTCAAGCTAGGTGTAAGTTACAGATGTATATGTTCCTCTCTCTCTCTTTTCTTTCTTTTTTTTTTTTTTTAAGCTTTTGCCAATACAAAAAGAAAAAAAACCCGAGGCCTTACTTCAAACTACTGCGCTGGACTCACAACTCTGCTGCTCTGGCTCTTTTCCAATCACTCTGGCGTTCCTTGAACTCCTCAGGGATGCTCCCAGTACTACTGACTTTGTGTAAAGCAGAGGGTGCTCGTTTTCCTTGCCTAATTTCTTTTTGATTTTTATAATGCACAAAAATTTATTTTAAACAGATTTGATTATTTGAGTTTTCATCTTCAGATTAAAATGCGTTTTTCTTTCTTGCACGGCGCCTGTCAGCACAGCACCACCACATGGCTGCAGCGTGTCAGAGCAAGCTCTCGCGTTTCTTTTTTGTTGTCTTTTGATGTTTTCTAGCATTCCTACCCAGAATAACACTACTGTGCCTGTTTCAGAAAAAAAAAACAAAAAAAACAATCTATTAAATGTTTGTAATGGGATCTGGAATATTTGCAGCATGATATTGTATATCTATATTTTTAAATCTACTGACACGCTTAGTCAAATATTATATAGAGGGCCTCTTCTATGCTGGCTCTTCTATTTTTGTGAGAAAAACACAAAAAACTTAGCCAGAGTCATAAAATGCAAGAAAGGCGCGAGGAAGGAGGGACTACATTCTTCTGAAAAGGCAGCCTCATTACGATCATCTCTGCTACTCGCTTGTCTATTCATAGCTCTCTCCCATCCCTGTCATTTCTACCTCCGCCTTCCTTACTCTCATCCATCTTTGTTTCCTGCTAAATCGTCTGGTGTCTTTTTGCTCAGCCGACTACCCCCTCCCTCTTATGTTTAATCTACAACTCCACATTCCAGACACATGGGTTAAACTAACTGGAAGAACATGATGAAGCGGCGAAATTCACTCACGTCCTTTTTTTTTTCTTCCCCCTTTTAATCGTCTGATGATAAAACACTGCTGAAGAATGAGATTATCCTGGTGGAAACTGGTGCGATATGGGTCAACTAGTGTGTTTTTAGCCATGTTAGCATGGATGATGGGTATAAGTGTCATGCAGCTTGATCCGTAATGTTTCAGCAGACTTAAAGTTACATGCATACATACATCCACCAGATTTGCACTACCATGATTTGAACTAGTAGTTGGTTTGTCATGTTTGTCAGTGTATAGTTACAGCACACTGCGCTGCCACACCCTAGGCTAAATTTTGTGTTTCCACATTTCCACTTCAAATGCCTGCACAACTTGCCACAGCCATGTTTATCATGCACCAATTAGCCATAACATTAAAACCATTTTCCCAATATTGTGTCACTTCTGCCTGTGCCACCAAAGTGACACAGAAGAGCTCAGGAGGAGCTCCAGGAAAGACCTGTGGCATCTGGGAGTTGGCGGTGTTCAACGGGTTTCAGATTGGAGAAGTACTTTGAGCACCTCTCATGTGTTTGGTCTATTACAGTAATGATGCCAGAAATCCAACATTTCTTCATAACATGATGGTCAGTGTCGTTCACTTCACCCAGTAGTGGTTTCAATGCAGTGGCTGATTGCTGTATGAGGCATCAAATGAATCAGTCAATTAACTGACTGATGATTAAATTAAGCTTTATAAAGTGAGCAGGGCTGACCACTAGGATTCTACAATCTGAAAAATTACACATTAGGGGTTTTAAGATGGAGTTAAATAAAGATTAGAAGTTACTGCTTTTTACTGGACATTGAGCAAACAACTGTCGTTAAATCTCAGGCAGTTTCTATAGCTGGAAGTACTGCTACAGTTAAGAAAGGTAACTGGATTTTTCTCACTTGTCATGATGTTTAGGGGTACAGAAATGTAGAGCATGGTATCACTAACGCAGAAGGCCAAACTCAGTCAGTTCTAACTGGAAGCTGAATATATTTGTTCATAGGAGTATATTTCTGCCATAATTTGGGTCCACTTGTTCCTGCAGGGATCATTATAACAAAACATTTTTGTGGAGTTGGGAGGTGCACCATCCATAGTTTCCATGATTCACTGTATGTTTGAGTACACAAATCATCTGAAACCTTTGCACACAGTGTGAAATGGAAATTAAAAACAAAATGTAGAAGAGCGCAAAAACAGCATCAAATGTTGAAACTGAGAACCTTTTTTAAAAGCACTTTATGTCCATGAGTACTTCTTGTAGTTTTGCCTCTGTACACTATCACAGTGGATTTTAAATCAAACAATGATTTTTTTTTAACAAGAGTTTTGGATTATTTGGAATTTCTATGAAGTAAAATTTACATATACAGCTACTAGCCATGCCAGCTCCCATAAACTGTGCACTGATCAAAGAAGAAGAGGTAATGCAACCTAGTAACAAACATGGCCCTTTCTCAGCTTATTTATAATTCATTGCTGGTATCAAATTTAAAAGGAGCTTGTAATTTAAAAAAACAAAACAAAAAACAGATTTCTCAGTTTTAACATTTCATGTATTATATTGTTTCAACAGTTTGCAGCTGATTGCAAATTGGCTGGGATAAATATTGGCACCTTCAAAGATGGATGCAATGGTTCTCAGCTGGAAAAGGTGGAGGATATCCAGCTCCAGTTTGGGAATGAATGTGCCTCTGTAATGTATTCATGAATGGAGATTAATAAGTTAGTTGGGATGAGGAGCTCAATCATTTGAGAGGGTGCACTGCTCCAAGTAGAAAGGAGGCAGTTGAGGTGTTTTGAGCAGTCGGGCTGATGTCTGTCTTCATACTGCTTACGCTCTAGCTCCATTCTGTAGCCCTGACTCTCACAATGTTCAACAGCTTAACTGAGAAACTGAGAGCAGCACAGTACCAAGTGCATCCACCTCTGGCTTCACTGCAAGTTACAGGGATGTTTAAATTCTGACACTCATAAGTTTTGTTTCCAGGTTAGATGTTCCACATTGTGCTACCACAAGGACAAAAACCTGTTACTGTTGTTTGTATCTTTGTCTTAATGTTGTTGTACATATCTCACAAATGTCTTAAAAAAAACCCCATCTCTTTGTACTTTGAAGTCTTTGCCGGGCCTGATTCTGTGTGCAAATGCTCGACTGGAACTGTCCATGATTGTGTTGGAGAAGAATCTAAGCCCCACAGTGGCCACTTTGATGCTTTGTGATCTGACCTGAGTGGTCATGCACTCACACAATACATGGATTTCTGGCTTTGAACAAGTGTGGCTCTTAATGCAGTGTGGCCAGGCAATAGGCTAATGTGGGAAACAAGAGAGGGGACGTTTTAGGTGATGGCTATTTACGGAACATCTGTAATATGACTTTTGCATATTTTACATTCCAGATTTTGACACCAAGAAAATAAGAAATGTGTGCACATTTATAACATATTTTCAAGTGATTTTGTTTACAAGAGCTGTATCCTTGCATGAGCTGAGATTCTTTGCAAAAATGAATAAACATCATCTTTATTTACTGTCACAGATGCTTCCTTTTTCTTTTTTGTCTCTGCTTTTGAAATTGTATTTCACTTAAAGGTTTGCATGGACCCACAACAATCCTGAGACCTTTTCATGCTTGAGTTCTTTAAAACATTCAGGGAAATATTGAGTGGAAAATATTGACCGCTGACTGAGAGAGAGTCAGTGAGTTTTCTGAGGAAATGCAGCTCCCAGTGAACTTATCCTCAGCTGACAGATTCTGTCTATAATAGTACGTCTGCTCGTGAGTATGTGCGTTTAAATATGCAAGTGTGAACCTGGTGGGTTTAAATAATAGGATATTGTAGACACAAGTGTGGAGTTTTAGAGACGCAGGATAAAAATTTACATTTCTAATGTTGCCTCAAGACATAGACATGAACTTGTGCCGGAGTTCAGAGTCTATGTTAGTTTACGGCTGCTGTCCTTTTGCTGTTGCGAAAATCTAGAAATCCAGGTGCACACAAACTGACTGTCTTTAATTTATTAAGGCCAGCTTGATTCAGAAAAGTACCAGAAGCTCAAACATTTCCATTACATTTCTTATTTTTGTTCATCCATCCAATCTGACACCAGTATATCACATTTGTCACACAATCATCAGACCAAAACAACAAAAAGGTTTAATTCAGGCCTAGTTTGGTTTGCATTCTTCACACTTCTCCTATATCAGGGCTTATTTGGCCATATTATCTAAGTGGTGATATCTATCATAAAGGAGAACACTGCAGTGGCTTCCTGCACCTTAATGACGGATATACATACAAGTAACTGACAAGGTTGCAGTGGTGAGCAAAGCAACCATTATGGCTGGTATACTGGCACCTTTAGTCCATCGCACCTTACTGCAGTATTGCCCTAGAGGTGTCTAGTGGCTGGAACTTGGAGTATGAGGATCAGCACTCCTTTCTGGGTTAATAGAGCAGGTCACCTCCTAATCAGAAGGTTAGTGGTTCAATCCCAGTCTGCATGCAAAATATCTTTGGCCAAGATAATAGCCCGAAGTTGCTCTCCGATGTATTTATTGGAGTATTAAGGTGTGTGAATATTAGATAGAAAGCACTTAGAGCATAGATGAAAGTGGTTATGTTAATTGGAAAATGAGGCAAGTTATGTAAAGCGCTATATAAGAACCAGTCCATTTAACATTCACCGCTGAAACAACAAGGCTGATGTGATATTTTCCTCCCAAACCTGGTGTTTAGTGGAGCAAAGCGATTTTACTTCATCCACCCTTGCTAATGGAATACATTGACAACAACTTGCATGCACCCACGTTTCCCTTTTTGCACTGTCACCACTGTGTGTGCCATTAGAGACACCTGGAATAGGCCGCTCCATTGTTTGCTTCCTCAGCAGGTTGCTAACCACCAGGCAGTCTCCTGGTTTGAAGTCGTGCAGTGCGTGGTCAGCTGGAGCAGCGTGTGCATCCTTCACTTGAACCTTTTGAAAGTGCCCAAAACAGCCAGACTCAATAAGCATTTACATCAAAGCCTCAGCCAAGTTGTGACAAGAAATTTTATAAAACTCAAACTCAGAATCACTGTTTTATTTTTTTCTCAAAATAAGGTTTTTATATCTATTTTTTGAAAGTAAGGAGTTGGAAATAACCCACCCTTTTGTCAACAAGAAAGGTGATTTTCTGGCCATGCACTGTTAGGTCACATTCAACCATTTTCAAAATGGCATCAGCATGATACGTACCCGCAGTGTATGAATTTATCTTCAAAATAGAAAATCACTATGTGAGCGTAGGCTGTGCACTATTATGTGTACTGTAGGTGTGATACCTTCAACCTCAGCAGTCAGAAGGACCTCTCCTGCAAGGTATTACCCATCACCCAGTTATGTTGTCCTTGTTGGGGTGCTCTCTAGTCCAGCGCCCCCTTTGATTGCATGGACTACAAATGTTTGAATTATATTGTCATATTCTGGAGCTACCTCTCCCTCTGCCTGTGTGATTGCATCTTCCGGTGTTTGGGCATCTTCTTCCTGCAGCAAGAACTTGATACATGGTTGCCAGGTGGAATCTATTTGTTGATTTCATTGTTCAGATTCACAGGGCAGTCGGTGCCACTGATGAATATGCCAGTCAAACATTCATAATGTATTTCTGGTTAGACGTATAATCCATGCAGCGTCACTATGTGGAAGAAAAGCCTCCAACTCATTAGGGCCGTTATGGTTTCCTTGTATATCTGACTGTTAACATCTTGATCATAATTTTTTTATGAACCTCTCATGTAGGATATTTCCCAGTAACTTTTGCCATGCTGGTGCTAAAGTTTTACCCTTAATTTTAGCACCAGGCACCCTATTTTTGCCATGACTCTCAGTGTGGTTCGTTGGAATCCAAAAGCCTTAGAAATGGCTTTGACTGATAGATGTCAGTGACTTTGTTTCTCATCTATTCTTGAATTTCTTTATATTGTAAAGAATATAACAATATAGCGTTTGTTATATTCTTACCAAACAATATAACGCTAGAGCTATTGTTACTTTTTTTTGCCAACTGTTGTTGTCAGAAGTTTTTATACATTTAATGTATATATTGAAAATATATATATTGTGGTAATTTTTTACACTTTTAATGATTTCTCTGAACATACATATACATATAGTCTCAAACATATACATATATACATACTCCCCCACTAACATTTAGTTAAATGTCCCTAAGCAAATTGCACATCAGCGAGTCGCTTTTGGTAGCTATCATTAAGATTATATTATAATTCTCGCTGCATAGTTGACCTGTTAAATTGGCAGAATTGTTAAAATTTATTTAAACTGGTTTCCTGGTGTAGAGTCAGTTTAGTCCTAAAATTTTCAATTGGGTTGAAGACAGGGGTTTGGGAAGACTATTCTAGAAGCTTAATGTTAGCCTGCTTTATCTATTCCAGAACAAGTTGTGATTAGGAATCACGGTCCTGTTGGGTCTTGTGTATAACTGTACACAACAATTGTGTATAAATTGTGTATAATAATCTAGCTGTTGCTTTGAGATTAAATGGAAGAATCTGAAGATTGTCGTCCTGTTTTATTATTCACCACATTTTGTGCAAAGTACCAGCACCCTGGTAGCAAAACAGCCTAGAGCATGATGCTACCGCATCCGTGCGTGACAGCTGGACAGTGTTGGGAAGGTTACTTTTGAAGTGTATTACACTACAGATTAAAAAATACATGCCCCAAAATATATTTTGTAACGCATTCCGTTATGTTACTCAATGAGAGTAACGTATTTTGAATACTTTGGATTACTTAATATATTGTCATGCTTTTTACAACAACCTGAATGTACTATTGCTGTGTGATTTATTTCTATTACTGAAGGCTATTCGCCATAGCAATACCAACTAGATTTTTAAAGCTTAATATAAAATGAGTAACAGTAGGGTGGACATTGAGTAAGGATGCACTTTTTGCAGTTTAGAAAACTATTCTGCGCGTATATAAAACAGGTCAGTGGCTCCGAACTATAGTAAAGGGACTTACTAGCAACTTTGGTAGTGAGAGACAGAGAAAGGTGTTGAAAGGCTGCTCCAATGGAACTTATTGTTTCGGAAGAAAACGTGAACACAGTGTACAGTCGAGTCTTAATAGCTTACTTACAACTGGGCTCGTCAGGCACTCTTTTTGGCTGCAGTGGTTATTATTATATTTACATGCTTCCATCTCCCGCTTCAGGTCGGTCATTTTTTGAAAAATGATTTTTAAGAAATATTTCTTTACGTCATTATGCGGCTGCAAGTAGAGGTGACATGGGCTGTGAGATTGAGAAACAGACATTAGAGTGTGTGAATGTGTTGATTTAGGAGTGGGGGCTTAGAAAACCCAAGGATATTTGGCATGCAGACTAGAGCAGACTGGGATTGAAACAACAACCTTTCGGTTAGTAGGTGACCCGGTTTACTAGCTGAGCTACAGACACCCCGCTCCATGTTTTGTAACCATTTATAGTAATCTGCCTTAGCTAACATAGCAACAAATGTTATGAATATTCGTGAGTGTAAACAATAAAAGCAGCTTGCAAAAGGAAGGAACTTGAAGTGGGTTGGAGGCAACTGCTTCCCTTTCGTGAGAGAAAACTTGAGCTCTTTGTGATCTCATTCCTGAGTGAGTTTTTGTTTATCCAGCAGTATCAGAGGTGAAACTCTGACATTGTCCAAGCCTGTGACCTGGTGGGGCATCACTGTCAGCAGTTATGCAATCCAATAATTTAAGGACAGTTTTAAACATTTTGCTTATAAACCCTAAGTCATATAAAGTCAGTGAAGTCTTCTATACACTTAACTAAATTGAGTCGCTGATTGTATGACAGTAAAAGTACGTAAAGTCTGGGTCACTTCAGAAATTCAGCTGGGAACTGATGATTTATAAATATTCCAGGATCTCTCTCTGGAAAGATTTAAATACTTACGTACAGCATGTAAATTGTTACATTTGTGACCCCTGGTTACACCAGATGGCTAAAAAGGATGTGCCTGTATTTATGTAAAACCATGACCCAAGCTGAGATCACAGGATACAAATCCATTATGCCTTACTTGATGCATCAGTTGATCCTATTTTAGAACAAAGAACAGTGTTCTACTTGTTTGTACATTCAGTGTCATAAATGAGCAGACAATCACTTGAGGCAGCTCGGCATCTACAAAGAGCTTCTTAGAATAAATGTTCTTTGGACTAGCTTTAATTCTTCAGAGGAAGAAAGGTGGTTGATGATGGTTCGATCACGTGTGATTGTTTCCTTGGCAGGAATTGTTGTCCCTTAAACTCAAAAAGAAATCAATTATATCTTTGATATATAAACAACTTATGGAATTAGATGTCCATTGCATTCAGTGGTTAAAATTAGGTTGGTTTGGGAGCGGGAGTTAGGAGTAATCTTTTCAGATCAACAATGGGAGAAAGCAGTATCCAATGTCCGTTATAGTATGTCCTGTGCTAGGTTACAACTTATCCAGTTCAAGGAGGACTAGAACTGCCTAACTTTCAGCACTACTTCTTAGCCAACAGGCTTCAGTTTATCTCAGGATGGCTAAAACACACCCTCTTAGATGAACCTTGGCTAGATGTAGAACAAGCACTCTGCAATAATCTAGAGATCTCAGACCTACCATTTATCAGCTCAAACATCCAACGACATGAATGCTTTAAAAGCATCAACATCAGCTCTTCTCTGACAGCATGGTGGGAGTTTCTAAAATTGACGGCGTCTTCATTAATCCCATGCAAACGTACACCTATTTGGAACAACCCTGACATATTACAAAACAATAATATGATAAACTTTTCAGATTGGAGTGATAAAGGAATCAAATATTTAGAACATATACTAGAAGGAACAGAATTTATTTCATTTGACGGACTAGTTACACAATATGGGATCAACAAGAAAAGATTTTTAGAATATCAACAAATTAAATCCATAGTAAAAAAGAAATTTAAACCGGGTCAAGTTGAACTACAAACACCACCAAGTGTGGTTCAATTTCTTACTCTTAAACCCCCCAAATTACTATCCAAAATATACAGAATGCTTTCTAAAACAGATGAATCAATATCACTTCCTATTGCAAAATGGGAAGCGGATTTATCAGTTAACTTAGACCTAAACTTCTGGTCTCAGATTTGCTTAAAAACCTTTCATCTAATTAGAAATCCCAGTCTTCAATTAATTCAATACAAAATATTACATAGAGTACACTATACAGGTCATCGGATGTTCAAGATGGGCTTTACGTCTACCAACAACTGCTCACACTGCCAAACCAATTCACCGGACAATTATATCCACGCTCTTTGGTTCTGTCCACCAGTTCAGAAGTTTTGGCGCGAGATATGTGAAGACTTATCGAAGTGTCTGAAATGTAACATTCCAACTTCCCCCTTAGTGTGTTTGTTGGGCAGCTTAGATAATGTCACTTCAGAAAAGAATATAGCCCATATGGTTTTCACTGCCCTATGCATAGCCAAGAAAACAGTCCTCATGAACTGGAAAAATAAAAATAATCTTAATTCTAACCAATATAGAAATTATCTATTAGATTACATTAGTCTTGATACAGCCTCTGCCACCACATCAGATCAATTGCTCTGGGCTCCTTTGATCAGCTCCATCACCTAGTGGGGGTGGGGGGTCATAGTTTGGTCCCGCCTTCACTGTTGTGATTGGTGTGGGGGTAGGGACAGGCTTAGGGCGTCGGGGGGTTCCCCGGAGGCATCTTCCTTGGGGGGCTCAACCCGGGGTAGCGGTCATGTCCGGTTAGGGGCTCTGTTGGCTCTCAGGTGACTGTTTCCTCGCGGTTGCGTGCAGCGGGGCTAGGGGAGGGTCTGTGCTGACGGACGTGGGTGACTGCGGTCTGGAGTGTGGAGCCTTCCTGCTGCTGCGGAGTCGGGGCGGTCTGCCTCCCCCCACCGCAGGGAAAAGGGAAACACCACCTGGGTCTGGGTGCAGTTCCCCCCTCCAGGGGCGGGGGCACCTAGACCCGGTTTGTAGAGTACGCTTGGGGAGTGTGATCGTGTGTACAACGTCTCTTTATGTCTGTCTCCACGTTGGTTGAGTGTGGAGTAAGTGCATATGAGAGCATGAGGGTGGGAATGGATGTTTGTATCTGTGTGTGCCTGTATGTCTGTGTCTATATGTCAGGTTGGGTGTCAGGCGCCACCTCTCTGGGGACATCTCAGGCCCTCCAAGGTTTGGAGGCCTATCTCCCCCTACCACCACTTCCCCTGCCAGTGGCGGACCCCCTCAGACATCGGTGCGTTGGTGGTTCTTTGTGTCCGGGGATGGGCGTCCAGGTACACACCGGCTCACTCCTTGGCGGCCGCTTATCGGGGCCTGGAGCCTGGGGCTCGCTCGGGCCACTTCGGAGGTGGGGTGCCCCCGGCCTCTCGGCCTGGGGCTCGGTCACTCAGGCGCAGCTGGCTGCCGGCGGAGCTCACGGGCGCGTCACTGCAACTCCCCCTGGCTTCTGCTCCGCGGCTGCTGAGTGAGCCCTCATCTGGGACTCTCCTCAGCTCTTTCCGGGACAGTGGCGCAGCTGCCCCTCTGTTGGTCTTCCTTGGTCTCTTGTGTTCTGGGGGCCTCTGGATGTCTGGAGTTTTGATCTCCTCCACACCTGCTTCATGCCCTGGAGGACGGGGCTGTGCCCCCCCCCACACCCTCTAGCAGATTATTACATGAAGGAACCTTTTAAAAAACAAAAAACAAGCGCGTCCATGCTCACAGGTGTACACACGGGTGATCACACCCACAAACTACACCCTTTTTGGCTCCTACCTCAAAGCACACTGTGTTCTGTTGATCTTATGTGCTGCACAATAATGTTTAATATTTAGTATTTACTGTCATATTCCCATATATCATTGTGATGTTGTTTATTCTATTACTCTTGTTCTCTTCTGCTTGCTTTCTTTTTTCTTTCTCAGCAGGTGATCCAGGTGATTGATATATGCATTTTTTTTCTCTGCCCGTTCTGTTGGTTTTTGTCTTTTGCCCTTCTCCCCCGTCCCTCTTCTCAGCTGTTTCTCTTTCCCTCTTTCTTTCTCCCCTTCTTTCCCCCAGTCAAGTCTGTCCCGTATTCAGTAAGTGAAAATAAAATAAACAATAAAAGGTGAATCAAATGGACCATTACGGCAAGGCTGGGATGGTCAGTTTGGTAAAGTAAATCCGTTGGGCATCTTTCTTTGCCTTTAGACAACAATTCTGATGGCAAAGAGCCAAACGGGACAGGCCAAAAAAAAAAAAACAACTTATCCAGTTCAAGGCATTGTACAGGGTTTAATATTCGAAGTCTCGTCTGTCTGAGATTTACCCACAAGTGGTGGATCAGTGTGAGAGATGTCATGCAACCCCATGTGACCTGAGTCACATGTTTTTTCTTTGACCTAGACTCCGTGGCTTCTAGAGTCAGTACGGTACTCAGTTATTCTTTCCAAGGCTCTTGGGACTCAGGTCTGCATGGACCCTTTTTTGGCTATTTTGGGGCTTCCAGTTAATACTGGTCTAACTAACCCTACACACTTCAAAATATTAGCCTTTACATCACTTTTTGGCCAGATGTTGTATCTTGCTCCTTTGGAAATCTTCAAAGCCACCTTCAGTTTCTTTTGGGTTTTGAGATGTGATGTCATTTCTTAAATTGAAAAAGATAGGCCTAGCGACAAAGGCCAAATATGGAGAATTTTATCGAATCTGGGGCCCCTTGTAAACCATTGCAAGTCATTAAACGTTTTACCAGCTGATTGATATTATCACACCCCCCCCCCCCCCCCCTTTTTTTATATTTTTTTTGTTTTGTCTTGTTTTGTTTTGGGTTTTTTGTTTTTTAATTTTATTTAAGTGTGTGTGTGTGTGTGTGTGTGTGTGTGTGTGTGTGTGTGTGTGTGTGTGTGTTTTCCTGATCCTTCTTTTTATTGATTAAACATTCATGATAATATAGATTTAGGTTTAAATGACCTCATTTACATTAAGTTGCACAGGAGGACTGTTATGCAACATTAATAACAACATAGTGCACATTTGCTTTGTAAACCTGGCTTACAGCTACAGAATAAATTGTATGCCATCAGGATTAAAATGCAACTTCCTGAAAAGATGATCCAATCTGCAACCAGAATGATCCATGAGGGATTCCCACCAAGATTTTTTTTTTTTTTTTTACCAAGAAGCCACAAAACACATAGCATTTCAGTTCAAAGTGTCTAGACATTTTAGTTATGCTCTGCCACATGTTTCTATTCACTCTTTAGAAATGAACCGTGAAGTGTAAACACCTGTTGATAACATGGACAGAAAGAGATCCATTAGTCAGTATTGGTGAACTGTCATTCTGGATCATGAGCACTACGGGTCCTGGCTGAAGAAAAGCAGTCAATCCACGTAGCACTTTTTAGTGCCTCTGTTGTATTTAAAAGTATGGTCTACAAAGATTAGTGCTTATAAACATTATTAATTGCATACCAGAGACAATGCCATTCGATTATACCATGAAAATAACATTTTAATTGAGAAACTGGGGGTTTGTATTTACTAGAATACATGTATCAGGTAATAATTATGATAATCCATATAATTATGTTGATAGCTACCAGCTGTAGGATGCAAGCCTGATTAGAAGCTGCAGGAGTGAACCAAAACAGTAAATGGTGAAAGCAAGCTTGGAAACATTCCTTTTATATAGGAATACAACCAGTTGGCAACCAGTTGAGCCAAGTCCAGATTGCAGATTGCCTCCCACCAGGCAACATGTGCAACTGGGTTGTGATCAAAAGTGATGTATTTGGTCGCTGAAGGCAACAAATTAAAAAACAGTGGAATCACTGGATAACCAACAATTTTCTATTAGTTGCAAGGAGGTTGGCATCTTATTTTTTACTATGTGACTGTGCCATTAGGTTTGGTTAACTATTAAAACCTTAATGAACATGTCTGAAGTGGTTTATTGGTTGGAAAATTAGCACCAGCTGTATATCTTAATGTAAAATCGATCTGCCTTTAAAAGCAGGGTTAGATTGACCCTAACTTTTACAATGCTGCCTTCTTGACATTAAACAGTGGATGTCTTTAAATGTTCTAAAGTTAAATGAAAATAAAACTGAAGTTGTCATTTTTGGCAATGTTGACAACGCTCTGGGCCCCCTATCCTCCTACTGCAAGACACGTAGGAAACCTCGGTATCTACCTTGATGGTTCCTTTAAATTAAGTAGGCAGGTGAGGGCAGTAGTCCAATCCTGCTTTTTTTAGTTAAGACAGCTAGCTAAGGCAAAGCCATAACTCCCGACTAACGTCTTCAAAAGTGTCATTCACCTTTTCCATACTTGCAGATTGGACTACTGCAATTCATTGTATTTTGGTCTTGTTACGAACTTGCATTTTCATGTGTTTGTTCTGTGCAGGTAATGTATCTGTTTATGTTAATTCAGCTGTGCCAGGGCCCTGCTCCGATTGGTGCGTGGATATACAGCCCCGTCGTGACTGGTTCCAGCTGGAGGACCCGCCCATTAGAAGGAGGCTGGAGTGCCATGGTGGGAGAGGTCCTCGCGTTTCTCCTCATGACCCAGCAATGTACCTGTGACAGCCGCTGGCTGCAGTGCTGTTTGAAAGTTGTGGAAGTGGAGTGGGTAGGGGTGAGCTGCCGTTTCTTTTGATCACCAGTTTTCTCCTGTTTTGAATTAGTTAAGGAGGTCAGACTCTGTCTTTATTTTTGGACTTTGTTTTGGGAAGGTCGGGGGTGCGGGATTTGTGTAGATTTTATTTTTGTTTATTATTTTGGCCTTGGCTCACCCTGAAGTGTTGACACTCCCGTTTCGTTGTTCCTCTTTTTTCCACTTTATAAATAAATCACATTATTAAGAACAGATTTGTTTCCTGTGGCTGCTTGGGTCTTGGGGGGGGGGAGCGAGTGCCTCACTCATGTTATTGCCTGGCCCTAGACGGGTCGTAACAGTCTCGACCAGGCCTCCATTTATTGTCTTCAGATGGTCCAAAATGCAGCTGCTCATCTGCTAGAGAGGATATAACCCCAGTTCTATCTTCTCTACACTGGCTTTCTGTTTCCTACAGGATCCAATACAAACTTTTACTTTTTGTTTTTAAGTCACTCAATGCCCGAGCCCCTTCATACCTGTCTGTGCTCCTATCTGTTTATGCTCCAGGAAAAAACCATGAGGTCCAGCTCAAAATCAATGCTATCCATTCCTCAGACTACACTCATATCTCGTGGTGATAGAGCCTTCTCTGTGGTAGGCCCCAGACTTTGAAATAGTCTTCTCCTAAATATTAGGTCTGCACAAACACTTTTCACTTTTGTTTGGGTTTCCACTGGTGTGGAATTACCAAAAATAGAGAGGGCAGAGCCTAACATATGAAACATGATAAGACCGCCGTGTAATCCCTTTATTTCAACAAAGTAACTGTATTCTGAATACCACCTTTTTAAACGGTAACTGTAACGGAATACAGTTACTCATATTTTGTATTTTAAATACGTTATGCTGGTACATGTATTCCGTTACTCCCCAACACTGTTTGACCTTGACCTTTTTTTTTTTGTTGCCTGTCCCGTTTGGCTCTTTTGCCATCAGAATTATTGTCTAAAGGCAAAGAAAGATGCCCAACGGATTTACTTTACCAAATTGACCATCCCAGCCTTGCCGTAATGGTCCATTTGATTCACCTTTTATTGTTTATTTTATTTTCACTTGCTGAATACGGGACAGACTTGACTGGGGGAAAGAAGGGGAGAAAGAAAGAGGGAAAGAGAAACAGCTGAGAAGAGGGACGGGGGAGAAGGGCAAAAAAAAAACCCAACAGAATGAGCAGAAAAAAAAAGAAAAAAAATGCATATATCAATCACCTGGATCACCTGCTGAGAAAGAAAAAAGAAAACAAGCAGAAGAGAACAAGAGTAATAGAATAAACAACATCACAATGATATATGGGAATATGACAGTAAATACTAAATATTAAACATTATTGTGCAGCACATAAGATCAACAGAACACAGTGTGCTTTGAGGTAGGAGGCAAAAAGGGTGTAGTTTGTGGGTGTGATCACCCGTGTGTACACCTGTGAGCATGGACGCGCTTGTTTTTTTTAAAAGGTTCCTTCATGTAATGATCTGCTAGAGGGTGTGGGGGGGCCACAGCCCCGTCCTCCAGGGCATGAAGCAGGTATGGAGGAGATCAAGACTTCAGACATCCAGATTTCATGATTTTTATGAACAGAATTTTTAGACATAACCAAGTGGCAGAAGGCATCCTGGGTGGTGTCAGAATCTCATCTCTGCTTTTTGGAGATGATGTGGTTCTGTTGGCTTCATCAGGTGATGGCCTCCAGCTTGCACTGGAACAGTTTGCAGCCAAGTTTGGAGTGGTGGAAATGACACTCAGCACCTCCAAATCTGAGACCATGGTCCTCAAACAGGAAAAAGGTGGAATGCCCACTCCGGGTGAGGGACAAGTTTCTGCTCCAAGATGAGAAGTTTAGCTTTGGATAGTGACCGAAAGAAAAAGATCACAGACACAAGTGGCAGAAAAGAGCTTCCTTTGAAGGGTGGAAGCTTAGAGCTATCTCTAAGGAGTTCGGCCATCTGGGAGGGGCTCAGAGTAGAGCTGGTGCTCCTCCACATCAAAAGGAGCCAGTTGAGGTGGTTTGGGCATCCAATAAGGATGCCTCCTGGGTACCTTCTAGGTGAGGCATGTCCCACCGGGACGAGGCTGACCCAGGACACGCTGGTGAGATTATATCTCTTGGCTGCTTTCACTGCAACCCAGGCCCAAATAAGCAGAAGAAGATGGATGGATAATTGGATAGCTTGCAGCTAGTCTGCCCTGTTTGAGAAGATCTCACCTACAGATAGGTGCAGTGCATAACACGCAGGGTGTTATGCATGTCTCTTTAATGGTACTGGGAAAGTTAATGTGAGTACAAGAAAATAATTATTATAATATGATGTGTTAAATTTGTTTAGATCGCAGGAATAAGGAAGGATTGGTCTGTGTTTTAGTTTGGCTTAGCAGTAGCCTGAGAGTGTGTGTAATTGTTCAGAGAGAAAGGAATTTATGGACACTGGGGGTCTGGTGTCATAAAAGGAGTCAGGAAGCTACAGTTGGGGGTTGCTGATGCTGATGCTTATACCTTTAATAAAAGTTCATAATTGCCATAACTTAGAAGTAGGTTTGCAGGAGACTCTCCACATGCTTATCTGTAAATGTAAAACTACAAGAGGCCAATGGCCCAGTGAATGCAGAGTGGGGGTCTCAGTGTTTGTAATATGTTAACTCTGTTTTCTATGTTGTGTAGAGGAATTTGGTTTAGCTTGGGTGAGGAGATTACTTTTATGACCCCCAGGAAGTCACGTATACAGCGACACACACAGGGCTTTAACTGTTACGACACACCCACACCTACATGCACACGCACTCACGTAGACTCACTTCTATAAAGCTGGCTGTAACTAACAAAGAGGTGGAAGATCTGCAGAGGGACACCGGCCTGGCACATCTCCCCTTCTAGAAGATGCATGCTTAAATGAAGATGAATAAAGATGAATAAAGGTTTTGTGAAATAACTACTTTTGAGTTCCGGTGCCGTCTCTGGATGCCCGAGGAATAAAAGAACTGGGGTGAAACTGATTTCGCAACATTAACCAAACATGAAACTATAAAAAAAGAAAACCTGTCTTGAAACATGCTTTTGGTAAATGCATTGGTTCTTATATAGCACATTTCTACTCGAGTACTCAAACCACTCTATACAACGTGCCTCATTCAACTAAACACTTCACCCCCCCCCATAGCTAAGTACTTCCTATCCAACATTTATATTCTGACCAACAGTTCAATATGTTGCCCAAGGATGCTTTGGAATACAGACTGAAGTAGCCAGGGATCAAACCACCAACCTTCCGATTAGTAGATGACCCATGACCTGTTCTACCTCCTGAGCTACAACCACCCAGGGGTGGGTTTAAGAGACTCCAAATCAATTTTAATATGAATAATGCGATATTCATTCATTAAATACCGTAATCAATTTTTAAATATAAATGTATTTTGCCAGAATCTTAACTTAAAGCTTACAAAACTATTTCAAGAACAGCCAAACAGCTAAAACAGCAAATGATTGAAGAGCAGTTTGATGATTGCAAAGAGCAGGTTTTCACAAGAAGATTTGGTTTCATCACTCCCCGACCAAAATTCACTGAACCAGCACCAAAAGAATATCAAAACTACGCTTCATGTTTGAAAAAACATTGTCATCAATTCCCTCATACCTTTGCTGTTTTGCTTCCACTACAATAAAATCACACTTCCTGCACAGCTCTCTCTCAATGTACTTCAATACCACTTTACCATCTCTATTTTCTGCATTATTCGCTTGCACCAGTCCACTGTTGTGTACAGTGTTGTTGGCTGCCAGGTTTTTTTTCTCTAAAAATGACCTTCGACAGCAAATGCTAATACTGAAGAAATTTCAGCTTTTGCAAATTACAAAACACTTGGCTGTGTCAAAGGAGCTTGCAAAGAAAAGCGTCTGGACTTCTTTAAGTTGCTTGAAGACGTTTCACCTCTCATCCGAGAAGCTTCTTCAGTTCTAAGGTCAACAATGTGGTGTATGCTGTACAGTGCAGCGAGGAATGCTCAGACCTCTACATTGGAGAGACCAAACAGCCACTTCACAAGCGCATGGCACAACACAGAAGAGCCACCTCCACAGGACAAGACTCAGCAGTCCATCTGCATCTTAAGGATAAAGGACACTCTTTCGAGGATGCCAATGTTCACATTTTGGACAGAGAGGACAGATGGTTTGAAAGAGGAGTGAAAGAAGCCATCTATGTCCACTGTGAGCGACCATCTTTGAACAGAGGCGGGGGTTTACGACACCAACTCTCTGCCATCTATAATCCAGTTTTGAGATCCCTTCCCAGACGCCTTAACGCCCACTCACATCCTGGGCCATCTGACCTCAGGAATTCGCATGATAAGGTGGGGCCAGGTTTCACAATGAACACACCCGAAACTCTGGCTGATTTGGACCCACGCCCAGTTTCACACCTTGGCTCAGGCGACTAGAGGATCATCAGGGGGTCCTTTTGTCCCTCTGTGGGGGGTTACTCCCACTAGGTTTATATCTGGGACTCTCCACCATTTGACCTTAGAACTGAAGAAGCTTCTCGGATGAGAGGTGAAACGTCTTCAAGCAACTTAAAGAAGTCCAGACGCTTTTCTTTGCAAGCTCCTTTGACTACGATGACCTGGATGACTGAGAACCTTCACAGACACTTGGCTGTGTCTCCAATAAAACCTGCTTCACTTCAGCAGCATCAGGTAATGTTCATATGCTGAGTGATGTTTATGATCTACTGCAGAATAAGGGAATAAGGGGGTTATATGCAATAAAAGACCAGGGCAGGAAAATCTCCTTCATATTTTTCTGTTTTATCATCAGTTACTTTGACACAAAGGCATCTGCTGTGATGCTTTCCCATGTAATGAAGTTTCAGAAGAGTCAGCTTTGTTTTTATACATAGATATAAAAATATGGATATGCACTGACAAATAATTATAATTATAATATTTCTGGCTGTCTGAGTCAAAGTTGAATTGAATCAGTTGTAGTAATTAATGACGATACCCAGCCCTACAACCATCCCATTTGATTTTTGTCGATTGCTGAAGTTTATTTTATGTTATTAGTTTCCAAGGATAAAACAAATACATTCTGGATAAGTTTGCAAAAGGTATTTCTTAAACATGATGATCAGTTGGGTTAAGATCTTTGCAGCACCTTCAGAGACCCTCACTGGGTGCTTTTAGGCACATATTTAAAGTCAATGTATTGTTGGAAGAGAGATGACCTGTGACAGAGGAAGAGTATGACACACACAACACAGAGCTGATGCAACTCATCTTTCATTTTATTTAGTCTGTCTAAAGGATACACTAAAATTGTCTAAAGGATTACACTAAAATTATTTGCTTTGCCAATGTGCGTTTTAGTAAACTCCATGATCCTGAGTCTTCTTTAATGCAGCTCACTTTAAATAAAAAAAACCTAGGTTTTACATGACTACTTGAGTGGTGGGTAGGCTCAAACTCTTCTGAAGTTTCCTTTTAAAACCCCCCTAACCACAGTCACATCTGGGGCCAGTTTTCTTATTGTGGCCAACTTGGAGATGATGATGTTTGACACATGTTGTCTTCCCTTCATTGATGGACATTTCTTTTGCGGTCGTTCTCTTGTCCATGATTACTATGATGGACTTGAGGATATGAAACAATGCTATTCAAATGGAATGGATGCCTGATGGCTCTTTGCACAACATTACAAATAGTCAGGAACACTATAGTCAAATTGATGTAATTTCATATTTGGCAGCATCACTGTTCTGGGACCTCCGAAGAGCAGGAGCAGAATCCAACACAGAACAAACCAGGCATCAGTGACAAGAGATGTGACATTAAATCTACCCAGAATTAAAAGAGAAGTTGGGGTCGAGGAAAATCACAAAGCAGCTTGTATAATGCACAACTGCCATGGCAGACTAATGCAGTTTAATGCTCTGAGGTAAATGGTAAATGGACTGGTTCTTATATAGCGCTTTTCTACTCAGGTCTCTGCAAGTCACTCCCAAAGCATAATGAGTGCACATTTGGGTGTACTAGGTCTGTGCTCAGTGATCAGTTGGCAGCTCAGCTCCTCTTTACCAAAGGATCCAAGGCTGCATGCTGTAATGCAACAATGAAACAATTACAAAAATGATCATCAACCTATAACCTAGCGTCACCCTTATGCTTAAATATGGTGTTTGTTATGGAGAAACTATGGTTAGCACAGAAGTCCAACAACATTACTCTTTTGCAGACTGGGCAGGCTGCTCCTCCCAGTTACACCCCTTGAGGTCACAGTCATTGCCCATGTGAGTGTCGATGTCCCCCAAAAGAACAACTGAGCTCCTGGTCGTCTCTGTCAAACACCATGCCGAGTGATTCCAAGAAAGCTTAGTACCCTGAACTATCACTCAGCACATAAGCATAAACAAAGTTGTCACTGCTTCTCAAACTGAAGCACTAACTCCAAATACAAACATCAACTAGAGAGTTACAGATTGCTCTATAGTGGAAAACTATGCAATATCAACAATCATACTATTTAAAAATTTCATGTATCAGCTGTTATAAATTCCAATACTGAACTATGAGCAAATAGCTAATATGAACTCTAATTACAATAATAACTTATAATAACATAATTGTTATGAGTTATTAGTGAGCAAGTTGTAATGAATTTGGGGACTCTAGTAACTGTGTCTTGAGCAGGAAACCCTTAGATTCAATTTCATTAATGTTTTTTTTCCCCTTTAAAACTCTTTTAATCTGGCCCCTCACCCAGAACCAATTTAGCCTAGGCTACTCTACTAGGGGGAAACTGCTCATGACAGCATGGCTCCAGTGATCACAGAGGCACACACACTCACTCGATATGGTTAATGGAGAGGAACCTGAAAATAATGAATTCCAAGAATCCAGCTCAGAATAATAATAAAAATAATAGAGATATTGCACAGACAGTGTTGGGGAGTAACGGAATGCATGTACCGGCGTTACGTAGTTAAAATACAAAGTATAAGTAACTGTATTCCATTACAGTTACTGTTTAAAAAGGTCATATTCAGAATACAGTTAATATGTTGAAATAAATGGATTACACTGCGGTATTTTCTTGTTTCATATGTATGGTTATGCCCTATCTACTTTTGGCAGTTCCACGCCGGTGGCCAATAGCCTTTTCTCAGTGTCATTTAAATTAATGCCTAAATGCCTAAATATTAAATATTTAGGTATTAATGTTTCTCCTAAGCTTTCAGACTTAACTAAATTAAACCACATCCCACTTCTAAAGAAAGTAGAAGGCGATCTGACTAGATGGAAATCTTTACCCATATCACTCATGGGAAGGGTCGCCACTATAAAAATGATGATCTTGCCAAAAATAAATTACTTATTTTTGATGATCCCTAACAAACCATAACAAGAATGGTTCAGATCTCTGGATTCATATATTTCCAAATTCCTTTGGAAAGATAAACCCCCGCGTATCAGCTTAAAAACGCTACAAAGAACCAAGGATAGAGGAGGATTAGATCTGCCTAATTTTCACCAATACTTCTTAGCCAACAGGCTTCAGTTCATCTCAGAATGGTCAAAACATACCTTCTTAGATGAGCCCTGGCTAGATGTTGAACAGGCACTATGCAAGGATCTAGAGATTTCAGACCTACCATTTATTAGCTCAAACATCAAAAGACATGAATGCTTTAAAAGTATCAACATCAGCTTCTCTCTGACAGCATGGTGGGAGTTTCTAAAAATAACGGAGTCTTCATTAATCCCATGCAAACGTACACCTATCTGGAATAACCCTGACATATTACAAAACAATAATATGATTAATTTCCCAGAATGGAGTTGTAAAGGAATTAAATACTTAGAACATATATTAGAGGGAACAGAATTTATTCCATTTGACAGACTAGTTGCACAATATGGGATCAACAAGAAAAGATTTTTAGAATATCAACAAATTAAATCCATAGTAAAAAAGAAATTTAACCTCAGTCAAGTTGAATTACAAACACCACCAAGTGCGGCACATTTCTTTACTCTTAAATCCCCCAAATTATTATCTAAAATATACAGAACACTTTCTAAATTAGATGAATCAATATCCCTTCCTATTGCAAAGTGGGAAGCAGATTTATCAGTCAGTTTAGACCAAAGCTTCTGGTCTCAGGTATGCTTAAAAACCTTTAAATTGATTAAAAATCCCAGTCTGCAATTAATACAATACAAAATATTACATAGAGTGCACTATACAGGTTATCGGATGTTCAAGATGGGCTTTACATTTTCCAACAACTGCTCACACTGTCAAGGCAATACACCAGACAATTACATTCACGCTCTTTGGTTCTGTCCACCAGTGCAGAAGTTTTGGCGCGAGATATGTGAAGACTTATCAAAGTGTCTGAAATGTAACATTCCAACTTCCCCCTTAGTGTGTTTGTTGGGCAGCTTAGATAATGTCACTTCAGAAAAGAATATAGCCCATATGGTTTTCACTGCCCTATGCATAGCCAAGAAAACTGTCCTCATGAACTGGAAAAATAAAAACAAACTTAATTCTAACCAATATAGAAATTATCTATTAGATTACATTAGTCTTGATACAGCCTCTGCCACCACATCAGATCAATTGCTCTTGGCTCCTTTGATCAGCTCCATCACCTAGTGGGGGGTCATAGTTTGGTCCCGCCTTCACTGTTGTGATTGGTGTGGGGGTAGGGACAGGCTTAGGGCGTCGGGGGGTTCCCCGGAGGCATCTTCCTTGGGGGGCTCAACCCGGGGTAGCGGTCATGTCCGGTTGGGGGCTCTTTTGGCTCTCGGGTGACTGTTTCCTCGTGGCTGCGTGCAGTGGGGTTAGGGGAGGGTCTGTGCTGACGGACGTGGGTTACTGACCTGGTAGCCTGTCTGCCCCTGGGTGGGTCCGGGATGGGCGTGAGATTCTGGGGGCGCTCCGTCTCTGGGCTGGGGCCCTGGCCGGGCCTCGGGGCCTTGGGTCCTGGTTGGTGTGTTGCCGGGGTTGTGGGCGGGTGGGTGCATGGGGGCCCATCCCTGGTGCAGGGTGCCGCCGGTGCATCGAGCCACCTGGGGGGCTCTTCAACTGGTGGGGGAGATTGTCACACCTTACAGGAGCTTTCCTCTCCTCAGGAACTCCCTGCAGGAGGGGGAGATACAGGAGAGGTGGAGGAAGATCTCAGCCTGGGCGTCTATTGTGTCACGGATTGCCGGGGCAAGCCGTGTGGAGTAGTAGAAAGGACCCAAAAGGTGGCAGCTCTGGTGCAGGTGAATATTTATTTACAAGGGTGGGTACAAACAGCAATGGTGGGAAAACATGAAACCGGAAACCTAAACTGGGTAAACTAACAACACAAACCAGAAATGAAGATGCAGGGAGGTCCGGGGAAATACATACGGGGAGACCGAGGGGAAACAACACAGACAAACCAGCAACTACCATGACAGAAGACACAACTTAAATACACTCAGAGAACACAGGGAGATTACACACAGGTGGGGAACACAGCTGGGAGTGATTACGTGACGAGAGTAGGGAGACAAACTGAAAACACTCACATAAGACGCAGACCTTCACAATAAAACAGGAAACACATACACGCAATGACATAACACACCAACTTAACACAGACTGGGGGACACAGAACATAGGAACATGAACCATGAAACAGAAGAGTATAAACACCCAAGGTAACCAAAACTACAGAATACTAATAAACTAAACATAAACACGGAGTCGCAGACTCCGGATCATGACATATTGTCTCATGTAGTCTGGAAGATGAGTGGATGGTGGGGTGGGTGCAGTTTTCTCTGTGGTGGGGTTGGGTGGACTGTCCTGGGCTCTGTGGGGCCGGGGGGCGCCGCTGCGCTGGCCCCCGGTCTGGATGGGCCTGGGCCCCCTTTCCCTGGCGGGTCGCGGAGTATGGGAGTGCCTACTGGGGTCAGCGGGGGAGCTGGCCCCAGGGAGGGGTCACCTGCCCCTCCCTTCCTTCCCTCCCCATCTCCAGCTGCCTCCCTCTTCCTGCTCCACCACAACCACCCACACATGCAGGGCCTTGGAGTAGGGGTATGTCACCAGGGTGCAGAGGAGGCTACCCCCCCCTCTGTCCCCTTCTGGCTGCCTCTGCCTCAATTTTATCCCACAACTTAGACATTCACATTACTCACACTCTCATTACACATACATATAGGATCTTGGGGGTGGGCACGATACACGGAGTCCAAATTACCATCAGGGTGTACACCTCACCCCTGGCGTCGTTGCCCACCTCTCAATACACGTAGACATTGAGGGCTAGCAGGAGGGACTATGCGCTTACCTGCTGCTCTCTGGCAGGTAGCTCCATGCCCTCCTGGGTTTTAAATGCACCTTAGAACACACATGCATCAACACTACAATGAGCGGGTGGAGGGAGGTTTGGAGTCTTCTCTCACCCCCATTCTCTGCGGCCTGCTGGAGCGGGGGGGGCTAGGAGGAGTTGGCCGTCCGACTGCGGTCTGGAGTGTGGGGCCTCCCTGCTGCTGCGGAGTCGGGGCGGTCTGCCTCTCCCCACCGCAGGGTCTGGGTGCAGTTTCCCCCTCCAGGGGCAAGGGTACCTAGACCCGGTTCGTAGAGTATGCTTGGGGAGTGTGATCGTGTGTACAGCGTCTCTTTATGTCTGTCTCCACGTTGGTTGAGTGTGGAGTAAGTGCATATGAGAGTATGAGGGTGGGAATGGATGTTTGTGTCTGTGTGTGCCTGTATGTCTGTGTCTATATGTCAGGTTGGGTATCAGACGCCACCTCTCTGGGGACATCCAAGGTTTGGAGGCCTATCTCCACCCACCACCACTTCCCCTGCCAGTGGCGGACTCCCTCAGGTGTCGGTGCGTTGGTGGTTCTTTGTGTCTGGGGGTGGGCGTCCGGGTACACACCGGCTCACTCCTTGGCCGCCGCTTATCGGGGCCTGGAGCCTGAGGCTCGCTCGGGCCACTTCGGAGGTGGGGTGCCCCCGGCCTCTCGGCCTGGGGCTCGGTCAGTCGGGCACAGCTGGCTGCCGGCGGAGCTCACGGGCGCGTCACTGCAACTCCCCCTGGCTTCTGCTCCGCGGCTGCTGAGTGAGCCCTCATCTGGGACTCTCCTCAGCTCTTACTGGGACAGTGGCGTGGCTGCCCCTCTGTTGGTCTTCCTTGGTCTCTTGTGTTCTGGGGACCTCTGGATGTCTGGAGTTTTGATCTCCTCCATACCTGCTTCATACCCTGGAGGACGGGGCTGTGGCTCCCCACACTCCCTAGCAGATTGTTACATGGAGAAACCTTTGGAATGCAAGCATGCTGATCCACACAGGTATGCACACAGGTGTACACACGGGTATTCACAGACGCGGACTACAGCTTTCTTGGCTGCTGCCTCAAAGCACATTGTACGCTGTCTATCTTGCGTGCTGCACAATATCGTTTATTATTTAGTATCTACTGATATCTACTGCTAGCTAGTTTATTGTGATGGTGCTGTTTTTTTTTATTATGTTGCTCTTTGTTGCTTGCTTTCTCTTCTGTTTTTTTTCTCCATACAGGTGACCCAGGTGTTTTGTTTTTTTGTTTGTTTGTTTTTTTCTTTCTTCCCCCCCTTCTCACCGTCTCTTCTCCCCTTTGGTTTTCTTTCTCTCCTTCTCTTTCTTTCATTCTTTCTCCCTGTCCTATCCCCCAGTCATGTCTGTCCCGTTTGTAGCAACTGAAAATAAAATAAATTCATAATTATAATAAAGGTCAATCAAATGGACCAATATGGCAAGGCCATGATGATCCACTTGGTAAAATAAATCCGCTTGGCATCTTTCTTGGCCTTAAGACAACAATTCTGATGGCTAAAGATCCAAACGGGACACCAAAAAAAATAAAATAAAATAAAATAAAATAAAATATTTGAGTATATTTATACATTTGAGCCTGTATGTATACCATGTGTGGACTATAGAAAATCCCAAATAAATGTAAAATTGTACCGTCAAAAAATAAAAAATAAAAAATAAAAAAAATTAATGCCTAAATGGACAAATGTAAAATATTGCGTGGAGCATTGTTTATACATTAAGAAGATAATATAATATAACTATATTTCATATTTCAGCGTCTTTTAACCTCCTAACACCCACCAAGTCAATTGGGGTAAGGTTGCTATCCACTTTTGTAATTTAAGGGCAATAGTTGGGAAATCTTATAACAGAGAAAGTCAACTTGTAAAAGCTAATATCCTCCTTTTATTTTAAATATGGCAAATTTACAGGAAAAATTATGTAAGTAAGGCACTACTGCTCAAAAAGCAGTGTCCATAAGAACAAAGAAAAGTTGATTCTGTTGATTCTGGACGTAGCTTTTTCAGTGGGAGAAACGTTTCGTCACTCATCCAAGTGACTTCTTCAGTCTCAGCTGACTGCAGTTTTCCCCAATCTTATAAACAGTTGAGACACATTTTTTCTAAACACTGGGTCTCTGTGGCTTTTAAACCCCAAAACACGCTGCGGCAAAAATTGGTCCACCCCAAGGATCGGGTCCCCTGACACAAACTGAGTAACATAGTGTATGCTGTTAAATGCCAGGAGGATTGCCAGGACTTATACATCGGGGAAACCAAACACCCTTTAGTGAAGGGGATGGCACAACACAGAAGAGCTACCTCGTCAGGCCAGGACTCTGCAGTCTATTCACACCTACAGGCCAGTGGACACTCTTTCAATGATGAGGATGTACACATCCTGGACAGGGAGGAACGCTGGTTTGAGCGCGGTGTCGAGGAGGCCATTTACGTGAAAAGGGAAATAATAATAATAATGGATTGGATTTATATAGCGCTTTTCAAGGCACCCAAAGCGCTTTACAATGCCACTATTCATTCACTCTCACATTCACACACTGGTAGAGGCAAGCTATGGTTGTAGCTACAGCTGCCCTGGGGCAGACTGACAGAAGCAAGGCTGCCATATCGCGCCATCGGCCCCTCTGGCCAACACCAGTAGGCGGAAGGGTAAAGTGTCTTGCCCAAGGACACAACGACCAGGACAGAGAGCCTGGGGATCGAACCGGCGACCTTCCGGTTACAGATACGCTTCCCAACCCCCTGAGCCACAGTTGCCGAAAAGGCCACCTCTGAATAGAGGAGGGCACCTAAGGGTACATCTTTCGCCATCTTACAATGCTGTGATTGGAGCCATTCCCCAACTCTCTGTGAATGGTACTAATGGCCATTTATCAGTGGTCGTGATTAGTGGTTGTTGATCAATGGTCATGAGAAATTACATAATTATGATGAAGGAACTGACCTTCCAGCCCGTTGTTCCTTCACTGGGCTGGTTTCCGTCATTATGCAATGTACTGTTTATAAGACTGGGGAAACCTGCAGTCAGCTGAGACTGAAGAAGTCACTTGGATGAGTGACGAAATGTTTCTTCCACTGAAAAGGCTACATCCAGATGAACAGAATCAACTTTTGGAAATTTACTTAACTGGATGATTGAGCATGCATCAAGGCGAACAAAGAACTGGTTAAAAACAGTAGGGGTTGGCATTTGGTTAAAAGTTGGAGTTCAACGTGTTTGTAATTATCCTCATTTGTGTGCAGGGAGGGCAAATGGTTTCCTTTCTCACTCTCTCAAGGGCTGCAGCTCCTGCACACTTGTAGTTCGATAAACTGTCAAGACAAACACAGAGACTCACAATACACAGGAAATACTACTCCTCTTCAAAATAACATTTTAGTGCCTCTTGAGAAGTGACTGCAATCAATGGTTTTCCTTATTTTTACTATCATAGAACAGTAGTGAAGATGTCAGACTATTAACATGTGTGAAATTACATCAAAAAATGAACAAAAACAAAACAAAAATTTAAATTTGAGGAGCAGCTTATTTCATCAAGTAGCAATTAAAGACCCTGGTGAACTGTTTAGAGCGGGGGTCGGCAACCCTGGGCACAGTGCAACAGCTGGCACATGAAGAGTTAACTGATGGCATGACCATAGCTGGACTGGCCATCGGGCATACAGGGCATGTACCCAATGGCCGATGGTGATTTTTCGTTTTTATGGGCTGATGATTTTTTCTTTTCTTTTTAGTAACAGTATAAACAATGAAAGCTGGTGGATTGGCCAGGTGCTGGCAGATGTGTAAAAATAACTCTGGCGGTGGCTATGGCGGAGTTTCCACAGAGTGGATGAGGGAAAGGGGAGGCAGGAGGAGGAGAGACCTGAGGCGGCCGTGGGTCCGAGTATCAAGTGAACTGAACTTCAGGTGAGAAGTTATGACCTGCAGTCTATCTGGGTCAGATATAAACCAAGTTTAGGTGGAGTTTATTTTCGTTGTGCTGACTTTTTACAGTCAGTTACAATAACTCATACCGCCTACTAGCTAGCATGACAAAGTTTCTGCTGGGTGGGTGATATGATGTTACTGATAGTGAACTTTATTTTATTCATAAGGTTAGTTAGTAGAGAACCTTAGTTCTCTTAGTGAGGAGAACCTTAGTTAGTCATAAGCTCTCCTCAAGGGTGCGTCCATCGCCCTTATTATTCACTCTCTATACAAATATGTGTCAGGGCAGACATGAAAACAGGGTCATTATTAAATATGCAGATGACTCTGTTATTGTCAGCTTACTGAAAGAGGGTGAAATTAACCACGGTCCAGTCATTGATGACTTTGTTCAGTGGTGTGAGGAGTCTTATCTCCAGCTGAACATATCTAAAACAAAAGATATGGTTGTTGATTTTAGGAAACAACAAAATGGGCACGGAGTCACTTTAATTAAAGGTCAGAAAATAGAGCAAGTACAATCATATAAATATCTTGGGACCATAATAAATGAAAAACTGAACTTTGATCAAAATTGCAAATCAGTTTGTAAAAAGGGTCACCAGCACCTTTATTGCCTTAGGAAACTTGTTCATTTCCACATTGACCAAAAATTTTTAACTTTGTTTTATCGTTCTTTTATTGAGTGTGTTTTATCCTTTTGTTTGGTGGCATGGTTTGGTCAGACCTCTGTCACAGATAAAAACTCTCTAAATCAGATAGTGAGATGGTCCAGTCGTCTGATAGGTGAGCCACAGTCTTGTTTAGCCTCCCTGTACTCTAAGCAGGTACAGAGGATGGCTTTATCAATCCTTAAAAATGGTTCTCATCCTCTAAGGGGTAAATTTCAGCTTCTTCCCTCAGGACGGAGGTTTCTATTTCCGAGATGCAGGACAAAGCGTTATAAAAATAGCTTTGTCCCCGTTGCTGTCACTGAATTAAATAAGAACTGTTTTTGATTCGAAATATTAAAATCACTATATATGTGCCACAGTGAGCTTTATATATTTACTAGGTATGTGTGTTTTTAAAGGGATGGCAAATGCTGTCATTTTTCTGTAAAGCAAATTTACCTTGCCCTTGGGTATAAATAAAGTTACCTTGACCTTGACCTTGAGAGTTGCCGACCGTCCCGTAAAAAACAGAATCATCAGAGAAAATATTACACATTTTGTATTGAGCTGAAAAGGAACAGTTTGTCCCGTACTTCAGCTACAATGAAAAAGACACAAAGCTGGAGTTATTCTGCATCTTTAACCTGCAGCTGCTTCTTCTTCTCTCATTCTCTCCCTCTCCTGTTTTTACTTCAATTATGAAACTGATCAATGATAAGCTAATCAACTTTTCTGTCGCAAGTCCCATCTCTCTTGTTTATCTCCCACAAGAAGAAACCAGCGGATGTCGTGCTAAACAACAGCAGCACGTTTAAGCTTGATCAGCTGTTGTTAGAATTTATTTAATATTAATTTCTAGTATCAGCTGATGTTTGCTGGAGCCACAGCTGTAGAAGCTGCTGGTCATGATATTGGTTTGGTTATCTGGTGAGAGGGAAACATGAAGATGAAACCAGGAGATGTCCTTACTGAATCATCAGAGCTGAACAGGTGATGGAGAAACAGGTTTACTTTTTAGGTGACATGAATGAGTTGAAGGGAAGTTATGAACTATTTCTGAGAGACAAATAACACCAGGATCCTTTCCTAAGTAGCTGACAGTTGGTAACTGTCAGATCTTCAATTCAATTCAATTCAATTCAATTCAATTCAATTCAATTCAATTTTATTTATATAGCGCCAAATCACAACAAAAGTCGCCTCAAGGTGCTTCATAGATACAGAGAAAAACCCAACAATCATATGACCCCCTATGAGCAAGCACTTTGGCGACAGTGGGAAGGAAAAACTCCCTTTTAACAAGAAGAAACCTCCGGCAGAAGCAGGCTCAGGGAGGGGCGGCCATCTGCTGCGACCGGTTGGGGTGAGAGAAGGAAGACAGGATGAAAGACATGCTGTGGAAGAGAGACAGAGGTTAATAACAGATATGATTCAATGCACAGAGGTCTGTTAATACATAGTGAGTGAGAAAGGTGACTGGAAAGGAAAAACTCAATGCATCATGGGAATCCCCCGGCAGCCTATGTCTATTGCAGCATAACTAAGGGAGGATTCAGGGTCACCTGGTCCAGCCCTAACTATATGCTTTAGCAAAAAGGAAAGTTTTAAGCCTAATCTTAAAAGTAGAGATAGTGTCTGTCTCCAAACTGGAAGCTGGTTCCACAGAAGAGGGGCCTGAAAACTGAAGGCTCTCCCTCCCATACTACTTTTAAATACTCTAGGAACAACAAGTAGGCCTGCAGAGCGAGAGCGAAGTGCTCTAATAGGGTGATATGGTACTACAAGGTCATTAAGATAAGATGGGACCTGATTATTTAAGACCTTGTATGTGAGGAGCATGATTTTGAATTCAATTCTGGATTTAACAGGAAGACAATGAAGGGAAGCCAAAACAGGAGAAATATGCTCTCTCTGTCTAGTCCCTGTCAGTACTCTTGCTGCAGCATTTTGGATTAGCTGAAGGCTTTTCAGTGAGTTTTTTGGACATCCTGATAATAATGAATTACAGTAGTCCAGCCTGGAAGTAATAAATGCATGAACTAGTTTTTCAGCGTCACTCTGAGACAGGATATTTCTAATTTTAGAGATGTTGCGCAAATGGAAGAACGCAGTCTTACATATTTGTTTAATATGTGCGTTGAAGGACATATCCTGGTCAAAAATGACTCCAAGGTTCCTCACAGCGTTACTGGAGGCCAAGGTAATGCCATCCAGAGTAAGAATCTGGTTAGATACCATATTTCTAAGCTTTTCAGGGCCGAGTACAATAACCTCAGTTTTATCTGAATTAAGAAGCAGAAAGTTAGCGGCCATCCAGGTCTTTATGTCTTTAAGACATCCCTGCAGTTTAACTAATTGGTGTGTGTTATCTGGCTTCATGGACAGATAGAGCTGGGTGTCATCTGCATAGCAGTGAAAATGTATGCTATGTCTTCTAATGATGCTGCCTAAGGGAAGCATGTATAATGTAAGCAGAATTGGTCCTAGCACTGAACCCTGTGGAACACCATAATTGACCTTAGTGTGTGAAGAGGACTCTCCATTTACATGCACAAATTGGAGTCTATTAGATAGATATGATACAAACCACTGCAGTGCAGTACCTGTAATACCTACAGCATGTTCTAATCGCTCTAATAGGATATTATGGTCGACAGTATCAAACACTGCACTGAGGTCTAGCAGGACAAGCACAGAGATGAGTCCACTGTCAGAGGCCATAAGAAGATCATTTGTAACCTTCACTAAAGCTGTTTCTGTGCTGTGATGAACTCTGCAACCTGACTGAAACTCTTCAAATAAACCATTCCTCTGCAGATGATCAGTTAGCTGTTTGACAACTACTCTTTCAAGGATTTTTGATATGAAAGGAAGGTTGGAGATTGGCCTATAATTAGCTAAGACTGCTGGGTCTAGAGATGGCTTTTTGAGTAAAGGTTTAACTACAGCCAGCTTGAAGGCCTGTGGTACATAGCCGATTATTAGAGATAGGTTGATCATATTTAAGATCGAAGAATTAATTAATGGCAGGACTTCTTTGAGCAGTTTTGTAGGAATGGGGTCTAAAAGACACGTTGATGGTTTTGGAGGAAGTAATTATCGAAGTTAACTCAGAAATTTCAATTGGAGAAAAAGAGTCTAACTTAACATCACAATGAACAATGAAAGACGCCTTAACGCCCACTCACATCCTGGGCCAGCTGACCTCAGGAATTCGCATGATAAGGTGGGGCCAGGTTTCACAATGAACACACCCGAAACTCTGGCTGATTGGGACCCACGCCCAGTTTCACACCTTGGCTCAGGCGATTAAAGGATCATCAGGGGGTCCTTTTGTCCCTCTGTGGGGAGTCACTCCCAATAGGTTTATATCTGGGACTCTCCACCATTTGACCTTAGAACTGAAGAAGCTTCTCGGATGAGAGGTGAAACGTCTTCAAGCAACTTAAAGAAGTCCAGACGCTTTTCTTTGCAAGCTCCTTTGACTTTTCTTTCTTATTCTCATTTAAAATGTCTAGCTTTTAATAGATAATTATCTGAATCTTACAGCCAAAGTTTTTATCTGATGTAAAATGTATAGAAATTATACATATACCAACAAGACATGCATTTTCTGTTGTACAGTTCATTTGCTGTTATGGAGTTCTTGTTATGGAAAAAAAGTGTCTTTTTTTGTTTCAAAATAGCTGATAACTGTTCGCTGATAGCTGCCAACATCTGCGAACAAATATAATTCTATAAAGTTGTTCTATATAGTGTGTAACTGTTGATATAGAGGGTTATTATATTTATTGCTAATGCAATTATATGGCACATTGACTTCTGAGGAAATTTTAGATGGCACTCATCATCAAAAAGGTTGCCTACCACTGGTTTAGAGTCTACTGCTGAAAATTTAATAATGATTAAATGATGAACACAACATGCTCAGATCCCATGACTGTCATCTTTTGATATTTGTTCTTTTCTGCAAAGGCATTTTGCTACTTCTCCTCCTCCTTTTGACTAATAAAGTAGTAGCAGAAAATACAGATGGAAAAAAGTAGACATTTGGTTGATAGTAAGAAGTTCCATTAGTCTAGTCATTCTGTTTCTTGGTTCAAGCAACTCTCTTCCCCTAAGTGTCCTAGAAGAGTCATTGCATGTCTGACAGCTGCCACATCATCCTACCACTGATACTTGCTCTCCTTTGTGGTCCCAGAAATAGGTGATCCATTTACCCCCAAGAAAATAAAATCAGTATGATTTGCAAAAATCTGACATTTATGAGTTCAGTGGTACATAAATAAAAGTGAATTCAAGACAATAGCGCTCCCCGATTCCCAGTTCAAAATATTCATTTTTCAATAGTAGGCTTTAGTACTTCACTAGGCTTTAGATCATCACTTCATTTACTGTCTAACTCATGTGTTTTTAGCTCCTATCCCACCCTGAGGAGTTTACAGCCCTTTCTACCTGCACAGTCATTCCTTTGTGCCTGGGGATATTAGGCATAACCCTGGTCTATGAAATTATATAGAGTCAGGGCTGACGTTTTTTTTTTCACATACACTGGAGTCAGGCAGGAGATGGGCTAGTCCATATTAAAAAAAAAAGAAAGAAAAAAAGGTGGTGAAAAAAACCTCTTGTGTTTTATTTTGAAAGTCGTGAACGGAACTTGAGTTGGCTGAACGCGCTTGTTAAAGCTGGGCTGCTTCCCTGACTTAAAGCTGCTGCTCGGCAGTGGAGCTTCAGAGCGCCTTTGCAGCTCAGGAAAGTGGAAGCAGCTTCACGGGAATTTTTCTGTTTACAGCCCCAGCAGCCGAGCGGTTTCTTTTCTAACACTGAAATTGAAACGTGGGACCGTGGGAAATACACTGACTTCGGAATGACTGATGACTGATGATCAAAGAGTGAGTAAAAAGCCAACCCTTTAACACCGTTTTTCTGTTAAACGCACGTGCTTCATGTAAAGCATGTTTTCTGAAAAGGATTTTTTTTACTTTACTAATTTTTATTTTTCTATCATTCGTTTTAGTCACAGGGAATTCCCAGGATGAAATAAAAAAAAAAAAAAAAAAAATCTAATATTAATAACAAATGCATAAAGCTTTAAAGTCTCAGTTAAAAATGTTTTAGAACTTAAAAAAAGCATTTTACAAATCATTTTAAATGAATATTCCTGTAATTACAGCAATTCTTTTTCTCATTCATTTAAAAAAAAGTTTTATTTATTTCTCTTTTTTTATTTTTTTATTTTAGGCCTCCACAAATAAGTAGGTAAGTACATATCTGCAATCAGCTGGGTCTATTTTACTATTTTTTTTCTTGCCTTAGTTTTTACCTTTTAAAACAAGACACCACTAGACACCTTTCTGAATAATTTTGTTACATTTATTTTTTAAATGAACAACAGCTCTTTTGTTAATTGCTTTTGTTTCTTTCTCTTTATTTGCTCATCATTGAGTCTGGGACCACAGGTTCCACCCCCTTAAAGACACAGGTTTTTCTTGTCACTTGGCATGACCACTACATACAGTGGCGGAGCGGGGAGGGGGGGCTTACTGGGCTTAAGCCCGGGGTCTTTTGGAGTGTAATTTTTTCATAGTTAGATGCCTGGCTGACAACTGTATAAAGAAAAAAACTACACACAATATTCGAAGCACATTTACGACTGTGCGTAAATCCCCCCTAATATTGGTATGATCCGAGCTCAGGCACTAAGCGGGGCGGGGCAGCTGCTGCCTGCGAGTCCGCTGTTGGAGAAACGGAGCTAGGCAGACAGAGGAGAACTGAAGTTTGACCAGGTACCAAAGCAAAGCATTCGTACTGTACAAATAATGTAAATATGACGGTGTATCACGAAAGATTGATATCAAACTGATCACTTGACCCATATTATGTTACTCGCTCTTCAAGTGAATCAACAAATGGCGAAATGAAAAGCCGAACAACAACAATGCTGTTTCTTTAGAGAGTCTCAGCTTACATGTGTGTTTATTTCATATTTTCAGTTGTTACCCTCCACGGCTAAATAAATCAGTTTCAGTAATGTACTGATATACAAGAATGGACATAAGGAGCGTCTTTCAAAGAAAAAACTCTGGTAGTATTTTATATATTATGCTTTGAATGTTGTTCAGTATATTTCTATGCAAAACATGAGGAACTTCATTACACAGCAGTATATTCACAGTTTAAACCAGATACTTACCTACACTTTATGGAAAACACAAGAACATTTTTTTACTGTACAACATTAATTTAGAGTAAACTTGTTTTGTTTTGGATAAATAAATATTGAAATATCTTTTGAATTAGTTAAATGTCAGAATAAAGAGAGACAGAGCTGTCTATTTTTATCACTTTCATCAAATTTAGCAGTACATGTACACTAAGTTTGTTAATTAATAAGAAAACTCCAGACGATTCCATTCTGAGCTGAAGAAGCTTCTGATAAGTTAGTAGAGTCCATGTGAGTAAATTGGTGGCACACCTGTGGATGCATATAAGGCAAAACACAGAGCCTGTTTCTTTGAAATGGGAAAATCAAGAGATGTCAACCAAACACCAGAAACAGAACTGTGGAGCTCCATAAGTGTGGCTCAGTTTTGAATACAATTTGGTGCCATTTACAATTAAGAAATACAGATAGTTTCTCTCTTTACTCTTAAAGTTAACAAATATGTTTTTTATATTTATCAATCTAAAAAAATAAACATTTAGTCCAATTTGATGTTAAAATTAAAATTTGATCTGAAGAGTGTGTAAATATCTGGTTTCAACTGTATATTTGATTATTGTAAGCACAAAGAGGAACAGAGAGGGAGAGAGAGGGGAGATGGAGAATGAGGACAGAACAGAGATGGAACAAGAGCAGGTGAGACACACATGTTAGTCAAATGGTTAGTCAAAGTATCACCGTATCATAGGTCCTCATGTATCTCGTACCTAGTGTTTCTTTTTAGGTTTGCAATTTTTCAAATTCTACATTTATTAAGTTATGCAGGCTTGTTTGCACAACAAGGCTAAATAATTATATAAACTTTTCTCAATCTAAATAGTGTACTTTGGTAGAATTAAAAAGTGCAGGTCTACGATGATTTTCAGTGCTACTATCATCTAGTTCTAGTTCTGATTCTGTCTTGGTTAAATCCCAAGTAGTCCTGATTTTGAACTGTTGTAGTCCTGTTTTAATTCCGGATCAGTTCAGGGTCTGGTTGAATTGGGGTTTAGTCCTCGTGTCTTGATACAGCCCCGACTTTGTTCTGCCTTGCTGCTTAATTAAAAAACTAGTTTAAGGTGTCCTGCATATGTGATATATTTTTTTCCCTATATGAAGTCATCTTTGAACAAAACTCAAAACCGAGCCAATTGGGGGGCGACCGTGGCTCAGGGGGTTGGGAATCGCATCTGTAACCGGAAGGTCGCCGGTTCGATCCCTGGGCTCTCTGTTCTGGTCGTTGTGTCCTTGGGCAAGACACTTTACCCTACTTGCCTACTGGTGTTGGCCAGAGGGGCCGATGGCGCGATATGGCAGCCTCGCCTCTGTCAGTCTGCCCCAGGGCAGCTGTGGCTACAACTGTAGCTGCCTCCACCAGTGTTTGAATGCGAGAGTGAATGAATAGTGGTGTTGTAAAGCGCTTTGGGTGCCTTGAAAAGCGCTATATAAATCCAATCCATTATTATTATTATTATTAATTAATCTTTCAGTCATTTCTAAACCCCCCACCCCCCCTCCCAAAAAAAAAAAAAATCCCACATGCATACTACCCTTTAGGGCTAAGCCCCAGGTGTTTCAAATGTCTGGCTCCGCCTCTGACTACAGACATAGTAAAATGTTCAAAATAAAGTCATCCACAGGCAAAATTAATATAATAATTCCTTAGTGATGTTGGTCAGCTACTGTAGACCCCAGAGAGGTCTGTCTCCTTGTTAAACATAAACAGATGGTCATGCAACTCTAGTAATATTCTCATCTGGGATTTGGTGGAAGTGGTGCATCACAGTCACTGAGCAGATGAAAATCCGTTCACTATAGCTGTGTGTTACAGCTGGGATCATTACATTGCAAAATTAAGTTCTTTCCCCCATAACTTAATTTTTTTAGAATAATAAAATATTAAGTGATTGTATTAAAATGAGCAGAAGTGTGGTATAGCCTAGGTGTCTGTGAAGGTTCTCAGTCATCCAGGTCATCGTAGTCAAAGGAGCTTGCAAAGAATATAGCCTAGGGTTTAAGGTGGGATTTGGCAGGTGTAGGAGATGTGCAGTGGAGCATGGGAAAAGGAATCTCTTACAAATGACAGATGTAAAAATGTATGTTTTTAGTTCCAGTAGATTTTTCTTTGTGCGCAGGCTGTGATCAGCTGATCTGTGTCACAAAGAGCCATTATTTCCTTTGATAATAATGTCTTATCTTCCTCTCCCGTCCTCTCATTCTTACATTTTTTTTTTTTTCATTTTTGGGTGTCACACTTTAATGTTTTTTTTCCTTTCCCTGATATGTACAGCATTTTTACACAGCAAAATTTCGCTTTTAAGACATCATGTGTGGCATATTGCACAGAACTAGAGATACACTGATTTAATTTCTCTGAAAGTGTGACCCACTGATACGTATTTTTGCTAATTTTCTATCTAACAATTATAACTGACAACCTATAGAAGCACAAATAAACTTGTTTTCATAATAACATAAATGATTAAACTACAATACAAAACAAAAACCAGTATGTTACTTGAAAGAAATATAGAAAATTTACTGAAAATTAGTTGCTTGGGCGATATGACCCGAAATTCATATGTCGATATTTTTTAGCTGGATGGCGATATACGATATATATCTCGACATTTTGTTTTTAAGCCATAAGTTAAGAACAAAAAGAGTTCTTAGTCAAAGCTGTGTCCCAGATGTCACACAGGCACTTTTATTAACATACAGCTCGGGGCGGTCTGCCTCTCCCCACCGCAGGGAAAAGGGTAACACCACCTGGGTCTGGGTGCAGTTCCCCCCTCCAGGGGCAAGGGTACCTAGACCCGGTTCGTAGAGTACGCTTGGGGAGTGTGATCGTGTGTACAGCGTCTCTTTATGTCTGTCTCCATGTTGGTTGAGTGTGGAGTAAGTGCATATGAGAGCATAAGGGTGGGGATGGATGTTTGTGTCTGTGTGTGCCTGTATGTCTGTGTCTATATGTCAGGTTGGGTATCAGACGTCACCTCTCTGGGGACATCTCAGGCCCTCCAAGGTTTGGAGGCCTATCTCCACCCACCACTTCCCCTGCCGGTGGCGGACTCCCTCAGACATCGGTGCGTTGGTGGTTCTTTGTGTCTGGGGGTGGGCGTCCGGGTACACACCGGCTCACTCCTTGGCGGCCGCTTATCGGGGCCTGGAGCCTGGGGCTCGCTCGGGCCACTTCGGAGGTGGGGTGCCCCCGGCCTCTCGGCCTGGGGCTCGGTCAGTCGGGCACAGCTGGCTGCCGGCGGAGCTCACGGGCGCGTCACTGCAACTCCCCCTGGCTTCTGCTCCGCGGCTGCTGAGTGAGCCCTCATCTGGGACTCTCCTCAGCTCTTACTGGGACAGTGGCGCGGCTGCCCCTCTGTTGGTCTTCCTTGGTCTCTTGTGTTCTGGGGACCTCTGGATGTCTGGAGTTTTGATCTCCTCCATACCTGCTTCATACCCTGGAGGACGGGGCTGTGGCTCCCCACACTCCCTAGCAGATTGTTACATGGAGAAACCTTTGGAATGCAAGCATGCTGATCCACACAGGTATGCACACAGGTGTACACACGGGTATTCACAGACGCGGACTACAGCTTTCTTGGCTGCTGCCTCAAAGCACATTGTACGCTGTCTATCTTGCGTGCTGCACAATATCGTTTATTATTTAGTATCTACTGATATCTACTGCTAGCTAGTTTGTGATGGTGCCCTTTTTTTTATTATGTTGCTCTTTGTTGTTTGCTTTCTCTTCTGTTTTTTTTCTCCATACAGGTGACCCAGGTGTTTTTTTTTGTTTTTTTTGTTTGTTTTTCTTTCTTTCTTCTCCCCCTTCTCACCGTCTCTTCTCCCCTTTGGTTTTCTTTCTCTCCCTCTCTTTCTTTCATTCTCTCTCCCTGTCCTATCCCCCAGTCATGTCTGTCCCGTTTGTAGCAACTGAATAATAAAATTAATTCATAATTATAATAAAGGTCAATCAAATGGACCAATATGGCAAGGCCATGATGATCCACTTGGTAAAATAAATCCGCTTGGCATCTTTCTTGGCCTTAAGACAACAATTCTGATGGCTAAAGATCCAAACGGGACACAAAAAACAAAAAAAAACAAAAAAAAACATACAGCGTAGATGTACATGAAGAAATTACTCAAAAATAAATTATCAGCATTTATTAAATAATAATGCTCCATAAATAAAAGAAAACAATGTTGTCTTTGTGCATAAAAAAAAAAAAGCTCACAATTGTGCAGTCAAAATGTAAACTAAAAGACGCTGAGCATAATAACAAAGACAGATTTCACAGCTGCTCTATTCCCAAGTTCTACTGCGTGACTGACAGGCTGGAGTTTGAAATCTGCTTCATAACCGTGTCTCTTAACAGGTGCCATTTATGGTCCTTATACACACAATACGGTAATATTACGTTGAAGCACAGTACGTATTACTCCGCGAGGCTCCTGACTATGGTAGCCATAATGCTTCAACAATGCATTAAGCAGTGCGACTTCGTAGCTTACCAAAGTCGAACTAAAGCATTTATTGACAGATTGCTGAGCGCTGTGTACCACATAAAATCGGTTCGCGGTCAGTAAGCACAACCAGAATTCATACATAAGGCACACTGTCGATTTTTGAGAAAATGAAAGGATTTTAGGCCATGCATGTCGTTAGCGCGGTTAGCTCGCTAACACGTCGACGCTGAACAGCCGCACGCACGGGGCGGTCCGCGGTAAGTCGTTAATGGAGATTTGCTGTGTCCATCTTGTCGTTGCCTGCAGGTGAAGCAATGGGGGAGGGGGAGTTGTGTTCAGTGAAGGAGAGGCGAGGCCCAGTAACGTTGCATAGTGACAAAAGTGGATGAAAGAGAGGCAAACTTGCGGCTCCACAAGTATAATTATAACGTAACATATACTATATCGATATAAACGATATTGTCACATCTTATATCTCGTATGAAAATATATCGATATTTTTAAAAAACTCGATATATCGCCCAGTCCTACTTTACCCCCATATGACATATTTTACCTCGCTAAACTTAAGCAGGTGCAGGAGATTTCTATAACAAAACAAGTATCAGTTACATCATTTTTCAGTATGTTTATAACTTCACCAGATAAGAGGATTTGTCTCTATGTCTCCATAATTGTTCTCATAACTGCTTTGAACATTTGCTTATACCAAGGCTGTTGGCTTGTAGCTTGTTTGCTGATTTTGGATAGCTTTACCTTTAGCTACTTTCCTTTTTTTTTTAGCTTCTTTAAAGTGTCAATGTTCATGTGGGTGAGGTCAATTTAAGAGTCTGGTTAGATTTGTTGTAGGGCTGCTCAATTAATCGAATTTTAATCACGATTACGATCTGGGCTTTCAACGATCATTAAAAATGACTGAGCCGATTATTAGCCCCTCCCTCGTTTATCCGCGACACCTTAAAGGCCGGTCCGTGAAAATATTGTCGGGCATAAACCGGTCGTGGCGCAAAAAAGGTTGGAGACCGCTGATTAAGAGGACCCGAGGGAAGCTCGGAAAGCTAAGCAGGAGTTATTTGGAGAGGAGAGTGACTGCCGTTGGTTGAAAAGAGAGGTAAAAAAAAAAACTTCAGTGGTGTTGCACACTATTTTATATTATTTTTTAAAGTCATTGTTAACCCTTTAAAGCCGGTCAGAGCAGCACGCTCCGTTTTGTGTAACTATTTTTAAATCCCTGTAGAACCGGAACCGCGTAAGCTAGCGCAATAATTTGTTTTGCATATGAAACCGGAGGAGTTGTACTTACATCTGATGCCATCAGCTTGTCCTCGGTCACGGTTTCCTTCCACAAAAAGCTTTGCAAAAATTGCATAAAAAGCGCTTGCAGGAACAAAAGCATAATATTCCAGAAACACGCTTCGCCGATCAGCTGTTCTTAACACTTCCCACCGTGAAACAGACGTCAGCGCGAACTATCACATGTCCGCCATTTCCTGGCCGAAACCGGAAGTGACGTCATTTTCGCAGAAATGTAGTTTTTTACTTGTAGGCCTTAAAAGCCTATACTGGTCATGTTTGACTTTTCTGAATAGTTGCTGGGATGCTTAGAACTCGAATTGCACTGCTGGAAATAGTTTATTTTGATGCACATGCTGTTTTCTTTGCAAATTTGCATCATAGGATTGTTTTTTGTTTTTCCTGCAGTATATAAAAATTGGTGTATCTCCAAAATAAAACTATGAACACACTCAAAATAAATTTCCTGTTGTAAACTATTTTTTGCAACTTTTTTGTATTTAAAGTTTTGAGGGATAAACCTCTTAAATTTCTCCAAGTAATATATGTAAAAAAACAAACAAAAACGATTTTAAATTTTTTTTTGTAGTTTATTGCACTTTTTTGCAATTAATGTAGTTACTATGGACTTAATGCATACATATTATTAAAATATGGGCTATAACAGTTGTATAGCAACTTGAAATGCTCCCATAAATGGCACTACAACATGTAAAAAAATAATATAAGCTCTGGCGGACTTGGTTCTATAGTAGGTCTTAAAGGGTTAAATAAATATCGTCAAATAATCGAGATCTCAATTTCAGTGAAAATAATCGTGATTATCATTTTTGCCATAATCGAGCAGCCCTAATTTGTTGTTATGAATACTTTTGTGGCATTCCCCATATGGTTTAATTAGGAAAAGTTTGTATTTTCTCACAGTAATGGTGTGTGCACACCGAACGCGATTGACGCGAACAAAAACGTGCCAGACGCCCCTAATTTGACGCGTGCACATTCGCACCTTAACGCGTGTCCAACACAAATCAATCGCGCGTCAAAATATGCAATTTTGACGCGCGTGAACCGGAAATGTCGGAGGAATGTGGGAGGAAGTTGTGCCATCGAGTAAAACGTTATCAGTGCTTGCTGTACATACAGTGGGGCAAAAAAGTATTTAGTCAGCCACCGATTGTGCAAGTTCCCCCACTTAAAATGATGACAGAGGTCAGTAATTTGCACCAGAGGTACACTTCAACTGTGAGAGACAGAATGTGAAAAAAAAATCCATGAATTCACATGGTAGGATTTGTAAAGAATTTATTCGTAAATTAGGGTGGAAAATAAGTATTTGGTCACCTCAAACAAGGAAAATCTCTGGCTCTCACAGACCTGTAACGTCTTCTGTAAGAAGCTTTTCTGTCCCCCACTCGTTACCTGTATGAATGGCACCTGTTTGAACTCATCATCTGTATAAAAGACACCTGTCCACAGCCGCAAACAGTCAGACTCCAAACTCCGCCATGGCCAAGACCAAAGAGCTTTCGAAGGACACCAGGAAAAGTATTGTAGACCTGCACCAGACTGGGAAGAGTGAATCTACAATAGGCAAACAGCTTGGTGTGAAAAAATCAACTGTGGGAGCAATCATCAGAAAATGGAAGACATACAAGACCACTGATAATCTCCCTCGATCTGGGGCTCCACGCAAGATCTCATCCCGTGGGGTCAAAATGATCATGAGAACGGTGAGCAAAGATCCCAGAACCAGGTGAATGACCTGCAGAGAGCTGGGACCAAAGTAACAAAGGTCACCATCAGTAACACACTACAACGGCAGGGAATCAAATCCCGCAGTGCCAGACGTGTTCCGCTGCTGAAGCCAGTGCATGTCCAGGCCCGTCTGAAGTTTGCCAGAGAGCACATGGATGATACAGCAGAGGATTGGGAGAATGTCATGTGGTCAGATGAAACCAAAGTAGAACTTTTTGGTATAAACTCAACTCGTCGTGTTTGGAGGAAGAAGAATACTGAGTTGCATCCCAAGAACACCATACCTACTGTGAAGCATGGGGGTGGAAACATCATGCTATGGGGCTGTTTTTCTGCCAAGGGGACAGGACGACTGATCCGTGTTAAGGACAGAATGAATGGGGCCATGTATCGTGAGATTTTGAGCCAAAACCTCCTTCCATCAGTGAGAACTTTGAAGATGAAACGAGGCTGGGTCTTCCAACATGACAATGATCCAAAACACACACGGGCAACAAAGGAGTGGCTCCGTAAGAAGCATTTGAAAGTCCTGGAGTGGCCTAGCCAGTCTCCAGACCTCAACCCCATAGAAAATCTGTGGCGGGAGTTGAAAGTCCGTGTTGCTCGGCGACAGCCCCGAAACATCACTGCTCTCGAGAAGATCTGCATGGAGGAATGGGCCAAAATACCAGCTACTGTGTGTGCAAACCTGGTAAAGACCTATAGTAAACGTTTGACCTCTGTTATTGCCAACAAAGGTTATGTTACAAAGTATTGAGTTGTATTTTTGTTATTGACCAAATACTTATTTTCCACCCTGATTTACGAATAAATTCTTTACAAATCCTACCATGTGGATTCATGGATTTTTTTTTTTCACATTCTGTCTCTCACAGTTGAAGTGTACCTCTGGTGCAAATTACTGACCTCTGTCATCATTTTAGGTGGGGGAACTTGCACAATCGGTGGCTGACTAAATACTTTTTTGCCCCACTGTACCTGTGGGTGCAGCAGCAGGAGCTCAGGGAGCCAGGAGAAGCAATTGGGGATGGCTCTGCTGCAGAATAAGTTGGTTCTATCAAGAAAATATTAAATGTTAACAGGTTGAATACAATAATCATAGAGAAAGTATATACAGTGGTCCCTCATTTATTGCAGCAGGGGTTCTCAGAATAACTAGCCCCTCGCCACACACTTTATACACTGTTTTCCCCACACACGAACATTAGTCACAGTTCTCACAAGTTGTTTGTCAAAGTACAAACCTTTGTAGATTGCAAAATGTTAAAGTATTATTATGTCACGTTTTGCGACGAAATGATCACCAAATTCATTGCGACTTGCTCACAAAATTCATAATAATGTTGTTTATTTATAATAACAATTCTGTTATAAGTTAATATTGTAATTAGAGTTGATATCAGCTATTTGCTAATAGGTCAGTATTGGACTGTATAACAGCCGAAATATGAAAATTTAAAACAGTAGTGTTCTGAGTTTTGAGCTTTTCCACTAGAGAGCAGTGTGCAACTTTCCAGTTGACAACACTTATTCGGAATGACCAAAAACAGAACAGCTAGCTAATCTGATTCGAATCGTGCAGAGTGTAAGCAAGTAATCTATGAACTGTTCTGATAATCAAACAAGATTATTTTTAAATTGAATTGTGTTAGTAAAGACTCATAAATAACTACATGTAACAAATGTTGGGCAAATCTGTTTATGGTTCGTGTGTCTAAAAGAAAAAAAAATTGCCTGACATATTGGATTTTTGATATCACCAAGTATCAGTGTTGGGATTGGTTTTAAATCTCATACATCAGTCATGTTCTAATTGGTATTAAGTCCAGTCCATTCCCAGTGATCACGAGAGGAAACACGAGACTGAGAATATTTGGGAAATTAATTTATCTAATTTGTCAGAAAATAAATTATCTATCTATCTAAATGTCTATATTACAAGTTACACTGAAATGCTTTTTGAAATAGAAGAACTAAGGGCAAGGAAAATGTAATTATTTTTACATTTTTACATTTTTTGCTTTAGAAAGACTTATCTGTAGACAGTGCTGCACCAGAAGGAAGAAGAATTGAACTTTGTTTTAGAAAGTACTTGAAAAGAGGGAGCATGCAATGGACACGTGATGAACTATTTTTTATCTCATAAGAAGCCTGTTTGTGTGCTCTGCAGTTGATTTTATTTTAGGCAAAGATTTTGCAAACAAATGTCAGTTAAATGTAATAACTGGGTAGTGTAAGTTGCACAAACCCCTAGTACTCAGTTACAGTAAATGTAGTTCGCAGCTGTGTTTAAATACATAAGTACTTGTGTAAATATATTGTAGTTAGTTACAAGTAGTTGTTTACCTTTTCAAACGTATGTATGGAAACTTAAATTGTTGTTGCTAGCCTCCTGAACTCATCTAAAGTGTACGGGTCTAAAATTAAGTGTGAGGCATGAGTTCTTTGGTACTTTTTTTCACCGGAAATGACCCTAAATATCAGTTTTCTGAGAAAAGGAGTCTTTCAAAGAATTTCAGAGAAGATTTGATGTCACACATGAAGTGCTACTGAAGTTACTGTCGCCGATGAAAATTATGACGCCATTATGATCAGTTGGGCATTCACAAAGATTCCTTGTATGAAGAATTGCTCCTAGAGCTGAAATTCTTAGAAATTCTTGGAGTTATAAGATTTTCTAAGAATTTGACCTTAAAGCTGAGACTGTTTCTTGTAGCAGAAATTATTTGCAAACCATCTTAGCCCTTGGGAGAAACCGTTTGGTGAGAAAATGATGACTTGTTGGAGGCTTAGGATTTTGTTTTAAACATTTTAGAGGACTATTTTTTTATTTTTATTTTTTTTGCTTGTTTGTTAAGCCACTTAACACTGACCTATGAATTATTCAGGTGTAAAAGCTATCAAACTCAAGGGATCAACTAGTTTTGTGTCTACACAAAACAAAACGTAGTAGAGATTTTTATTTTAAATTGTATTTTTAGACACGTTGTTACTAGTCTTGAGAGCATTTCTTTAGTTAAATCTACAAAAAAATGCCCTCAAAGTAACACCGTTTGACAGGCATAAAAAATTATTATTTTTGTACCAGCAAGGTGATTCCCAAAGAGCTGTTAGCCAAAAACATGGCATATGTCAGCATGGTGTGCAGTGCAAAATGGAAAAATTGAAAAATCCTAACAAATGACATGGGACCTGGGAGATGTATCTTGCCCTTCAGTTGAGGCTGTAGTTTTAGAAATGGTCTCAATGGGAGGTTTGCTGCCAAGAAGCCAATCTGAGGTAATCTGAGACCAAATTACTCACCAACTGGACTTGAAATCAATGGTAACAGCTTTTATGGGGTTATGAATCCAAATTTGGAATTTTTCGTTCAAGTCGTCATTATGTATGGAAGATGTCAGGAGAGAGGTACAACAGTGAGTATCTACGCCCATCTGTAAAGCATGGGTGTAGCAGCTAGAACCCTATATCACACAAGAATGACACAATGTTCCTCTCCCAAAAGTCAAACTTTTTCTCAGTTTAAACATTTGATATGTTTTCTATGTTCTATTTTGAATGAAAAATGGCTTTATGAGATTTGCAAATCATGGCATTCGGTTTTGTTTTTACATGTTACACAGCGTCTCAACGTTTTCCAAATTGGGTTTGTAGATAGCTAATGACGTTAACATTAAGTTGTTTAACAGTTGTGACTTGTGTCTAAAAAAACATCCTAAAAATACATCATGTGCAGATGTTTTGACCCAGCGGGGGTCATTTTAGGTCAGGAATAATTTAATAATAATAATTCAACTCTGCTCCAGGGAGAGGGATTTATACTATGAGCTGTATTAGGAAATACTTGAGATTTTAGTAAGGAGACACTGACTAAATAGATTGTGCAGAAGCCTTAAGGAAAAACAGTAGTCTTAATCATGCCATCAGGTACCTGCACTGTGTGAAGCTTTTTTTTTTTTTTTAAACTTATATGCCCCACTGTGAATAGTAGTTGATATGCTCCCTTCCAAATGTCTGCTCTCTTTGCTGCAATTCAGTCTATTTCTAGGCTTTTGTTTTTTTAGATTTGCTAATTTCTTCTAATCTAATGCATCTAACAAATCTAATCTACCACATCATGTTTTGTCATTATACTCCTATAGATATATGGAGGGTCGATTAATCTTTGTTCCCAGTTCAGGTAGAAGATCAAATACCCAAACTGGCAGTGGAAAATTAAAAATGAGTTAAACCTTATTAAATTTGGGCTTAATTATCTGGAAAGCTATTTCAGCAGTATTTCCGTATTTCAGCAGCTAGCATGCACCAAACAAAGGATGTGGGTTTTAAGAAAGTATTATTTTCTAAGTGACAGAAAAATGCTAACGTTCTAACAGCTCAAAGAACACATAAGCTGTTATTGTGTAGTTTCCCTTGGAGAGAAAACTTCTTCACTAAGAGATGGAAAAAAGACATAATGTAAAGTAACAAAAGGACTGACCAACTGTAAATTTAATGCTTAGATGTAAGGTCCTTGTTCATTTTAACATCTTGCAGTACAAGTTGAAGTATAAGAATATTTTGTTGTTCACATGTTCACTGAAAGAAATTTGGTGAAATTTGCAATGAAGCCCTGTGTTTGACTGGAGCAGAGCAGCTGTGATGTTCATGATCAATATTAGGGTATAAATGTAAGGTAATGAAGCTGTATAGAAAGTAGACCTACTTTTTAGATTCCCTTTGGTTTTTCTGGTTTTTGTAACAGATATTTAAGCATTATTATGGCATAATATGAGGTTCATTTAGCTTGACAAAAAAAATTACCTGGTATAAATGTCCTCCAAAGACCTACTTTTATCTTTTACTTCAGCATTTACCAGAAAATGTTTTAACATTAGTATCTATACTTAGGCTTAAGTGACTAATGTGTATACTTATGCTTACTTTTCTTTGGTTATAATGTGAAACAGTGAAACAAAGAACAGTTCTGACTGCTCTGCTTGTGTTTTGCCAGTTTGATTTTTGTCAGAAAAAAATAACCCTAGGATTTTTTCAGCATTATTATATAAAACATTCTTAACATAGAAGCCATATCCCAACATTTGAGACTGGAAAAAACAAAGCAGATGCACCATAAAAGACAAATACTCGCATCACACTAAAAGACCCTTTATAGCAGGCACGTGCGGGGGGGGGCTTGAGCACCCGCCCCTTTCCTGATGGGTGCCCAAAGTGCCCTTTTGTTGAGGCAACTTATAAAAATTTTTTTTTTTTTTATGTGTGTGTGCGTGCGTGCGGAGTCCTGTCTGTGCCCCTCAGCAATAATATTTAACTATTAATCACAGTTTTGCTAAATAAAAGGATCTGGCTTGCATCAGCCACATGATCACATTTAACCAATGATCGCCCTTGACGGCAGAACGCGCTGGTTACGAGCCGGGAACGAGCTCACAAAAAGCACGCGCATTTTTAGCGGTCCGGAGCTGTAGGAGAAGCTAACACAGCAGAGTGAAGCTGACCCCCCACCCACTTGAAACGTAAAGGCAAATAGGCGGAGCGGTTAGTGCTACGTTTGTGCAGATTTGTGCAGGTAAAATTAGCGTTCGTGCTGCTACGGTTTCCGAGATATTAAACTTTATTTTATAGGTCATTCAAAGGTCACCATCCCCCCAGACTGCTCCAAAACAAACCAAAATGGTCTACTTTTTTAGTGCTACGTTTGTGCTGATTTGTGCAGGTAAAATTAGCGTTTGTGCTGCTACGGTTTCCGAGATATTAAACTTTATTTTATAGGTCATTCAAAGGTCACCATCCCCCCAGACTGCTCCAAAACGGGCCAAAATGGTCTACTTTTTTAGTGCTACGTTTGTGCTGGTTTGTGCAGGTAAAATTAGCGTTTGTGCTGCTTCTGTTTTAAAGATATTAATGAAAATGTAAAGGTCAACCAGCCCCCCCACATTACCCAAATCCAACAAAAGTGGTATCAAACGTTTGTGCTACGTTTGTGCTGGTTTGTGCTGCAAAGATTTTCGTTTGTGCTGCTATCATTTTAAAGATATTAATAACAATTTCTAGAGGTCATCAGAGGTCAACCAGCCCCCCCACATTAATTAAATCAAACAAAATGGGTGTCAATCAACTGTGCTACGTTTGTGCTGGTTTGTGCTGCTAAAATTTTCGTTTGTGCTGCTTCTGTTTTAAAGATATTAATGAAAATGTAAAGGTCAAAAGGTCAACCAGCCCCCCCACATTACCCAAATCCAACAAAAGTGGTATCAAACGTTTGTGCTACGTTTGTGCTGGTTTGTGCTGCAGAAATTTTTGTTTGTGCCGTTATTATTTTAAAGATATTAACAAAAATTTCTAGAGGTCAACCAGCCCCCCCATATTAATGGAATCAAACAAAATGGATGTCAAACGTTTGTGCTGGTTTGTGCTGCAAAAATGTTTGTTTGTGCTGCTAACATTTTAAAATGTTTAATAAAATAACGTCTTGATGCGTGCTTAATCATCCAGGTAAGTAAATCCCAAAAGGTTGATTCTGTTCATCTGGACATTTTCAGTTGGAGAAACGTTTCGTCACTCATCCAAGTGACTTCTTCAGTCTCAGCTGACTGCAGGTTTCCCCAACCTTATAAACACCCGTGAGTGAAGTTGCCCCCCCTACCTTCTTCAAATCGAACAAAATTGATGTCAAACATTTGTCCTGCAAATTATTTTGTTTGTGCAGGTTATGTTTCCCTAATTTTATAAACAGTACATGTACAGTGAGAGAGAGATGTTACATCTGTCTTCACTTGCATCCCAGTCATAGAAGCGTTGGAGGTCGTTCATAAGAGATTACAGGATCATCCCAACCTCAGCAACAGGACCACTCTCAGCACTGATCAGTTGTGTTTGCTTTTGGAACTGTCTTAATTCCACCTATTTTGCATAAGGGTCAGTACAGGCAGAAATCTAGGTGTGCCATGGGTTCCCACAGGCCCCTGGTCAAAGTCACCAAACCAGTTCGTAAGCAGGTACAGGTGTGGCCAGAAGGGTCCTCAGAGGCACTGCTTTTCCACCACAGGCCGCCACACACGACAACACCACAGACTTTCAGGAATATACAGAAACTGTCACTGCCTACATCCCAAAATGCATCGATGATGTCACAGAGACCAGGACTATCACTGTCTGGGCCAATCAGAAACCATGGCTCACAGGTCAGGTTTAAATGCTCCTAAAGTTGAAAAATGCAAGCCTTCAGAGCCGGGAATTAGGTGAGTCTAAGAACAGCAAGGGCAAACCTGTCACGTGGCATCAGCTACAGCAAAGCTTCAGCGACAGCAGAGATACTTGGAGGCAGTGGCAAGGAATACAAACCATCACAGACTACAAGCCCACTCTACAGACCGTGGTGACACAATCCCCAGACAGTGTGTGGAGATCTCTCCACCATCATTACTGAACCCAAGAAGTCATCTATCTCCTGCTTTAAGGACTACCGTCCTGTCAAACTCACCTCCATCATTATTAAGTTAAGTGCTTTGAACGGTTAGTCATGCATCAAATCAAATTATTGCTTTCCCCCAACCTGGATCTATTTCAGTTCGCATACCGGTCAAAACGCTCAACCGATGATGGAATTTCAACTGCCCCTCACTCAGCCCTCACACATCTGAACACTAGAGACTCATATGTCAGAGTGCTGTTCATAGACTTCAGTTCAGCATTCAACACCATCATTCCCCAGCAACTCATTCACAAACTGGATCTGCTGGGGATCAGCACCTTGCTGTATAACGGGCTGCTAGATTTCTTGACAGGAAGACAGCAGACAGTACGGGTCAACAGCAACACCTCCAGCCCAAGAACACGGAATACGGGGGCTCCCCAAGGATGTGTGTTGAGCTCCCTTCTCTTCACTCTGCTGACCCACGACGAGATCTACTACAGGGGTGAAGTTAACCATCTGCCAGAGTGGTACAGCAACAACAACCTGTCCCTGAATGTGGAGAAGACCAACAGTGACTCTACTTCCTCTGCAAACTGAGAAGCACAAGAGATTCAACCCCCATTATGAGCACCTTTTACAGAGGCACAGTTGAGAGTATCCTCACCAGCTGCATCACTGTGTGGTATGACTCCTGCATTGGGTTCTGCAGGAAAAAATGACAACGGGTAGTGAGAGCAGCCGAGAGCATTGTGGGGACCTCTCTTGCCTCCCTCCCCAGGAGATCTACTGCACCTGCCTCATCTGGAAGGTCGTCTCCATTACAGGTGACTCCACTCATCCCTTCAACAGCGTCTTCAGTTTGCTGCCATCAGGAAGGATACTGAAGAGCCTCCGGGGCAGAACCAGCAGACTGAGAGACAGCTTCGTCCATCGGGCTGTCAGGATGCTGACCATCTCTGGATCGAGAAGGGGGGCCCAAGGGTACATCTTTCGCCATCCTACAATGCTGTGATTGTAGCCATTCCCCACTTTCTGTGAATGGTACTCACTGCCATTGATCAATAGGCTTTGATTAGTTGTCATTGATCAATGGTCATAAGAATTTGCATACTAACAATCATGGAATTAACCCCCCGGCACATTGTTCATTCAGTGGCGCTAGTTTCCTTCACTATGCAAATGTACTGTTTATAAGGTTGGGGAAACCTGCAGTCAGCTGAGACTGAAGAAGTCACTTGGATGAGTGACGAAACGTTTCTCCAACTGAAAATGTCCAGATGAACAGAATCAACCTTTTGGGATTTACTTACCTGGATGATTAAGCACGCATCAAGACGTTATTTTATTAAACATTTTAAAATGTTAGCAGCACAAACAAACATTTTTGCAGCACAAACCAGCACAAACGTTTGACATCCATTTTGTTTGATTCCATTAATATGGGGGGGCTGGTTGACCTCTAGAAATTTTTGTTAATATCTTTAAAATAATAACGGCACAAACAAAAATTTCTGCAGCACAAACCAGCACAAACGTAGCACAAACGTTTGATACCACTTTTGTTGGATTTGGGTAATGTGGGGGGGCTGGTTGACCTTTTGACCTTTACATTTTCATTAATATCTTTAAAACAGAAGCAGCACAAACGAAAATTTTAGCAGCACAAACCAGCACAAACGTAGCACAGTTGATTGACACCCATTTTGTTTGATTTAATTAATGTGGGGGGGCTGGTTGACCTCTGATGACCTCTAGAAATTGTTATTAATATCTTTAAAATGATAGCAGCACAAACGAAAATCTTTGCAGCACAAACCAGCACAAACGTAGCACAAACGTTTGATACCACTTTTGTTGGATTTGGGTAATGTGGGGGGGCTGGTTGACCTTTACATTTTCATTAATATCTTTAAAACAGAAGCAGCACAAACGCTAATTTTACCTGCACAAACCAGCACAAACGTAGCACTAAAAAAGTAGACCATTTTGGCCCGTTTTGGAGCAGTCTGGGGGGATGGTGACCTTTGAATGACCTATAAAATAAAGTTTAATATCTCGGAAACCGTAGCAGCACAAACGCTAATTTTACCTGCACAAATCAGCACAAACGTAGCACTAAAAAAGTAGACCATTTTGGTTTGTTTTGGAGCAGTCTGGGGGGATGGTGATGTCATCAGCAAAAAATATAACTTTTAATATCTCAGATACTGTAGCAGCACAAACGCTAATTTTACCTGCACAAATCAGCACAAACGTAGCACTAAAAAAGTAGACCATTTTGGCCTGTTTTGGAGCAGTCTGGGGGGATGGTGACCTTTGAATGACCTATAAAATAAAGTTTAATATCTCGGAAACCGTAGCAGCACAAACGCTGATTTTACCTGCACAAACCAGCACAAACGTAGCACTAAAAAAGTAGACCATTTTGGCCTGTTTTGGAGCAGTCTGGGGGGATGGTGACCGTTGAATGACCTATAAAATAAAGTTTAATATCTCGGAAACCGTAGCAGCACAAACGCTGATTTTACCTGCACAAACCAGCACAAACGTAGCACTAAAAAAGTAGACCATTTTGGCCTGTTTTGGAGCAGTCTGGGGGGATGGTGACCTTTGAATGACCTATAAAATAAAGTTTAATATCTCGGAAACCGTAGCAGCACAAACGCTAATTTTACCTGCACAAATCTGCACAAACGTAGCACTAACCGCTCCGCCTATTTGCCTTTACGTTTCAAGTGGGTGGGGGGTCAGCTTCACTCTGCTATAAAAGCATTAGGGTTAGGGTTACCCACTGTGGTTTATGCCACAGGTGCCCTGAATTAACAGCATTATACCAAAATCATTTTTATATGTCTGTAATGGGTTAATTTATTAGTATATTTAAGCTCTTTAAGCAAAATAATATTTAACTGCTTAAATGTAATTGTTGTCATAAAAATAGAAGAAAATAGCAGAGCACATTATTATTTTTTGATGAAGATGAACCATTATTTACTTGCATTCCAGAACAGAAACATTTAGAGGTTGAATGTTATGCTTGAGTCGTTTCTGATTCACAGAGAAGACCCATGTATCTGCTGAAATTTAGGTATAAAAACATTAATTAATTATGTTATTTGCCTAATAAATAACAATACATTTTTTGTTTTAAACAAGTTTTATATTTCTATTATTATATTTCTATTTTTTCCTCTATGTTCTTATGGTAGGTGCTGTAAAAAAATTGTTAAGCACTGTACAGTACTTGTATGTAACACATAAAACTTAACATTTTTCATTTCATTTAGCTTACAAATCGATACACTTATGCATTTTTCTGATGACTGTCCTCCTATAGATGATTGAACAGTATCTAAAGCTCATAGAGGCCCCCAAAACGCACTTAATTAATTTCAGTCATGCTTCATACAGCAACAGGTTACACTAAAAAGCGTAACACTTTTAGCTTCAGCTTTTGAATTAATACTGCACATAACAGTTTGAGTCAGAGCTTGGTCACCTGGAGACGGTCAGAAACAGCCAAAGTCAGGCTGTATAGATAATGAAGCTGGACTGAGTAAAAACATAACCAAGAGATTAAAAGAAGCTTGCAATTTTAGCATAGTAGTATTTGTTCACAGTGTTTTTTTTTAAACACTGTGTTTTAAGGCAAATGCATTTTATAATAGTGTTGTTTGAATGAAATAAAATTGGGTCTTGATTCAGATCAGTTCAAATTAATTTTGGGCTATATAACAAAACTTGAACTGTATTATAGCCCTAATATGCGTATCTATGAAGCTTTGTGCTTATAACAACATGACTTTCAGGTTTGTATATTTTTTTTTTAAGGCAACAAAAACTATGACCTCCAGTCAAGACTTTTCCATCAGTGGCATTGTCTAAAATGCTTCCTTTTATTACATCTCTCATGGTATTGTCATTGTACTTGAATGGCCGTTAAGACTTTTGACTGACAAACATGCTCATATCTTTGGCTACGTTCACACTGCATCAAATCCGATTTTTTTGACCCTATGCGATTCATATCCGATCATGGTATGACAGTGTGAATGGCACAAATCCAATATTTTCAAATCCGATCTGGGTCACTTTCGTATGTGGTACTGAATCTGATACATATCTGATGTTTTAGAAAGCGACTGCTGTTTGAACGGTCATGTCGCATTAAATCCGTCTTTTACGTCACTGACACAAGACAGACACCAATTATCAGCTCCGGAGAAGCGCCCGAGAAGACATCGCGAACGCTTCTTGGCCATCCAGCGTAGATGTCAGTGAAACTGTTGGGAAGACAACGTTGGAGAAACGTGAACATTGTATTTATACTGTATAATCTGCAGATTCTGGCAGAAATCTGCAACTATCCTTTGAAGCACCGCTCCTCTAAAACAGCAATAAGGATAATTATTAGGTTATCTACATTATTATGTAAATAACAAAATAACTTAAAGCAAAAATTGGGAAACGTAAAGTCGAAGTCTTTATATTAAGGTCCATCAGTCAAACAATATTGTTTGCTCTGGGTCTAAACAGAGCGCGTTGTGTGTGACATCTTCTTTTGCGAATGCGGGCCGCTTTAAGCGTTCACACTAGAGAGCGTTTGCATATCGCATTTTATTTGTAGTGTGAACAAGCAGACAAGAAAATCGGATTTGATCAAAAAATCGGAATTGAGCATTAACACCTGCAGTGTGAACGTAGCCTAAGTAGATGTTCATGAGACATGAACCTCAGCATTCCCATGTCATGGTCCGTGGGGGTACCTGGAGGGTGTCTCCTTCTGTGGCTGATGTACCATCCCTTTGGGGCGGGGACTTCGGTGCTTCAACTGAGCCTAGTAAATGACGTTTCCCTTTGTGGTTTTCCTTGTGTGACTTAGCTCTCGGAGTAATTTCTGTCTTCCCTTCGTACAGCGGAGTTCCTATCCTGGTTTTCACCTTACGGGGACAGTCCCCGCCTCCCAGCCAACCCCCACGCTTCTGCTTGGGACCCTCCAGACGCTTTCCACGGACCTCTCCCCTCCCCTCAGTGATTCCAACCCGGACTGGCACAGTAAGGCGAACAATTCTCCAGTTCCTAGTTATCTATGCTCCAGTTTTCCCTTCAGATTATAACTACCTCCTCCTCTGTTACAGAATATTTCCGCGGCTTACTGACCTCCTCCCCGTCCCTACAACTAGCCTGATTGGCCCCCCCCTTGTCGCGTTAGGTCGCTTTTACGATTAAAATTCATTGTAAGCATTCCTCGCCCGTGTTTGTCTGCATTTTTGGGTCCACTTTCCTGATCGAACCTGATGGTTCATGACATCCCACTTAATCTCAGAGGCTTATTGGCAACCCACACATACTGAACATTATTGGCTGATTTAAGAAAGAGTTTTTTTTTAACCATCTGTTGTACCAAGGTCGATGTTGTTATTTGCTAAGACAGCATAACATTTTTCATTTTTACATTATAGCTGTAATGAATATTTGACAGTAAGGTATTAAATTTTACAAATTCAAGTTTTCAAGTAGTGCCTACACAACCTATTCTACCTCCAAAAGTGCAAGTGTATAATCTAATGTAACTTTTGGAATTAAGTGAGCTATTTTGCATGTCTTTTTGCCATTTGGTTTATTGGTTTCCCAACTGCTATAGTAATTTTGGCTTACTTGGCTGCTTCCCATTGCCATTGGTTAACAACATTAAGGGAGTTCTTCTCTGTAACTGCTATATTTCATTTTTGGATTGCTGATATCATGTCTTACTTCGGGATAAATAGAATGGGCTTCCATGAAGGTTGTGCCAGCCATAAGCATATGACGGGAAAGCCTAATTAATTTAAATTTTTTGTCAGCTGATTATATTTTTCAATTTTTTATTATTATTTTTTTTAACAAAAGAAGCTTTTGCTATCAAGCTTCCCCGCAGAATGGCTTTCATTGAATCCCAAAGAATTAGAGGGTTCACTTCTCCGTTGTCATTTTCTTTAATGAATGTATCTATTTCTTGTTTAATATGTTCATTTGTAATAGATTCATTCAGATTTGGTTTATATTGTTTTTCATGCAGCCACACGATGAGGTTCCGTGCAGGTCATGTTCGTGTCTGTTTTCGTCACGCCATTTGGTTCACAGTTTCCATGCATCTGCACAGCACTCTGTTCATAGTTATTCCTTTCAGTCAGGTTAGTGTTTTTCCAGTTTAGGTTTTTTGTTAGTTGCAGTCTCTGTCCCTGTTATGTTTTGTCTACTCCCTTTTGCATCAGCCCAAATAAAGGCTCACTTTCAGTTTAAGTTCACTCCCGTCTCTTCGCCTGTGTTCGCGCCTGGGTCCACCACACACACTCTCCACACGCTGGCCGTGACAGAAGCCCTACATTAAGGCGCCAAACAGTTTTCCTTGGAAGTGAGTCCAACTGAATTGTCAGAAAAATCGTGTTATGATCTGAGACATCCGCTACCCCAATTCTACAGTCTAACACTCTATGACATTCTTCCTTTTGCATTCTTGTTTAATTTTTGCTAATACTCTGGCTCTTTTGATTGGATTTCCCAGGCCGTTAAGCAACATCAATTCCAGACACTGTGACATAGTATACTGTTGTGGAAATAAAATGATCCTCCACCACTGACCTCAAAAACAAACAAAACCTAAACCAAAACATGGTAGAACAAATAGATGAACAATTAAAGAGAACTGTAGAATTCAAAACTCGAACAACATTGCAATATGACTCCCAATATGAGGTAAATGACACACCCCCACACAATGATGAGAGGGAGAGCCTCACTGGAAGTGAGGGCCCTCTCTTAGAATCCGTGAGAACCCCGATCTGAGTCACACTCATCCTATCTTAAGTTGTTGGCTACCTCAAGGTATAGCAATTATACACAACTTGAACTATGAAGAACATATTAATTATTCAAGAGAGCCAGATACATATTTGGAGTGATTACGTTATCTGCCCCTACACTGAAATAGTTTCTATAAAGTCAAACCCTTCTCTGTTTCCTTGTAGTTTGTCGCGCACTCTCTGAATGGCTCCGTTGTTGCTTCTCCGGGTCGCGGGTTGCCATGGTGACGCTTGCTCCAGTAGAGACATAGGGTCAAATCCTCCTCTTTCGTGTGGCTCCTCCACCGTAAATCCTCTCCGCTGCATCTCTCGTACCGCCTCCGCCGGACTGTGGTACACCTGAGGGCCTGTGTCCCAGTGGTTCCAGAGTTTTGTAAATGGAGATTGCCCTTTTGTTTAAGTGTGCTTTTCACTTCTCTATGTGCACGGCGCTGTTGTACTACCGTAGCAGTAAAGTCATGGTCGAAACCAATGGGTTTGTCTTTGACAAGGATCTTCTTCTGCCATGCGTTTCTGAGGACAGTTTCCTTTGTTTTGAACTGAAGAAAACAGACGACAATGGAACGGGGAGCAGCATCAGCACCTGGCTTAGGACCAGTGTTGGGACTAACGCGTTATTAAGTAACGCGTTACAGTAACTACGTTATTATTGTGGTAACGAGCACGGTAACTAGTTATTATGCCAAAATCAGGAACGCGTTACTCGTTACTGGGATTTAGATAGGGTCGTTACTCGTTACTTCGTGTGGTGGCTATGGCGGAGCTTCCACAGATTCAGTAACATTAGCAAGTGGTGGAGGCCAGCAGGTGGATGAAGGAAAAGGGACGCAGAAGGAAAAGAGACCCCAGGCGGCCGCCGGTCCAAGTGTGAACTGAACTTCAGGTAAGAAGTTATGACCTGCAGTCTCTCTGGGTCAGATATGAACCAAGTTTAGGTGGAGTTTATTTTCGTTATTCTGACTTTTTCCTTACTGCGTGCTAGCTAGCATGACGGAGTTTCTATACAGCTGGGTGGGTGCTATGTTACTGATGTTGAACTTTATTTTGTTCATAAGTTATTAGAGTTGCCAACCGTCCCGTCTGGTATTCAGAGAAAATATTACGCGTTTCTTATTGAGGTGAAAAGGAACAGTTTGTCCCGGACTTCAGCTACAATGAAAAAGGCACAAAGCTGGAGTTACTCTGTGTCTTTACGCTGCACAGCTGCCTCTTCTTCTCTCATTCTCCCCCCTCCCTCTCCCGTTTCTACTTCAATCATGAAAACTGATCAGTGATCAGCTGATCGGCTTTTCTCTCTTGTTTGTTTATCGCCCACTTTGTGCCGAAAGAGGAAACCAGCGGATGTCGCGCTAAACAACAGCAGCACGTTTAAGCTTGATCAGCTGTTGTTAGAATTTATTTAATATTAATTTCTAGTATCAGCTGATGTTTGCTGGAGCCACAGCTGCAAAAAAGCTGCTGGTCATGATATGGTTTGGTTATGTGGTGAGAGGGAAACATGAAGATGAAACCAGGAGATGTCCTTACTGGATCATCAGAGCTGAACAGGTGATGGAGAAACAGGTTTACCTTTTAGGTGACATGAATGAGTTGAAGGGAAGTTATGAACTGTTTCTGAGAGACAAATAACACCAGGATCCTTTTCTAAGTAGCTGACAGCTGGTAACTGTGCAGGGGCGGGTCTAGCAAAGTGTTGCCAGGGGGGCAGGTAGGGCATTAACAGGGAAAGGGGGCACAAATAAATACTTTTCTTTCTTATTCTCATTTAAAATGTCTCGCTTTTAAAAAATAATTATCTGAATCTTACAACAAACGATTGATAGATTGATGCATATATACCATCAAAACAGTGTACATCACTGTCACAACAGTGTTTGTTTTCATTCAAAGGCTTTATGATTTTTCCTATAATGGTGGGCCAGTCTCTAGTCAAAATGCCCGGGATGATTTTTTTGTCCCAGTCCAGCTCTGTATGCAGCTCATCTGCAGTCTGGTGTTGCCTACATCTTCCTATTCGGAAGGCAGAATTTCCGAGTTCTGAGTACAATCGAAAGCACCATGACTGCAGTTTTTGTGTTGGATGTAAAAGGCGCAGATGACACTGTGACGTAGGCTAGAATCATGGCAGCGGTCAATGACGGTCCAGGCGTGGGATTTCTCTCGTGGAAATATGCACGTTATCATATCCTTTCTATTGGTAGGTGGCACAGTGCACTTGTGGCAAGTAAGCAAGCTAGAAGATTGGCAAAGTTATGGAAGCAACACATTAACAAGAGAATTCTGAGTAAAACCAAAGTTACTTTCCCTAGTAACTAGTTACTTTGAAAGTAACGAGTAACTTGAAGTAACTGAGTTACTTTTGAGAGAAGTAACTAGTAATGTAACTAAGTTACTATTTTAAAGTAACTTACCCAACACTGCTTAGGACCAAGGGATCGGTGAGCCTGTTGTATTTGTGGGTCAGTGCCATCAGCCATTAGCCTCTTTCTTCTGATCACATTTTCAACAAAGCTTATTACCGAGCTGCCCTCTTCTCCTTTGGGGACTCTGTAGATTCGCAGGTTATTTCTTCTCGATCTAGACTAAAGGTTTTCTAGCCTTTCGGTTAGTTTCCTCTGCCCCATTAGCGATTGTCTCAGCGCGTTGTAGGCCACCGCTGACCAGCTTTCAAGCCCCGCCACTCGTGTTTCAGCTTCCTCAAGCTTCTCGTCGTATTCTTGGACTGCTAGCTTATCAGCCGTTAGCTGTTAGTTCATATCTTCTTTGAATTTCTTCAGGTTGTCTTTCAACTCACGCCTGAAGACTTCTTTGAATGCGTTGAAGTCAGCTTTCATCTCCGTCCGGAGGTCAAAGATTTGTTGGCTAATATTTTATATGACCTCTTGCAAAGAATTGAGATTGGTCCCCTCGCCATTTTCTTCATCGGAGTTTGCCATATCAGCGTGCGTGTCCTCTCGTTCTTCTGGAAAATACTGTTCAGTTGGTTCATGTATCTTCTTGTTCTTTTTCTTTGCCTCCCCCCCCGGCATTGTTTTAAACATAGAAGTAGTCAGAAAACTTGAAATTAAGGGAGAATTCGCTCGACCCTGAGGAGCTCAGAAATTACGCCGCCATTCTGCTCGCTGCCAGCCGGAAGTCCGCTATTTTTATTACTTTGAATTATCCAAATTAATCAGGGAGTGGACTGTGGACAACTTTCATGTTGGCAACCACAGCAAACACCAGAGCACTCAAAAACCAAAAACTCTGAATTTTCAGCATGTTGTCACAATGCTTTATCAAGGTTCTTGCCCTGTTTGTAACCCATGCGAGCACACTACAACTGTTATCGATTTTTCCCCTATTTTTTTTAAAATTTGATTTCTTTTGGTAGGCACTAGAACTGATTTAATGGAAGTTGATGTTTTCTTCTTCTTTGTGGGAGAGTTTTAATTTTGTTCTTTCTCTGGCAGTCAGGAAAAATGTGCAGTGAGTTTTCCTTGACTGCTACATTAATGTCGAACAGAAATGTTGACACTTGTGACATGTGCAGCTGACTTAGGCGCATATGGAGCATTCAGGTTTGCATAATGCAGTACGGAAATGTAGATTATGTGTCCTTACCTGATGTCTACATGTTTGCTTGTGAACAATTTTCAACTTAAGGAAACAGCTCCATTGTTTTAGCCTTTTCCTGTATTTCACAGGACATTCTCTGCTGATGGCAGTGATGGAGAACGCAACGTGGCCACATCCCTCATACCTCCCACATTATCTCCTCCGTGGTGACCCTTTCGCCTCAAGACTCTCCAGGGAGGCGGACGTTGTTGCAGCCCTTTACGTCTGTATCATAGGTGAGTCTTTTGTTAAGAAGAATCATCATGTTTGCATAAATGTCTGATTTTCTACCATTCTGCTCTATGTCCTACTTCTATTGGACGAGAAAACAGACTCAAGTTTGCTTTAACTAACTTTAACAAACGTAAAAAGATGCAACATACAGTTTGATTTTCTTGTCCTGTACAACAAAATGTGGTCCAAAAGGTTAGGGTTTACTTTAACTGACTCAGATGGAGGTGTACAATGGTCCCGTAGGGAAAATGGGAAATTCCATAACACTTGGACATGGTGTCAGTGTGACGTATATGATGAAAAATATTATGCTCTGCTGAACATAGTGTTGTAACTGAGATTACACAATGAAAACAATAAATAAAAACTCTGAGGTCTGAGGCATGATCGTGATGACCTAAATCCTAACCCTAACTCAAACCCTCTACCTAAAAATCAGAAGTTTTTGGTTTTATGAAATTGGTCAAAATTATTGTTCTACCTGAGACATAAAAAAACTGTAGCATGAGGGTAGGGTTAGGGTGATGCATCATACTTCATGGAGATTTCAATTACTGATGGAAACCATTATTCAGCAGGAATAAACTCGGGGCAGATATCTATTTATAATTAAAACTGAATTACATTTACTGGGGGTACGGCATTATCAGAAGGAGCACGTGATTGGTGCATTAGGATGTCTCTAAGATCTAAACACTGCTCTTACAGTTTGGCTTTTCACTTCAGGTTTCCTCATTTCAGTCACATTTATACACATACAGGGAGTACAAAAGCCTTTGAGTGTCTCTACTTAAACCTACGGATGCTCCTTTTTGAGTTTGTTAGATTGCATGAGTCATTATTGTAATGAAATGGTTGCCTCTGTGTCTATAAATTTGTGTCATGTGAGTGGACCATTGGCACTCTTATATGTGCTTGATTGCAGTATAACGATGAGTCGTCCCAGCTAGTAAATCTGCACTGTGTATTTTCTCCAGGTACACATACCGTATGAGAAACGAGTAGCACAGCAATTGGAAAGTATGCAGACTGTAAATTGTATCATTTCCGTGTAATGTTAAAGGCTGGTCTCCTGGTCTTTTTTTCCCAAAGAATGTTTTCTTAATGTGAAGATGAGTGACTGCAATTTCTTAAGCCCAACAGAATATCAGATTCCTGACTTTTTTCTGAGAAAATCAAAGACCTTCTGGAGACGCTTCAAGCAGGCAGAAGTACAAAAAGTCATTGTTAAGATCACACTTGGTCACGGTAAAAGTTGTGAACTGACATACTGTTTGTCCCTTCGTTTTTTTTAATTATGTAACCATGTTTTCGCAGAAGTACAAATTCAGGTTTGTAATGGAGGCCATTTGTGCTAAATAGGGTTCATTGTAAGCAGCAAACTAAAAGAATACATTTCAGACTTTGAGGTAAATGACGCAAGCAAATGAATTTTCTGAGAAAGCTGCTGCCCTTTGATTACCTTCAACATGTGATCCATTACCATGGAATCCTAACTTTTGAATTATCTTCTCTTTTCTTTCCTATTTCCATCCTTATGGACTGGTGTAGACAGTATGAAAAAAAAAAACGTAACATTTTACGGGGCGATCGTGGGTCAAGAGTTGGGAGTTCGCCTTGTAATCGGAAGGTTGCCGGTTCGAGCCCCGGCTCGGACAGTCTCGGTCGTTGTGTCCTTGGGCAAGACACTTCACCTACCGCCTACTGGTGTTGGCCAGACGGGCCGATGGCGCGATATGCCAGCCTCGCTTCTGTCAGTCTGCCCCAGGGCAGCTGTGGCTACAACTGTAGCTCGCTTCCACCAGTGTGTGAATGTGTGTGTGAATGGGTGGATGACTGGATGTGTAAAGCGCTTTGGGGTCCCTAGGGAGGACTTTTTCAAATCTCTGCTATAATTTTTGCTGCAGTATTCCCTAAATAAGAATTGGTATGTTTCAATTAGTTTTCTAGAAACTACAATACATAACATAAGTCAGACGTTCCCAGTTACAAGGATAGTGTAAGGTAGGAAGACTTTAGGACTAACGTGTGGCCCTGATGCTTAGTACTTTGCATTTGTTAAATGACCCATGTGTAGCTATTATGTTATTACCTTTTTACTGCTTTTTAAAAAAAACAAACTCGCTCAGCTTCTATTAGAGGCCTGAGAGTTTGAGAGTTCTGTGCAGTATCCTAGCTGTTCGAAGCACTGTTTTGGAGAACTTTGCGTTGCAGGGGGGCTTGCTGGTCACACAAAATGAGTTTAGTTGAAAATAACAAGAACACTACAACACTATTGTTTGTAGTGAAAACCATTTCACTAAAATTCACATTTTGAGTGAAATGAATGTTGTTGTAATGTCAAATTTTGCAATGGGAGTAAATTGGATATGATCTAATTAACAGGCCACCAAATTAAAATGTCAGCAGAAGACTAGTTTAGTTGCTGATACACATTTTACACAATCTTACATATCACACACACTGACTCATTTAATGACATGTCATTAAGTCACATGTCTGACAAAAAAAAAATGTAGTCAGCTTATTAGTGTGTGTTAAAATGGGTTGTCTGTAAACCTGAATATCACTGACAGACAGGGTCTGCTCTCTGTGAAAAATGTATACGGCAGGCATCCATGAAAGGGTCTCCTGCATGAAGGATTGGGCAGCACCAGGCCCCGACACGGCTACTGGTTGAAGACGCTCACTGCATCCCATGAGCGTCTGGCAGCACAAACGAACCTACCAGCCAATAACCTGGCTCAGTACCGCATGGAAGCTTAGAGCAGCTAAGATGAACAGGCACATGGCTCAATACATGAGTGGGGCACAGAAAGAAATAGCCCATAGCACAAGTCACCATCAAGTGTGGGATCTACCAAGGAGATGCGCGGTCCCCACTGATGTTTTGCATAATTATTGACAAGACTTACTACAGATACCGACTACAGAATGGAGCAGTTGTCAGCCACCTCCAATACATAGATAACATTAAGCTGTATGTCAAGAGTGAATGACACATCGATTCACTGATCCACAGCACCACTCTATATACACTACACTTGGAATGTCATTTGGATGTTTGGATTGGAGAAGTGTAGTGGGTTGGTAACAGAGAGGGAAGTTAGTCACAACTGAGGGGATCGAAGGGCGGCTACAAGTACCTGGGGATCCTGCAGGCAAATGGGAACAACGAAGAGGCTGCTAGAAAAGCTGCAACCACTAAGTACACCGAAATTTCTCATCCGTGGGATAATGAGGGTTTATTCTATTCAGTCCCGAGGAGTCCAGCTTGAACGGTAAGAACCAGATCCAGGCTATCAAACCTATGCCCTGCCCTGATCAGTTACGCTGCTGGGATAATAAGCTGGCCAAAGGAGGTGAAAGAAGCCACTGACATCAAGACCGGGAAGCTCCTGATACCACATGGAGGGTTTCACCCCAAGTCAAGCACCCAGATGCTGTATGCTAAGCGGAAGGAAGGGGGCATGGACTAGTGAGTGTCAGAACCATGGTCCAGGATGAGACACAGGATGAGAAACGAACATTGATGAGTACATCAGGAAAATAGCTCCATCGTACGTCGTGCTCAGTGAATACCTCAGGCAGCAGAAACCCAAGAAAGAAGAGCAAGAGGAGGAACTATCATGGAAGGATAGGCCCCTGCACGGTATGTACCACTGGGAGATAGAGGAAGTGGCTGACATCCAGAAATCCTGCCAGTGGCTGGACAGAATACTAACAAACTTCTATCGATGCACCATTGAGAGTATTCTTACTGGCTGCATCACCACCTGGTATGGCAGCTGTAATGCTCTGGACCGCAAAGCTCTAGAGAGGGTGGTGAGATCTGCCAGCCATGCAGGATCTCTATAGACGGTGCTGCATGAGGAAGACGCAGTGGATCCTCTCTGATTCCAGCCACAGACTTTTCACACTCCTACTGTTCGGCAGGCGGTTCAGGAGTATTCAGACCCGCACTAGCAGACACAGAGACATTTTTTACCCACAAGCCGTCAGGCTTTTGAACTGCTGACATTCTATACACACGATTACACACTCACTACAATTACAGGACTACACACTATCACTTAAACAAATGCCAATTAAATGCTCATTGCACAAGTTATGCACAACCTGTAAATACTCTTGCACAAACTGTAAATACCAACTTGTCTTAAATTCTCTAAATATTTAATTTTTCTTCTCTCTGTTTCTCTTTTATCATTGTTATTATTATTACTGCTATTTTCTGTTATTTTCTTCTTAATATAACTGCACACTTTCTATATGCTTATGTAAAGCTGAGGAGCACGAGCCAAAGAATTTCATTATGGGTAAATGTGGCTACACTGTTTATCTGTACATGACAATGAAACTTGAAACTTGAAACAATGATGCAACATGTGAAATAACACAAGAAAGTGTTTTCTGTGGCACCCTGTCGATGAAGCAAGCAGCTGTTATATGTGATATTGTGATCTGGTACCTGGAAGTTTTGAAACAGTCTTGCTTTGCATTATTATTTTTATTTTCTTGCTACATATTCCAAATATTAGTAATAACAACTCATATTTTATTTTTGCTTTGAGATTGACTCATCTCACTTCAACATGTAACATGTGGTAGGTTTTGTGAAAGGGATTATTTGTACATTAGAAAAGTCCTTTTCTTAATCTGTCATGTACTACTCATTAGTGTAGTGAATATAAAAAGTACTGCAGACTTGTTCTTGTTTCTACTTTTTCTTGTTGTACTGTACCATACATTTTTGTTCAGTGTCTAGTGGGATGGGCAGGCACTTTATATTAGACATATTAGAAGTACATGTTTGGGGGATGTTTTTGAACCATATTATGGGCGGTATGATTACACTTCAAGTGTTTGTTTGTTTGTTTTTCTTATCAGATTTCACTGGCAATTCTACATTGCACTGATCATTAGATTTGAATTTGTAGCTCTCTCCTGATTGATGTAGATTGGGGGGATTCAAAGTAACCACCCAGATTTGTTATGAGGTCACGAGGCTTGCTTCTAGAAGTCTTTGCCTAAATCTAGCCAAACAGCAAGGGAAATTCGTAAGTGAAACTCGGCCTGACAACTACAGAACAAACCACAGTCTCCTCAGTAAAATTCCTGTCATCGTCTACATGCTGTGAGTGCATATTGTCACCCGGGGGAAAGTGTCAAAAAAATGTTAAAGAAATAGAATATTGGCAACTGTTGTTGCTCTTTTAGCTTAATCCCTACTTTGGAAAATGCAGACATTAGAGACATTTGAGCCGCATAATATTTGAGCCGCATAATGAAGATGCACAGTCTATTAAGTATTAATGGGCATATCAAAAGCACTAATAGCTGTAATTAAATTCTTGTACTACACATAATTACTTCTTTCTTTAACGTTACATTTTTATTATATGAAAAAAAGTTTTAATTGCAGGTATTAAATGAAAGAACTGGAATAAAATGGAACAAATAGCAAGTGAAGAACAAAAGTATGCCCTAGACGTTTTTGCCTAAACAGTCTAGCCAAGCAGCAAGTGAGAGTAACAGTAAGGTTGTAATTAGTCCCCAGAGGGTTACACACAAAATTGTCAGACTAAAGTGTATGAGACTTAATTAGAAATTTAACATCTTCTAGTTTTGATGGAAAAATGCCTATTTAGCATGTGCCTTTAAGTCCAGCTCTAACTTGAGATGTTAAAGAGAAAACATGGGACTACAGAATATAAGTGAAATAAACTTCTCACTGTCTGTTTTCTTTCTCATCCCCCACTGTGTATTTAGAGATGCACAATTAGTCCATCTGTGGTTTCCTATTAGCAATGTAATTACTTGAGTGTGAATTTAAATCTTTCAGCCACCCACATCTTCCCTGTCCTGTTCTAAGCTACAAGGGTTAATGAGGAAGAAACCTTGTGTTTGTCATTAACAGAGACAAATCTCATAATTCGGATAACATGTTTCAATGCTTCAAAGACCCACTTATAGTCAAAGAAGTTTTAATACACAGAAAAGAGTTGTCCTTGCTTTGCAGCAGTGACAGCAGCTCAAACTGATGATTTCTTCAAACAATGACAGACTTACACACATGCTGCCCTATAACAAGGATGGGAAACTAATTTTCCAAAGAGGCCATATTAGAAACTAGGACTGGGGATGTTGTGGAGGGCTGCACGAGGAAGCTCGCAATTCACTTCATCTTATGCCGTGGCCCTCCACAACAGTCCCAGTTTCTCATGTGGCCCCTTGGGAAAATTAACTGCTTACTCTTGTTCTTGTGAGATTTTCATTGTTTACAAGCTGAAAATAGCAAAAGGGTAATGTGCACAGAAGCAGTTTGCACAGCCAGTGCCTGGAACTCCCCACAAAAGCAAAATGTGTTCTGATAACATCAGCTGGAAGTCACATGAGACCTTCAGGCTCACATATTTTCAATCACACCAGTGTCTGTAGATTTCACTGTACTCTTAATCTGCAAAACACATGCACATGATAAAAACATCTTCACCAAATTTACAACACACGTGTAGGATTTTAAAGGACATGGAAAGATGGAAAACAACCAAGCACAGAATGCCCTAATACATAGTGGAAACAAATAATGACATCAGTGCCAGCACAGAACACAGTTGCTAACACAAACCACAACCCAAATCTAAAACGCATGGCAAATATAGCCTGTTATCGGACAAAGTGAAGATAAAAACAGAGTGTAATAAGTTAATGTCTGTTTGCTCTCCCTTTGGCTCATTTCCATGAAGTAGGAGATTTGATTTCCCCAAACCATTTACTAGAGGTAAATCTGTCTGCCTGAATCCAACAGTAAATTCAGAACTGTAAGACCAAAATATATGTGTGAAACCTTAACTGAAAAGTAACCACTTGTAGTTTCTAAAAATGTTCCTGTTGAGCCTGTGGCTGAAACACAGCCAGACTCTGATGTTTCTGTAATTAATTTCAGGTTGCTGTGCTCTTTGATTTCAGGAATGTGCAGTTTTTTTCTGTATTTTGTTGTTTTTACACTTTTCAGCTTATGTGTTGCCAGCTTGATGGTTTTCCCCCATCTTTATCTATTTAGAGGTATTTTCTTAAGTTGGACTCTGTTGAACTGTCAGGGTTCAGGTACTGCTGTCAGCTTGTCATGATATGATTTCATTAAGGAAAAAGTAAAAAAAAAAAAAAAACAGCTGCAAAGTGAAACCAAATGAGTAACGCATGTTTAGATACATTTTTGGAAATGTAAACATTTCTTGTTCTTTATATGTCAGGCCCATGCTGATAGTGTTCACTTTGAGTTCTGCAGTGTTTGTAATTATACGTTAATGACATTAACATACATTACCCGAGTTTGTGGCTGTCTGTGGCTGTTAATTTTTTTTAATTGCTAGCTAATTTCTCTTGACAGCCTCTGTCATTAAATGATAACAACTCACACAAACATAACTCCTCGTGAATAGAAGGAGCATTAAGCACAAGGATGGCAACTAATAACAGAATTAAAGTTTATGTTGGCATTTATGTACTCCAAGTGACTTGAGGACCAAAGAGGTCTGGAGACTCTCTGACAGATTCTTCCAGGTATGTAACTTCAGCACCTTTAAAGGCTTTCTCGAACTGCATGTGCATGTGCACTGCCATTGCCAGTAGAAATACAATTAGCAAACTGGCTGCAACAAGAAGGAGGAAATTGTTATTGGAGCTGTGTGATTGTTGTGTGTTACTGTTTTTTATAATGACAGAGTAGCAAGAAATGTTGTTTACCCTCTGAGGTCTAAGTCATCATCAGTGATGACCCCAACCCTTAGCTCTGAACCCTAACTTCTTGTTAAGTAGATTTCTTTTTAATGTAAATAGGTTTTTCACATTACTGTGAAGGCCCTGGAGAATAATGTAAAAACGGTAATCAGAATGGGAGGAGGAAGATCGGGTTGCGTGTAGAACACTTGATGGACACTGGAGCAGCTCTTTGCACTCACAGTCAGAGTGAACTTGTACTTTCTTGCAACCCTATTTCTGTTTATTCTTTTTCTATTAATTCTTTGCTCTGTGTCAATGCCTCAATAGCAGTTTGAAATAGCGCAGTGAAAATGTTGCTGTATTTCTTCAATAACATAATCAAGTCTGAATGTCACTGTTGCTCCATTAACTTGCTTAGACACCAACATCCACACTGATCTAGATCAGTCACTGTACAATTAAGTCACTCAGAGGTTCCTCTTACAGTGGAGGTAGTACTACAGCAGTACTACAAATTACCCAAAAACTGGTTTTAAAACCGCCCTGCGACAGACTGGCGACCTGTCCAGGGTGTACCCTGCCTCTCGCCCTATGACAGCTGGGATAGGCTCCAGCGCCCCCCGCGACCCTGAAAAGGAGAAGCAGAAGCGAATGGATGGATGGATGGTTTTAAAACCTTTGATATTTCATAGTTCAGTGCTAAAACACAAAATAAGGAGAAAATCCCTCCTTACAGGAATTTATAGGGTTATAGAAGCTGTGAGTTTGATATGTCGTCCATGTACCATATTCAGGAAATATAATTTTCCATTGGTTTTAAATTTGCCTTTAATGTGGGATGTCAAGTGTTGGCTGTGTGACAGGCAGGTCGTGGACCCAAATGCACCACTTGGGAAACCGGTATGACTCAAAATATCAGTTTAAGTGCCATCATTCACAATAATACAGGTAAACCAGATTATACACAGGGCAGGGACTCAGAATATCAGTAGATTGTGGGAACAGTGAACAAGGAAACACAACCACGAGGGATGACATGACAAAAGACAATAGTATACTATCAATAGTAATTATGAATGGAAGAAAGGAGGAAGTGAGAACTAGAAAGATAATCTGGAGTCAACAAAATATTTGACTTAACAAGTAGGGTCCCCGTTTAACCAATGATAATTAGATAACCTTAACCACATGATTATTATTGCAACTTTGAATACGAAGGTCCTCTTTTCATACACATATTTCTTCTCACAGATGCTGTCTGCCTTGTCTTTGTATTCTGCAGCTTATAATAGTAGATACTCATTTGTTTTTGTAGACTTTAATCTAGTTTGTGTAACAGACACGGCCACTACTTCATCTTGGAGATAAATTTTTTAAACACGAGAAGTAGATAATCTTTTTTACCTGGCACTGATGAGTTACTGTATATGCTTGTAAATTCAGTAAGACAGGTGGCCTAATTTGATTTTCATCTATCTTACAATGTGACTGAGATACCGGAGAATAGAGCGGCTTAATGTATGATGACAGAAACAGATGTACAGAGCAAAAGGCAGCGTGGGGGATTCATGTTCTGTTTGTTGTGGTTTTCCATTGTTCCTTTTATTCTTGTGGGAATCCTCTTACAGCCCCTTCTTGGCACTGTGTCTTTGCTATTATATTTTTTCCTGGTGCTGTGCATCAAATGAGTACATGGAAATGTGGACTCATTGTGCTATTAGTTAAATTATTTTTCCTTCAAGTGCCCTTATAAATAAACCCTCATAAATGAATCTGGTTTATTCAGCAGTGAACAGAATGTGTGTGCAAAACAAACATGCTGAATAGGAAGCAGCTGACGGGGTGGCCGCTTTATCCCACACAATCTCTGCCATTTCAGTGGGGAGATGGAGTGTTACTAAACTGTGGTTTCTGCATGTCTTTGACACTTCTTCTGATTCACTATTTTCATTAATTATAAAATTAATGAAAATAGTGAGTTAATGTCTGTTTGTGAATCTTTTTCATTTGATTAAAATGGTGGAGCTTTTAAGTGGAGGAGTAGATTTGCATTATCACATTGTATTCAGGCCTGGTTAATATTAAGAAAATGACAGTTTTCTTCGTCTTTTTTTTGTTTTACTTTTTTTTAATTAGATTTTCATAAACAAAACACACACACACACACACACACACACACACACACACACACACACACACACACACACACACACACACACACACACACACACACTTTCACACAAACAAACCCATAAATCTTCTTGCTATCAGATTCTATGTAACATACTGAACTGCATTCCCTCTCAGGAGAGATCTCGCTATGTCTCCATCAATACATAGGCATTCCAGAGAGTGAATAAAGCTGCATTTGGCTTATCTTATTTAACCTTATCTACATGTTCCTGTTTCATCTTGTGATATCATCCATATCATTGGGAAAATGTTGTACAAGACATGGATAGGGAAGAAAGTACCGAGTGTCTCTGTCAAAGACAGAGAGTGTGAGAGAGTAATGTGTTCTGAATTCCCAACTCATTTCCTGTAGCTGTATCATGCACTGGTCAATTTGACACACAGCAGATTAAAATGACCCTCAGACCACTGGGAAATACCCCAATGCCTTTGAGACGCTGTTTTATTTTGAAATAAACCTGCATGCAAATAACCTATGCATGCAAACAGCTTCTACAAACATTTGAGAAAGAATCGGTGGCTCTCAGGAGCTCAGTGAATTCCAGCGCAGTACCGTAATAGGATGGCGCCTAAAAATTTCTTTGCTGCTAAAAATTGAAAATTCAGCTGTTAGTTCTATAACTCTAAGCTTCATGTGGCCTTCAGATTAACTCAAGGACAGTGTGCTTATGGCTGAGTTTACTGCTGTAGTATTTCACCATCGTCTGAGGTCAGTTGTAATGCTGTTATTTCAGGGGGAATTGAATGTTACATTGTGACATAGTTTGTGAGGAATAAAAAATGGGTTATTATGCCTTCTATTAATAGACAAACATATGTCTTTACGCTTGGCATCCAAACCCACGAATAAAATGGAACTGAAATTATGTAACATTATATAAAATATTTGATATTAACCATAAAGAGTGCTGGTGGTGCCGGATCCAATTTTAAAGCACATGTCAATGTAGATATGTTTAGTAGATGCATTTAAGTCTAAATGAGTCCATAATTCTTCAATATTTAAATCCAAACAGTGAGCCACCTCTTTGGACTTTTTCAGTTTCATATTAAAGAAAATCCAAAATTTAAGCAAGAGGGAATAACATTTCTCAGGAGAGAACTTAGCCTGTCCTGCTGCTCTGAACATGTTGAAATAATGAACATCAACACTCTGTTTTAGGTCTAATTTTGGGCTCTAAAACTAGGAACAACAAACTCATTGTTTGAGTCTCAGTGTTCCTGTTGAAAATCATACTCACAAACTAACTTGTGGGGTAACTAACAAGCTAGATTAGTTAGCCGTTTGTGAAACACAGAGGCTCTGTCAAGATTTGGGCCTGCAGTTTAAATAGTGGTATTGAGCATCTGGTCAAAACTGATGGAAAGTACTAAAAAATACTCTCTTGATTTTGATCTACCATGAAGAATGATGGGAAAGAATCTGAACTAATGGATAATTGGTATGATCGCAGTCTTTCTTTCTCTTTTTCAGGAATCATGTCTGCAACAGGGAATGGATATGTCATTTATATGACCATGAAACGGAAGACCAAGTTAAAGCCTCCTGAGCTCATGACTGTTAACCTAGCCATCTTTGATTTTGGCATATCAGGTACTACATCTCTCAACGCAGCTATATTTGTCTACAGGAGATATAGACTGTGTGGTAGCTATTAGTATCACATATTATTTTTCAACTAGGAGAACTACTGTTCATTACTTGATTATAAACTGTTTGCATCAAGTCAACTCATGTGTCTTTACTCCTTAATTTGTACTTATTGTCATTATACAATGCATGTAATTTCATTGAGTAATAAATACAATTATTATATTGCTTTCAAGTAACAGTACTACAAAAACTGTGATTGTGCTTGACACTGTTTAGGAATTTAAAATCTTCAGTATTAATTATGCAATATCATTTGCTACTTATAATTTGAGTCCAAAGCAAAAAGGTAACTTGTATTTAATACAAGCGTTAAAAGCAGCATCTAAACTTGGTGAAGCATATAAGTCACTGCTCTCTCATCTACACAGATCGTACAGTGGTTGATTGATTAGGAGCTGCTGTGTTCCTGTGTCTTTAAGGTGGCAGATATTTTACACTTTAAATTGCAATTGCTCTAGAAAGTTGCTTTAACCTGTGTTAATGCACTTAAAATGAAAAGAAAACTATATTTTTTAACAATATGCAGTATTCCAGTTAAGTTTTGTCCTACATGTTTTTAGTGTCTACTGTAAGTTATATTGTAGTTACACTGAGTGAGCCAGATCAGTCTGGAGATAAGCAGTAGTGTGTCATGTGACTTATTACATTTTGACATGTGTTTCCAAACAGACATGTTTCGTACTTAAAGAGTTTTGATAGCTTTGAAACGTGTCCTATCATTTCAGGCTTTCCATATGGAAAAGAAATAGTAAAAACTTATATGTGATTACTCATGAAAATGGCCACTTTCTCATTACTTTCATACATTGCTTTAGTAAGTATCCAAAACATACAAGTTTCATTACATAATTTTTCAAGGGATCTTATATCTGTTTTCACTCTTATATGCTTTTCATACAAGTTTCACACAAGACAGATACAGACTTTATAAAATTTATATATATCTTTTCCATATGGGTTACCTCGTGCCTAACTAAGTTGACTGTCAGGTCTGTGTTGCACTGCAGTTCATTCATGGCTACCATCATCAGGCGAAAGGCTCTGCAAGAGACCTGAAGGCAGAAATGAGATTCAAGTCCTACTCCCCACTTGTTACATGCTGTAATTCTATTTGTTAAAAAAAGACTAAAAGAGAAGAGCTGAATAAATCAAAGCATAAACATGATAGAATAAGAATCTTATATCTAAAATGATTACAGACACCACATTCAGCTGCCAAAAGAGTAAGGAAAGACACCAATAGATATGATAAAATACAACATTTAGTATTTTTTCATATACAGATTAGTCCAGTAGAGTCTAACATGACTTTTTCAATGTCCATTTCACACATAATGAGACTGTAGTCAAAAGTGCTCCGCTGTTAACCCTTTTAAATGTGATGAAGAGGGTGATGGATGTACTGAATGCAGTTCCTTGTTTTGCAGGAACCTTGTATGCTGAGGCTTTTCGTAGTGAGCAGCATTGTTCCTAATCTCAGTTTTATGATGAACGCTTTTACACTCTTAAATGCCACATTGACTTGTTTGTTTGAACCCCGCATGTTCTAAATGAACATGTCACACCTCTGTATAGTGTCAACTAAAAAAAGATTTTGACCCACTTTGATTCAGTGAGTTGTGAAACATGTGTCCTCCTACATGAAAGCTTTGATTTCCTCTCTCAAGCGCTGCCCCTGCTCAGCCAGCTCCGTGAAGAACAGGACATCCCTTTATGCTGCTTCAATTTCCTGACAAGAGGGCGGGAAAAAAACAACACTTCATGACTCCTGACCTGATGTCGCACATCCATTTCACTGTCTGCTAGGGCTATAGTTGGTGTATTCTGGTCCTAATCAGTGGATGAGTTTGTAAACATATAGCTTTTCCCTGTGGTTGAGTTTGTTTTCATGCTGCCAAATTATATTTGTGGTGTTAATTTCTTTATTAGAGTTATTTTTACCCTACAGTTAAAGGTTTAATTAATTAAAAAGAGAAGATATAAAAACCCCATCTCCCTGATGAAGTCAATGGAACCACATCATCTGCAAAAAGCAGAGATGAGATCCTGAGACCACTTAAGCCTTCAGCCACTTGCCACCAAAATATCCTGTCCATAAACATTATGAAATTTTTTGTCTGCAGTGCGATTCCCCCCCCCCCACTTCTTTAAGTTGGCAAAATACATAATACTAAATACAAATAGACTGGTTGGGCAAAGTCCCACACATACTCAGATATCCTGGAGAGAAAAAGGAGGCGGACCAACGAGTGGAATGAAAACCACATTATTCCTCCTAAATCTGACATTTGACTAGCAGACTCTGTTCTGGAATTTCTTCTCGAGTACTGTGATGAAGAACTTTCCAGTCACTGGGATTGAAATGCTTGATCCTTCCTTCCACAACCCGACTATATCCTCAGTTGAAGCCAGCAGCACCACAAAACCACTATAAAGTGTGAGCAGGACAGTGTTTACACCCCTGAGTTGCCAGATAAAAGGGTGATGGAAAGTCTTGTTCCATGGTTAAAAAAATATAAAGCAATATTGAAGTATCAGATACGCACAATAGATTTCAGCCTTAACTATTCGAGGGAAAAAATGACAGCATATTACTGTGAAAATGTTAGGAAATGTTGAGAACTGGTATAACTAACTGATGAGAACTAACAAACAACAAGCAACCTTGAAAACCATTAGAAAGTCAATCAGCTATCTTCAGTGGAAAGGAAGGTGATCCTAGTGTGTTACAAAATGTAACTGGTCCTTAATGTCAATGTATTTCTCATGCTCCTCCTCTCTACAACATTCCTTGTAATTTGGGCTGGCCAGAGTAATGATATTAAATATTAGGTGTGGACGTGTATCTAATGTCCAACAACCCCTTAAGCAAGAAGTAAGGTGGAATTTTTATCGTGTTTCTTACTGCTTCCCTAACCCGATCTGAATATAAATTGCCCAGCATCAGTCAGCTCCTTTCCCCACCTCACTCAGGCCACCTTCACTAAAGCTGTATTAGCTCACCCTTAGCATTTTCATTGATTCATTTATTCACAGACACAGGATAAATTAAATAATTTCCATCCCAATAGCTCTTTCCTCTCCTGGTGAGATTGGGCTGTCTGTCTGTTTCCTGGCTTTACATTTCATTTTAAGATTTTAGGCCTTTTTGTTGCACTGCATCCCATATGTTGTTGTCCAGACTGAAATAGTTTCAGATCAGGTTTAGTTTAAATCCCTTCAGAACATTTAGGAACTAGTGTTTTTTCTTTCCAGATGAGTGACTTGTTTTCCAATGAAAACTGATGTGAGATGCCAGACGAATATGTCTGACATTTAGAATTTTATTAGGGGTCTTCTAAACATTGGGGACCGTCACATTATGTTGCAGATTAACACTTGTTGGGCTGGTAGAAGGTGATGGAAAGGTCATGTGTCTTGAGGAATACTTGTCAGAATTTGAAAACAATTGGGAGCGGAGTGGGGGGGGGGGGGGGGGGGTGCATCGTTAAACTCATCTTATCGCTTTCCCTGCCAGATGCCAGTCACTGGCAGCATTTTTAATGATATTCTCTAAAGTTTCGATACTGCCTATTTTGGAATATGAAGACAGTTATTCTCTGTCAGAAGACAGAGAATAACTTCTACTTTCAAAAACAATTTATTCTATATTCATTCTTTCATTTCTTTTCTTTCTTTTGAATCATTTTCATTTTTAATGAAAAAAAGATTTTGGACCAAAACGTAATTAATTTGAACATAAAACTGAAATTAAAACATATTTACATGTTTGTTTGTTTGTTTTGTCTAGTGTCCATAGAGTAATTTCAGTCGTCTAGCAAACAACCCTAAACAAATAATAATGATGATAATAATAATAATAATAATAATAATAATAATAATAATAATAATAATAATAATAATACTAGCAGTACAGGGTGCGCCATTTATATGGATACACCGTAATAACATGGGAATGGTTGGTGATATTAAAGTCCTGTTTGTGGCACATTAGTATATGTGAGGGGGCAAACTCCTCAAGATGGGTGGTGACCATGGTGGCCATTTAGAAGTCGGCCATCTTGGATACAACTTTTTTTTTCCAATAGGAAGAGTGCCATGTGACACATCAAACTTATTGGTAATGTCACAAGAAAAACAATGGTGCGCTTGCTTTCAATGTAACTTTATTCTTTCATGAGTTATTTACAAGTTTCTCTTTGTTCACAGCCATTGACATGTCGAAGAGTTTAACATGTGAGGAGCAGATCGAAATTGTGTTGATATCTGGTGAACGCAGTAACGGGGTCATTGCAGCAGATTTCAATGCAAGACACCCTGCGAGACCACCCATCTCCCATGCTACAGTTCAGTGTTGAATTTGCCAAAATGTGGACGCAAGAAAACTGTCACTAATGAAGAAACATCAGTGGCTGTCCTAGCTTCATTCAGCAAAAGCCCACAGCATAGCACTCGGCACATGTCACTGGAGAGTGGCATTAGCCAAACATCCCTTCGGCGGATATTAGCTACTCACAAATGGCACCCTTACAAACTCCAGCTACTGCAGCATCTCAACGAGGATGACCCAGATCGGTGCACAGAATTTGCAGAATAAGCAAAACAAAAATTGGAACAGGGCTGTCAGTTCACGAAGGTTTCAAATAATTGCTCTGTCTGAAACATGGTTAGATGAGAATAGGGGTTGTAATTTCTGTATTGAAGGGTACGATTTATACTTTGTAAATAGAACTAAGAAGAAGGCAGGAGGGGTGGCACTTTTTGTTAATTGCGATTTGAAATGTAAAAAAGTTGAATGTGTGTCTGTGGCTATAGACGATTTAATGGAGTCTGTGACAGTGGAATTGGATATAGAAAGAAGAAGTAATATAATTGTAACGTGCATATATAGGAAACCGGGGTCACAGATTGAGTTATTTACAGAAGCAGTAGAAGACTTATTGAGTAAGGCTAAGGGAAATAAGACTGTATGTTTATGTGGTGATTACAACATTGATCTTTGTAAAGAGGCAAATGATAAGGCTTCGTCAGATTTTTTTGAATTATTATTTGGTAAAGGATTTTATCCTTTAATCATAAAGCCGAGTAGAATAACGGATAAATCAGAAACACTAATTGATCATATTTTAATTAATAGTTTGGAGAGTAATATTATGAGTGGCCTCATCATGAATGATATAAGCGATCATCTACCAGTCTTTTTTACTTTTGATTTAAATATGAAAAGAAAGGAAGAAGTTGGTTTCATGAGTCATAGAAGGGTAAGAAATAACGAGGCAATTAACAAGTTTAGACAAGATCTCATGGAAGTGGACTGGAAGGAGGTTTATGTTAATGAGGTCGACGTTGCATACGGAGCATTTTTAAATACATATTTGGCCTTGTATGATAAACATTGTCCATTGGGATCATTTAAGTATAAGAAAAAGAATAAGAATATGAACCCTTGGATAACTAAGGGTCTTGCAAATGCGTGTAAAAAGAAAAATTATTTATATAGGGATTATATAACAGAGAACTAAGAATGCGGAAATGAAATACAAAGTTTATAAAAATAAGTTGGTATTAATATTGAGGAAAGCCAAGAAAGACTACTATAATAAACTTTTTCAGGAAAACAAGAATATAATTAAGGGCATTTGGAATATTTTTAGGGAGGTATTGGGTAACAAGAACACACCCTTAGATCGGCCTAATTATTTTATTAAGAATAATCAAGTTGTCGAAGACAAGACTGAAGTAGTAAACGAATTCAATTCCTTTTTTGTAAATGTTGGACCTACTTTAGCAAATTTAATTAGGAAAAATGACGATCCAGAATATGAGGAAGCCTGGAAAGGAGATAATAGAATGGTTAATTCCACATTCTTGGCCGATATTACCATAAAAGAAATAGTAGCAATTGTAGAAAATTTTAAAAATAAAAAATCTACTGACTGTGATGGTATAGACATGGTTATAATTAAAAAGACTTTAGATTGTATAAGTATTCCTCTTTGCTATATTTTTAATCTTTCGCTACAATCAGGAGTATTTCCTGATCGAATGAAAGTGGCAAAAGTGATACCCTTATATAAATCAGGAGATAAGCATAGTTTTAACAATTATAGGCCAGTGTCTCTTTTGTCACAGTTTTCAAAAGTGCTTGAAAAACTCTTTGCGCAAAGACTTGATAGTTTTATTGAAAAATATCAACTAATAAATGAAAATCAATTTGGATTTCGTAAAAATAGATCAATGGCATTAGCATTGTTGACTTTCATTGACGATATTTCATCTGCAACCCATAATAATAAATATACAGTGGGGGTATTTGTTGATTTAAAAAAAGCTTTTGATACGTTACAACATTCTATTTTGATTTCTAAATTGTATAACTATGGTGTGAGAGGAGTGGCATTGAATTGGTTAAGGAGTTATTTAGAAAATAGGTTGCAATATGTACATTATCTCGGCAATACTTCTGAAAGATTGAAGATTGTATGTGGCGTTCCTCAAGGTTCTATTTTGGGACCTAAACTTTTTAATTTATATATTAATGATATCTGTGATATATCAAAAAGTTTAAATTATATTTTATTTGCAGATGACACAAATTTTTATTGCTCTGGAGAGAATTTGGAAGATTTGGTTGAAATTATGACTTCTGAGATGTTGTTACGGCCCTAGCTGGGCCTCCTGATACTGCCCTTGTGTGGGCGTGGTGTTTTTCTCCACCTCCTCCTCTTTTGCTCCACCCCCCGTCTCTCTCTTGCTCTTCTCTCTCCCCAGGACACAGCTGCTGCTCATTGGACTCATTTACCACCTGGGCCCAGTCAGCAATCACCTCTCGGAGGTCATATAAGCTGGGGATGAGCTGTGAACAGGGTGGGGTGTTGGTTGTTGTGTTCTTTGTTGGTGCAACCCTTTTTCTCTTTTTCCAAGTGTTATTGGTAAAACGGCGTTGCCGGCTCTTTCTGTTAAGATGATCTATAATAAAGACTATTTTATTTACTGAAAACACTGGTCTGTTTTCCTTTCATTCTGTTCTGGACTCATTTGTTACTGGTCCCCTCACTCACATGCCTAGACCCTTTCGGGGGGAACGTAACAAAGTGGGGGCTCGTCCGGGATATGAATGGAAGGAACAACAATTGAGTTTTAGTGAGTTGTTTGCCGGTGGCTTGTTTAGTTGTATTGTATCTGCTGCGCTCTCTCTCCAGTTAGCAAAGGGGAGTGTCTAGCTGAGCGTAAGCTCCTCCTTCAGGCATTCATTTTTTATTTTTCCTTTATTATTTTCGGAGTAATCCCGGGTGGGGATTAGTTCCCTGTCGGGGGTAGGCTTGTCGGTGCTTTGTGCACTTGACGCTTAGCCTTTAAAGTTGCCTCGAGCCTGGTACACTCCAGAAGCTAACTAGGCTAAGATTTTAGTAGGCAGGTCTGGGGAGAGGGTTGGCGGTATTTTTATTTATTGGTTAACCTGTGGCCACGCTTTTCCCGCCTGTTTCTCATTTGTGTATTGGAGGTGGTGCTTCTTTGTTGTTATTGTTAGCCTCAGGTAGTTTTTGTTTTAGAGTCAATGGCTACCTTTGATATTGCAGTGTTTAAGGGTGAGCGTGGTGCAGCGTCTCAGCCCGTTCTGCAGGCGCCAGCTCAAGCTGTAGGTCCATTGGTGTCGACACCTGTTGATCAGGGGCTGCCTGAGAACAAACCCATGACAGTGCCTCGCTTTGAACCCCTCTCCATTGAATCAAGTGAAGGCTCGAAGCTGGATGCTAAGCTCCTTGTCCGTCTGGCTCGTCTCCAGCTGGAGAAGGAGCAGCGTGAGAGAGAGTTCCAGCTGAAAGGGGAGCTAGAGCTTAGGCGTTTGGACGCGGAACTGGCTAGGGCTAGGGAGGTCGAATTGAGGAAGGTGGAGGTGGAGGCAGAGACAGCTGTGAGGTTGCGACAGCTGGAACTCCGGCAGGTTTCCCTTCCTCCGACCGCCTCCATTCGTCAGGCGGACATCCCGTTTGACGTAGGGAAAAACAGTCGTCTGGTTCCGATGTTCCGTGACACTGAGGTCGACAGCTACTTCGAGTCGTTTGAACGAATAGCCACGGCCTTGCACTGGCCACGGGATTCATGGGCCATTTTGCTCCAATGTAAGCTGGCGGGTAAGGCTCAAGAAGTTTGTTCCTCGTTGTCAGCTGAGGACAGCTTGGACTATGACAAGCTGAAAAGGGCTATCCTGCTGGCCTATGAGCTGGTCCCAGAAGCCTATAGGCAGCGTTTCCGGGGGTTGAGAAGAGGTCAGGGTCAGTCCTATCTTGATTTCGCCAGGGAAAAAGGTGTTCTTTTCGATCGGTGGTGTGCGGCCTGCAAAGCCACTGACCTGGCTTCGATCCGGGAACTAATGCTCATAGAGGAATTTAAGAACTGCATTGCTGAGCGCATCGCGGTATATATTAATGAACAGAAGGTTTCCTCGCTACAGCAGGCTGCGACGCTGGCTGATGAGTTCGCGCTCGTCCATAAAACCAGTGTCAGTAGGTATGACCGGCGCGATGCCCCAGTGAAGGTTAGTGATGTGCCAGCTAGACAGTACCCAAAGGGTGAGGTACTTGTGTCCCATTCCAAGGCAAAAAGAAAGTGTTTTTTCTGTTTAAAGTCTGGCCATTTAATAGCAGATTGTGGGGCCTACAAACAGAAACAGTCAGTCTTGGGAGTTAGGAGTGTGCCAGCTAACAAAGCCGATACAGGCGTGGTTTCAAGAGCCAAAACAAAGCTCTGTTTCTTCTGCCACAAACCTGGCCACCTGGTTGCTCACTGTTTGAAAGCAAACTCAAAGCAAAATCGATCTGTTTTCAAAAGAGTGAACTGTGGTTCACAAACCGACAAAGTTGCCAGTCCTAGGCAACAGTTGGAGCATAATTGCTCAGTGGTGTCATTTGGTCACTGTCAGAGATCAACTAATTGTAATCTGCCACCTGATGACGGTCTCTCGGGTCCAGATGACCTACAGTGTGATAGATTGTGTGTGACACAACCATTTCAACCTGCACCTCTGGCTAACCAGCATGCCTTTTGCCATGACCTAGCGAAGAAGCGTCAGAGAAGTATTGCTGTAAGGCCTTCTAGCTGCCTGATGGGTTCTCCATATGTGATGGCTCAAAAAACATTTGGCTGTCATTTGGGACACTATGTTGAGGGACTTGAGCCAACCCCGTGCAGTGTTTTCAACCCATCAAAAAGGTCTTGGCAGATTCGGCAGGGTATGCCTAACCGTTATTATGGTGGATGGTAGGTGATATGTTTAAAAGCTGGGTAGGACGTTCTATGACAAACCACTGGTTTGTATTTATGGGAGGGGGTGTTACGGCCCTAGCTGGGCCTCCTGATACTGCCCTTGTGTGGGCGTGGTGTTTTTCTCCACCTCCTCCTCTTTTGCTCCACCCCCCGTCTCTCTCTTGCTCTTCTCTCTCCCCAGGACACAGCTGCTGCTCATTGGACTCATTTACCACCTGGGCCCAGTCAGCAATCACCTCTCGGAGGTCATATAAGCTGGGGATGAGCTGTGAACAGGGTGGGGTGTTCTCTGGTGTCTCTGCGTTGTGTGTGGTTAGCCTGCTCAAAGTGTGGAGTTGTGGAAACAGCATAGCTGCTTTGCGTGAGTAGTGTGGGCTTGTGAGCCTTGCCTGCTCAAAGTGTGGAGTTGTGGAAACAGCATAGCTGCTTTGCGTGAGTAGTGTGGGCTTGTGAGCCTTGGCAGCAGCAAAGCCAGCTGCTGTTAGTGACAGGGTGAGCTTGTGGGCCCCTGGAAGTACCTCCTCGTGGTGTGGAGTTTTTGTTTGGTTGTTGTGTTCTTTGTTGGTGCAACCCTTTTTCTCTTTTTCCAAGTGTTATTGGTAAAACGGCGTTGCCGGCTCTTTCTGTTAAGATGATCTATAATAAAGACTATTTTATTTACTGAAAACACTGGTCTGTTTTCCTTTCATTCTGTTCTGGACTCATTTGTTACTGGTCCCCTCACTCACATGCCTAGACCCTTTCGGGGGGAACGTAACAGATGTTAAGATTAAAAAAATGGTTAGATGTAAATAAATAATCTTTGAAACTGACAAAAACTAAATTCATGATATTTGGCAATCGTGTAAAGGAGGATGAAGTCATTATGTCCATTGATGGAGAAGTGATTGAAAGAGTTACTGAATTTCGTTTTTTGGGTGTAATTGTCACGGTCCTGGGTCTCCTGACCCAGCGTTTTTAGTTCTTTGTGATTTTTCGTATTATTGTACTTGTGTGTGATTTATTCTATGGCTTCTAGTTTTGATCCCTTGCCCTTCATGTCTCCCTGTGTGCCCCTCTGTGTATCTGTGAGCCCTCGTCTCTCCTTATGTTTTATTCCATGCTTCCCCTGCCCATTATGTCTAAGTTCTCCCCGTGCTCTCTCTTCCCCCTGTGTGCCCTCTATGTATTTATGAGCCCTCGTCCCCTTTCGTGTTTATTCCGTGTCTCCCCTGCCTGTTACGTTGGTGTTCTACTCGTGCTCTCTCTCCTCCTGTACTTCCTGTTCCACCTCTCCCGTCAGTGTTCAGTTCACCCCCGCCCTGTCTCGTTATGATTATCAGTGTCACCTGTGTTCCCCGTGTGTTCCCACTTCCCTCGTTAACCCTCTGTGTATTTCTGTCTGCGTCTCCCTCTGTTCAGTGTGACGTCGTCCCTCATGCCGTGTGTGGATCTCCCTGTGTCTCTCTGTGAGTTCTTAGTTTGTGGTTTCCCAGTTCAGTTTGTATATTTGTTCTGCCAGCGAATAAAAGCTGAGTTTTGAGTTCATTCCCTCGTGCCTGTGAGTCCTGCATTTTGGGTCCTACTCCTGCCTGCCGCACGGCGATCCCTGACAGTACGACGTCACCAGTAATGGACCCAGCAACTCACAACCCCTCCGCTGAGCTCCGGGAGGATTTGATCTATACGGTGGAGTACCACTGTCAGGAGTGGGAGGCGCTGCCAGGAGACGAACACCGGGAGGTCGTAGCCGCCCGTCTACAGCGGATGGTGTCCGGACTCCCGTGGCTGTTCGGCGCGCTGCACCCCCACATCCGGGACTTCCTTGTTTCCACCGTAGGCGTCCGCCCGGAGCTGCCTCTCCAGTGTGAGGGGTCGGAGGACGTTCAGCCCGGTCCGCTGGAGGATTCGCGGCCCGGCTCATCTCCTCCCCCCTCTCGGCGAAAACGGCGCTCACGCCGCCGCCGCCCTAACGTTTCTGAGCAAACTCCGGTGGTGAGTGACACTAACTGTTTCTTCCATGCCACTTCCAAGTCGGACCAACTCGGACAATATTCTGCTCTCCAACCTATATATTTAGAAACCGTTTGTGTGAATGCTCCTGTGTCCGCAACGGATCCCTTTGTGCTCGGTATTACTGACTCTGCTAAACCTGGATCTTCCTGTGCTGTGACTGTTTTAGAGACTGTTACTCCTAACATGGACAGCTTAAGGCCTACAGAGTTGCCAGGAGTGACTCGCCATGAATCTCTGTTAGCCGCCCGGCCCGAAGCTCTGTTAGCCGCCCGGCCCGAAGCTCTGTTAGCCGCCCGGCCCGAAGCTCAGTCGCCACCTCCACCACATTCAGCCTCGCTTCCCATAGCACAGTCACATCCACAGCCTGACTTACTACAAACCTTATTTCAATCCTTAGCCCAGTCAATAGCTCAGTTGGTAGAGGAATCATCAGCCTTATCGACAGCTCAGTTAGCTCCCTCGCAGCCCTTCACAGCTCAGTTAGCTCCCTCGCAGCCCTTCACAGCTCAGTTAGCTCCCTCGCAGCCCTTCACAGCTCAGTTAGCTCCCTCGCAGCCCTTCACAGCTCAGTTAGCTCCCTCGCAGCCCTTCACAGCTCAGTTAGCTCCCTCGCAGCCCTTCACAGCTCAGTTAGCTCCCTCGCAGCCCTTCACAGCTCAGTTAGCTCCCTCGCAGCCACCCTCAGTGCAGTTTCCAGTGTCCCCAGTGCAGTCTCCAGTGTCCCCAGTGCAGTCTCCAGTGTCCCCAGTGCAGTCCCCAGTGCAGTCCCCAGTGCAGTCCCCAGTGCAGTCTCCTTTAGCACAGTCACCCACTCAACCACCAGCACCACAACCATCACTACCTCTAGTTCATTCCCCTGTGAAGTCATTAACTCCACCACCTACTCCACTCTCACCACCACCGTTACTACAGACATCAGTTCAGTCCCCTGTGCAGTCATTTACTTCTCCACCGTCAGCAGCTCAGGTCCCCGTGTGTCCAGCAGCTCAGGTCCCCGTGTGTCCAGCAGCTCAGGTCCCCGTGTGTCCAGCAGCTCAGGTCCCCGTGTGTCCAGCAGCTCAGGTCCCCGTGTGTCCAGCAGCTCAGCTCGCACCTGAACCATTGGCCCAGTCCCCGACAGCAATACGGTCTTCTGTTCGGCTTAACATTCAGCCAGGGGTCCCAAACCTCTCTGGCTCTACATCAGCTCCTGCTGGAAGCTCGGATGAGCTCATCCAGGACTCCGCGGCTCCCACGCCGCCATCTACCTCGTCCGCTGGGGGTTCCAGTGAGCCCGGCCAGCACCTCCTCGTCTCCGCTGGAGGGTCCGAGGGGCCCGTTCAGCCTCCTGTCTCCGCTGGAGGGTCCGAGGGGCCCGTTCAGCCTCCTGTCTCCGCTGGAGGGTCCGAGGGGCCCGTTCAGCCTCCTGTCTCCGCTGGAGGGTCCGAGGGGCCCGTTCAGCCTCCTGTCTCCGCTGGAGGGTCCGAGGGGCCCGTTCAGCCTCACGCCGCATCAGCTGGAGGGCCCGAGGAGCCTGTCCAGCCGCCATCTGCGACCGCCTCGTCGTCGCCTAGTCCAGCTGCATCCGAGTCTTCGTCATCGCCTGGGCCAGCCTCTGCTTCAGCGTCGCCTGGGCCAGCCTCTGCTTCTACTCCTCCCGGTCCAGCTCCGGCCTGTGCTTCGTCCGCTGCAGCTCCGGCCTGTGCTTCGTCCGCTGCAGCTCCGGCCTGTGCTTCGTCCGCTGCAGCTCCGGCCTGTGCTTCGTCCGCTGCAGCTCCGGCCTGTGCTTCGTCCGCTGCAGCCTCAGAGCCTTCATCCTCTGCAGCCTCAGAGCCTTCATCCTCTGCAGCCTCAGAGCCTTCATCCTCTGCAGCCTCAGAGCCTTCATCCTCTGCAGCCTCAGAGCCTTCATCCTCGCCCGGTCCGGCCTCTGCATCAGCTGCTCCTGCTCCGCCTGGTCCAGCTCCGGGCCCGGCCTCAGAGTCTTCGTCCTCGTCTGGCCCGGCCTCAGAGTCTTCGTCCTCGTCTGGCCCGGCCTCAGAGTCTTCGTCCTCGTCTGGCCCTGCCTCAGAGTCTTCGTCCTCGTCTGGCCCTGCCTCAGAGTCTTCGTCCTCGTCTGGCCCTGCCTCAGAGTCTTCGTCCTCGTCTGGCCCTGCCTCAGAGTCTTCGTCCTCGTCTGGCCCTGCCTCCGAGTCTTCGTCCGCTGCAGCCTCCTCAGAGCCTTCGTCCGCTGCAGCCTCAGCCTGTGCTTCGCCTGGTCCCGCCTTGACTGGTCCCGTCTCGACTGGTCCTGTGCCCACCGGGCCTCGGCCAGTACGCCTGACACTGGAGGGCCGCCGCCGCTGCCTTCCGCGCGGCCGGCCCCCGGACCGCCTTCGCCTGAGTGGCCGCCGTCGCCTTCCGCACGGCCGGCCCCCGGACCCTCTTCTCCTGGGTGGCCGCCGTCGCCTTCCGCACGGTCGGCCCCCGGACCAGCGCTGTCATCGTCGCCGCCGCCTCCCGCGCGGTCGGCCTCCTGAACTGCTCCGTCGTCTCCTTCACCGCCGCCGTTGCCTTGCGCACGGCCGGCCTCCTGAACTGTTTCCACGTCGCCGCCGTTGCCTTGCGCACGGCCGGCCTCCTGAACTGTTTCCACGTCGCCGCCGTTGCCTTGCGCACGGCCGGCCTCCTGAACTGTTTCCACGTCGCCGCCGTTGCCTTGCGCACGGCCGGCCTCCTGAACTGTTTCCACGTCGCCGCCGTTGCCTTGCGCATGGTCGGCCCCCTGAACTGCTCTGTGTTTGGGTTATTTTCTTGGGCTCCGGTGTTTGCTGTGCTCTTCTTTTGTTTTCTGTTCCGAGCCCTCCGTCCTGGGCCCCCGCCGCCCGCCCTGGGTTGTTTTCTGTTTGGTTTTGTTTTTCTGTGTTTGGGCTGTCTGGAGCCAGCCCTTGAGGGGGGGGTACTGTCACGGTCCTGGGTCTCCTGACCCAGCGTTTTTAGTTCTTTGTGATTTTTCGTATTATTGTACTTGTGTGTGATTTATTCTATGGCTTCTAGTTTTGATCCCTTGCCCTTCATGTCTCCCTGTGTGCCCCTCTGTGTATCTGTGAGCCCTCGTCTCTCCTTATGTTTTATTCCATGCTTCCCCTGCCCATTATGTCTAAGTTCTCCCCGTGCTCTCTCTTCCCCCTGTGTGCCCTCTATGTATTTATGAGCCCTCGTCCCCTTTCGTGTTTATTCCGTGTCTCCCCTGCCTGTTACGTTGGTGTTCTACTCGTGCTCTCTCTCCTCCTGTACTTCCTGTTCCACCTCTCCCGTCAGTGTTCAGTTCACCCCCGCCCTGTCTCGTTATGATTATCAGTGTCACCTGTGTTCCCCGTGTGTTCCCACTTCCCTCGTTAACCCTCTGTGTATTTCTGTCTGCGTCTCCCTCTGTTCAGTGTGACGTCGTCCCTCATGCCGTGTGTGGATCTCCCTGTGTCTCTCTGTGAGTTCTTAGTTTGTGGTTTCCCAGTTCAGTTTGTATATCTGTTCTGCCAGCGAATAAAGCTGAGTTTTGAGTTCATTCCCTCGTGCCTGTGAGTCCTGCATTTTGGGTCCTACTCCTGCCTGCCGCACGGCGATTCATGACAGTAATAGTAGATGAAAATTTGACGTGGAAATCTCATATTGAGTATATTAGAAAGAAGATGGTTAAAAGCATTTATATTTTGGGAAATGTAAGAGATTTATTAGATTATAAAACAATGCGCATTTTATATTTTTCATTGTTTTTCTCATACTTTAGTTACTGTGTTGAAGTTTGGGGGAATACATATGAGAATACTATAAAACCTCTAAACTTATTACAGAAGAAAGTGATACGAATGATTCATAACGTTACATATAGAGAACATACAAATAAATTATTTATAAAATCAAAATTATTAAAATTAGGAGATTTAGTGAAATTACGGACACTATTAATTATGTTTAAGGCTAAAAATAATATTTTGCCCTTTAAGTTACAAAGAGTATTTTTAATGTGTTCAGGGGGCGAAGATAGTAGAAGGAAATTTTATTTTAAGCATCAGTTAGCTAGGACAACACAAAGATTAATGAGTACAACGGTTAGGGGTATACGACTGTGGAACTCTCTTCATTATAATTTAAAGAATTGTATAAGTTTACATTGTTTTAAAAAGTGTTACATGCTTAAAACGATAACTCAATATGAAGAATGCGAATGAAATTGGAGTTCATTGAAAAAGGATCCTTTATAATTTTTTGTTTTATTTATTTTAATTTTATTTTTCTCCTTGTTACTATGTGGAGTGGTATATTCTGATTGTAAATTTGTTGTTTGGTTTGGGTTAGGACCGGAGAGAAATGTTAATATTAGTTTGTTCCCTGATTTTTGGTGCCCACTTGTAATATAAGTTGGATTGTAGATAGGGGGCAGGGTTTAATAAGAATATTTTCTTCTTCCTGCTCCTTTTCACACATGGTTGTAGTGCTTTATTGATAGAAAGTGTGGTTGGTTTGTTTGATCTGTTGTACCAAGTGTGAAATAAATAAATGAAAATGAAATGAAAGAAGATCTTGTTCAGCGATGAGGCAAACTTTTATGTGAATGGTGAAGTTAAACAAACAAAACCGCCGCTATTGGTCTGACACTAACCCACATTGGATGGATCCCTCCAAGACTGTTGGAACAACAAAAGTGATGGTTTGGTGTGGTATATGGGGTACAACGATAGTGGGTCCATTCTTCATCAATGGAAACCTCAAGGCCACTGGATATTTGAAATTGCTACATGATGATGCGTTTCCCTCTTTATGCACTGAAGCTGGCACGTTCCCTGAGTTTCTCCAGCAAGATGGTGCACCACCACATTATGGGTGCCAGGTCCGAGCATTCCTAGATGAACAGTTTCCTGGAAAGTGAATTGGTCGTTGTGGGCCAGTTGAATGGCCCCCAAGGTCTCCCGATCTAACCCCCTTAGACTTTTATCTTTGGGGTCATCTGAAGGCAATTGTCTATGGTGTGAAGATACGAGATGTGCAGCACCTGAAACTACGGATACTGGATGCCTGTGCTGGCATTTCTCCTGCGATGTTGCTATCAGTGTGTGAAGAGTGGGAGAAGAGGGTTGCATTGACAATCCAACACAATGGGCAGCACATTGAACACATTTTATAAGTGGTCAGAAACTTGTAAATAACTCATGAAAGAATAAAGTTACGTTGAAACCAAACACATCATTGTTTTTCTTGTGTCATTACCAATAAGTTTGATGTGTCACATTGTATCCAAGATGGCCGACTTCTAAATGGCCACCATGGTCACCACCCATCTTGAGGAGTTTGCCCCCTCACATATACTAATGTGCCACAAATAGGTCTTTAATATCACCAACCATTCCCATGTTATTACGGTGTATCCATATAAATGGCCCACCCTGTAGTTTTGTACAGTAAAAATGTAAAATGTTATGGGAAACCCCAGCCTTTAGAACACTAAAACAATTGCCTTCTTGCAAACTTTACTTATAGCTGTATGTTTATATATTGTTTTGCTTGTTTGGAGTTAGAGGGATCCATACATTGAGATTTCAAGCTATTCTCTTTAATTCAAACACTTAAAAATTTGTCATTTTGAATGAAAACTTGAGATAAGTGCATGTTTGATTTTTATCTTCACACATGATTTCTTCAACAACTAGACGTAGACTGTATAAACTGCAACGAATAAATAAAAGAACAAAACAAAAAAGTTATATCTTTGAGTGGTGCATTGGGTAGCATTCCCCAAAATGCAAGGGGACACTAGATGCTTTACAGTAGTAAGATGTTTCTTTCTATACCCTCTTTCTAGCACAAACCATCCATCTGCAGCTTGGGTCTTGCTTTTTGGGTGTTAGCAGGATTGGCGTAAGTGCTACAAAATTTGCATCGAGGTTGGTAGACTGATTCGCCCAGCTACTCCAGCTTGCATGCCAAATTATCCTTGGACAATATACTGAACCCTGACATGCTCCGCGCGCGCGTGTTTGTGTGTGTGTGAATATTGCACAAGTGCATCAAAGGTGCTTAGAAAGAAGCTCTTGTATGAATGTGCGTGAAACTGGATGAATGATTCTTGTAGTCAAAAGCTTATTGAGTGCTTATTTAGAGTAGAAGAGCACTATATAAGTACCAGCCCATTACCATCCAGTTGTGATTGTAGAATGCCTGTAAAGTACTGACATTGATGAAATGGCATACACCTTCAGTGTGCTTTTTATATGATGAATTTTGATCATCATCTGCCTGCTGTGCATGGATTCTGTTTGCACATATTAGCGTGGGATGCTGACCTGTGTGCCCCACGCTGTGCAGACAGTCTGTAGTTAAACCAAAAAAGACCATGTGCACACCGAAAGTGAACAGAGCCAGCTTATCAACCCATGTGTTTCCCCTCTAGCTACTTGTGCAGTTGTCCTGCCTCACAGTAAGTGTTTTTCAAACCATCCTGCTGTCCTCTGCTGCCTTGTGATATGAATGATGACATCGCTCTATTGAGAAAAACTTAAGACTTTTATTCAAAATTGGGTCAGTTGAGTACTCGCTTAAAGGTCAGAATGTCTTGCTACACTTATGAACCATATCAGCCAAGAATTCTGAATCATGCTGCAGTGATTCGCAGTGTTTTGGAAGACTTAATATTACATCTTTATTAGGTGTACATTTAATTAAATTTGATTATTCCTGAAAGTGTGTTTGCCAAAAGCCACAACACTGGGGACTAAAAGAATGAAGTCAAATTCACCTGTTATTTTACTGACTGGTTGAGGCTAGCTTCTCTTTGACTAAGAGGGCAATATGAAGCTTTATTCCATTATAGAAATGTAATTGATAGCTGTCTGCAAGGCCTCAACTCCACTAACTGGACCTCTCAACTGTGTTTGTGCTGTTGTTGCCTTTAGAAGATTTCAGTGGAGATACCTGACAAATAAGCTGCTTTGTAAATGGTAAATGGAGTAGTTCTTATATAGCGCTTCCCTACTTTATCTGAGCACTCAAGGCGCTTTACACATCTTGCCACATTCGCCAAAGCACTCTGTTCTAACATTCACACGCCAATGGATGCATCGCTAGTATCTTGGATATTTGGCATGCAGACTATAGCAGACAGGGATCAAATAAAAACCACCGGCCTTCTAGTTGGTAGGTGACATCCTCTATCACCCAACTTAGCCCCAGTGAGGACTGATCTCACAACCCCTGGTTTAGAAAACCAGTGTTCTAACCACTGAGCTATGGAGGTTTTTCAGTTCAGTCTATAAGTTTAGTACTTAGAAGTGTGTCTATGTACTGCAGCTTTTATGAAGTAAGCTAGCTGGCATTAGCCAATAGCATCACAGTCTAGTTCAAATATCTATATCCAAAAAGCTAACACAGTTTTCAAAGTACTAACTCTGAAAAGTTCAGAAATCAATGGCTGATGCCACGGTGGTTAAAACATCAATTTAAAAATATGTATATTTTTTGTAGGTATTAATTTTTGAAAGGAATATCATACACCACATTAAACTATGGTCAATTTAAAGGCCACTATTTTTACTGCTGCAACTACTACAAGGATAATTTACAGTATGTGCTTTGCAGATCAGGGTTGTGTCCCTCACCTCAGGCATCGATTATTATGATATCTTGCTAATTGAGATAATATTATGCATATATTATATAGTATATAGTTTCACTGCATCTTTGTAGATAGCTAAGATGTAAGTGTGTGTTTATGGTGATCAGTTTTTTTCTTTTTGCAGCGACTGAAGTTAATCTCAAGTTGTTGTTTAATCGTGTGTGTGTGTGAAAGTGTGTATAGTGGAGGGCATGCTCAAGAGTGGAGAAGAGACTTATGAAAACAGCCTTAACTAGCTTATTAGTTGAACTATAGGTCCACAAAAAAGAACCAGGCAGATTTTATGACATTATAAAGTTTAGCTGTTAAGACCTGTCACCGTATGGTCACTACTTAAATTTGTTCATTGCTGTAGGTGCACGCTAACCCTACTTTCGAACATACTTAATTGCAGTTATATTGGCTAATCTAACAATCTAACAGCGAGTTGATAGGTGGTGTCCAAAACAGTACAGGTGGATGTTCAGTTCAATTCATTTTTATTTCAAACATATACATTCACCAACATTCCATAATATCATTCCATTCAGTTGTTTGAAAAGGAGTAGGCAGAAGTATCTACTTTTGTTAGGATGCCTGGGTCGTTGACCCAGGGTTTTGAGTTTATATATTATTTATCATTTCTATGCTTTGGTTTCTTTGTTAGAGTTATGTCTTATGGTTTGTCTCTGTGTAATCCTTAGTTGCTGTCTCCCCTGTCCGCTATATCCCCGTGTCCAGTCAGTGTCTGTGTCTGCCCTGGTCCCACGTCTCTGTTCCCTCTGTTGTAGTGCCTGCATGTGAGTCTGTGTCTTTGGTTCAGTCTGTGTTATGTGTTTCCTGTTTTACTTTGAAAGTCCATGTCTGATGTTAATGTATCTGGTTTCGCTTCCCCTTGTCTCGTTAGGCCTGATTTGCCCCAGCTGTGTTTCCCTCCTGTTACCCATTCCCTGATTGCTCCCTCTGTGTATTTAAGCCCTGTGTTTCTCTGTGTCTGTGTCGCGATCTACCGTTTATTTAGCTGTGTGTTCTGTCAGTCCTCTGGTTTAAGTTTAGTTTGATTTTCCCCCCCCCAGTTATGTTATATTTTGAGTTTTACATTAAAGCTGTTTTGAGTTCACGACTGTCTCCGGAGTCTGCACCTTGGGTCCTATTCCTGTCTGCACGCAGCCACACGTAACAACTTTATTTACCCCCTTATTTCTTTTTTTGAGTTTTATTTTAAACTGGTTTAAACTGTTTATGCTTCTGCCTTTAAGAATATCCATTACAAAGTCAATCTATAATATGAAGTCTTATTTTTGCCACTGTCAATTGAGCTTTTTTTAAAATTTCAGTCACAGTGGTTGATAACCAATAAGTACCTAAACCGTTACACATGAATGGGAACAAAATGGGGGTCTTTGGGAACTTCTCAACTGATTTTGATTCTAATTCCAATATGTATATTCAAAACCATCTATTCATTGATGCAGTAAATAGAAAGGGGCTTCGGTTTGCTTTGAGAGTCTCTTGCACCAGTGAAATGCTAAATGAAGCATTATTTATAGATTTAATTTTGAGGGTGACTTCAGATTGATTCCAGAAAGACCTGAAAATAAGCAATCTTTTAGATGCAAGGGAAGTGTTAGGGCAGTATGACAAGACAAAATATGTGTAACTGAGTTTGGACATTAATTCAACTTAGTTAACCCTAACTGAACAATGGTTTTACAGTTTAGAAAAGACAGGCATCCTTGACGTGACCCAAACAGTGAAGGTTGCCTCATACGACACGAGTGCATACGCCCTGAGCGGCTCTTCCACGGTGTGACTCCTGGACCTTTTGCTTCATGTCAGTCCTCTTTTTCTGTGCTTTTTGTGATTCTTTCAATTTTGAGTCAGATGTCAAGATTCAAGATCCTTTTATTTGTCACGTACATGTCAATATTTTAAATTATGATTTTAGTCTCAAGCCACATTCTTAAGTATTTTTGTAACAAAGAAATATGGCAAAATGGAAACTTTAATAGCAGGATGGTTGGGTGAGTGAGAATTGCATAGTTTAAAAGTGATTAGAAGGAAACCTGGGGCCAAAAAAATAACTTGTTCAGCTTTATTTCTGCCACCAGCAGCTGTTATCATTGAATCAGCTCTGATAAACTCACTGTAATGTTACTACATATGTATTGGATCTGGGAAAGAATGCTAAATATTGGTACCACGATGCATCAGTGAAAATTAACAACATTTAATATTTAGATGGAACAGTTGAGATCATCGCTAAGATAACATGGATAGATGTGTTAATTGTTGGTTTTTTGGTCTACAACTGCAACTATATCTTTTCTTATTTCAGGAGCTGCTTCAGATGCTTTCACATCTTCACTTTATTTCGTTTTGCATGTGGAATCATTCAGTTGATTGCAGTGAGGTGCCTTTTATAAAAAGCCCCTTTTATTCAGTAGTGAGTTCACGATGTTTGTTGGTCTGAGGGTGTCTTTTTAATGTAATTGATGAAAATTGTCTCAGAAAAGGCACAGAATACATTTTCACTAGACAAGATCTACATTTTTGTTTGTAAAACACTCCCCTATCGAGGCAATTTTACTTGAATCACTGAAAAAATGGTTATTAATATGTGTAAGTGTAGAGATAGAGTTTTAGACTCAAGATCGATAGTGTTAGTTTAGTCAGGCCAGAAAGTCAGGCTTGGATGTAGTCACAGCAGGTCATCATCATCAGCTGATAGCTTAATTAATCGCCTGCTACACATTTTGTTGACTGCTACATATAGTGCATCTTAAATCAGCTACTTTAGCTTGCCTACAATTCCTGCACAGCTGCAAGCCACTTTGCAACCCACCTCTATCTCAGCTGTAAGCTCATGAGACATTATAATGTTTAAATTTACACTGTGCAAATTTCAGTGTTAAGCATAAATTTAATCTAATTTGTTCATCAGTATTTATTTTTTCCTGATAGTTATCAAGTGATTTTTGTACTGTTACCTAAGATAGGGTGACCATATTTTGATTTCCAAAAAAGAGGACACTTGGCCCAGTCATGAAGAACTTTAATAATACTGTTTGCCTAAAGAAAATTTTAACATATTTAAGCTATGCCGTCTCTGTGCAGTTAATGAATGGTGAAATAAAAAAATGTGATATAGGCTGTTACAAGTCAACAAGGGCAAAAAAAATAACTTAAAAACTTCTGGAATTAAATAATGGTACAGAAATAAGGCCTCATCTCTATAAGAGAAATTACCAGTACCGGGATGGTACAAGGGAAATGTTTTTTGCAGTTCATCTGAAAAGCTGCAGTTGTGCTTTGACATCTTTTAAACATCACTAGGCGCTGCTGCACACTGTCTGTCCCGTCTGTGAGCACAGAACAGCCACTCACAAAGCAGCTGCTCGGAGATGACGTCACACATATGGGTCCTCTGTAGGAAAATCTGGACATTTTCATTAATCTCGAAAATCCCCCCCGGACGCCCCGGACAGAACGTGAAAAGTGGATGGTTGGTCACCCTACCTAAGAATGTAAATAAGAAACTGACAAAGCTTCTGAGTCTGCTAGTGAAAACAATGCTTAAGTGTCTTAAACCTATTCTGTCTAATGGCCATTAGGGGGAGACTCTTCTGGTTGCAAGAACACACACAATTCTATAAAAGTCTATGAAAAATGGCCTTTAAATTCAATATAATATTGATTTTCTAAATTATGGTAAAAAAAAAAATGATATGAAAGGTGTGCCTTAGGGTGGGCCTACTATTTCATTAACAAATCAGTACTGTAGGGCTGGGCCTATCATACCGTTCACGGTAATACCGGTATAATGTTGGGCAACGATAAGAAAAGGAAATATCGCGATAGAATATGGGTAAAATGCGCATGCGCAGTGCCTTTGTTTTCATACGCACATGGCGGAAAAAGCATGGAACGACGGAGAATGAGAAGGGCGAAAGCGGATCGTTGAATGAAACAGATGAACCAGAATTGGTTTGTAAGAATGCTGCAACTTCAGTGGTATTCAACTGATTTGGCTTTCGTCCGTCAGATACACAACAAAACACTATTTTTGGTAGAGCATGCTAGCGAGCCGTCGTTATTACCGTGTTTTTTGGAAAATACAGCGCACTTAAAATCAATCCTTTGATTTTTCTGAAAATTGACAGTGCCCCTTATAATCCCGTGTGCCTTTTGTATGAATTCTGGTTGTGTTTACTGACCTTGAAACGATTTTATGTGGTACACGGTGCTCGAAAATCTGTCAAATGTTTTAGTACGACTTTGCTAAGCTACAAACCCGCACCGCTTGATGGATTGTCGGAGCATTACGGCTATCGTAGGCAGGAGCCTCGCGGAGTGATACGTACTGTGCTTCAACATAATATTACCGTATTGTGTGTGTATAACCTCTTTTTAAGTTTTGTGGATATGTTACGTGGTTATGCTGAGGATATGTCGGCCAATTTCCACTAGAAATGCCTTTTGGTTAAACTGTCAGCAAGGAATTTGCATTTGCACTGTTAAATTTTTATATAACTTTAATGCACATAAAAAACAGCTGCTTGTTTAAGTGAAAATACATTGATTTTTTTTTGCACTAATAAAGTTGTGGAGTTGTAAAGTATTTTGTCTAGTGTCAATTATATCGTCAGTTATATCGTTATCGCAAATTTTCAAATGTATATCGTGATAAATATTTTTGGTCATATCGCCCTGCTCTACAGTACTGTATAAGCAGGAAGGTCCCTCACTGATCACATCCAGTTTCCAAACATCATGACAGTGCAACTACTCAGCTTAAAACCTCACAACTAGGGCTGTTCGATATAACCATATATATCGGATGACGATCTGCAAACGTCTATTGTTTCATATTACGCTATCGTTTGTTTCGCGGTTTCGCAAAATAAACGACAAGAATTTTTCATCATTTTTATGGTCACTGTAGTATTAATTTCTAAAAGTTCTCTCTTTCTCTTATATTTAATATATACACTACGGACGGACAAGTGACTGCTTTTATCCCCTATCATTAGCAACAACGACGGTAAAACCATCGCATGGCTCCGTTGTCCGCTTGTTTATTTTCCACATAAACCTTTCACAATAAAGCTGAAGATCCTGTTGAGATTTTTCAAAATAAACTGAATCACGTGAAAGAGTGTGCAGAGTGTTTACAGATCAGAAGCAAAAAAGAGCCGTCAGGTGCTAAAAAAATAAACCTTAGACTCAAACATTAGAACAGGCTTTTTCCCGCAGCACGCCATGTAATACATACTCACAAAGAAAATGGCGGGCGTTTCAACTGTCTAAAAATGTATAGCTTTGTGCATCAGTCAAAACACTTGACTCCAGGTACATGATGCCCAGCTGAAAACACTTCACACAAACCGAGTTGCCCGAGATTCACAGAAGTTACAGAAAATGTAAAATTTTTGTGACATATATCATTGTCGGGACGATAAATGTCTTATATCGGAATATGAGATTTTGGTCATATTGCACAGCCCTACTCATAACTATTGTGCAAAGTCACTGTGGCTAAGTATATACTTTAGTATATACAGTATATGTACAACCAAAATGCAGAAGCCCTTTTGTTCTAAACTAATTAACCATTACCTCCCAATATATTCCCCGCTCCTTTGTGCATTTTTAATTCATCTTAAAAGGAACTTTCTGTCAGTATATATACTATTTAAATATACTATCAGCAGAAGACCTCAGTGCCCTCAGAGTGTTTTTTGTTTTTGATTTGACTGTTGGCTTTTAATTACTTTCCTGTCAGCTTACACAACTATGGATCAATACATGCATAATTATTAAAATTTGGAAAATGAGTGAAAATAATTCATTATCAGACACCATTTGTGGTGATGGAGGTGATATAATTTTATTACATCACCTCCATCACCATCATATACATTCATTTAAACATCGTTACATATTTATACCTTCCATAATGCTCCATCCTCTGTGTTGTAATCTTGACTATTCCTCTTTGGTTTACTGGCTTTCTCACTAAGCCTTTTTCACTGGGCCTTACAAGGACATGCTGTGGTCTCCCTGATCATTGTAAAAACAATACACCATAAACAAAAGCTAGTACAGTTATGCTTTTGGCATTTGAAAGATAACACAATGGTCAGTATAAATATAAAACAGAAAGCTTTACATTTAGTCATATTCATAACGGAAGAAGAGTCCAGGACCAGTTTCTCTAGATTAGAGGACACATACATTAACATTATGAATAATCTCCATTATTGAAATTATTTTTTTTGCAGTGCAAGAAATAAAGATTATGAGGTCATTTAGACGTGCTTGTAATCTAGGATGGATAGTAGCATCAAAAACTGGTTGCCGTAATGAATTACAATTAAAAGATATTCAGTATATTCATGAGCAACACTTAGACCTCCCATTAATTTAATAAAGGAAAAATCATGTTATCTGGTAGTTGCCACGAGGAGTGTGATCAGAACCAGTGCACAGGGGTTTTGGGATGTCTGCTCCGAAGTCCAAGTGCAACGTCAGAGTTTTATCCCTGTCTTCACCCTGACTGTTGAGAGCCTGGCCTGAAATAATTTTGGTCTTCACTCTGCTCTGATGTAAGAGAGCAACTTTTAAATGAGCTGACCTTAATGTGGAGTGCTGGAGGGAGGACAAGAATCCTATGGATTGCATACAAAACATGAATCTTGAATTGGTTATCCCGGATGGCTGAGTATGGGAGAGCTCTGTAAAGTTTGCGATTTCCAGTTTGCATCACATTTTTTCCAAGTTTCATACAGCTTGGAGAGTAAATGGTGAGTGAAGACACTGACTTGCTACGGGGGAGTCAGTGTCTTCCATGCAAACTGAATGTGGCAGTCTGCTAAAGACTTAACCAATCACAGATTTTCACCTAATGACAGCCAGCAGCCTCCAAATACCACTCACCACCACTCACACCACCAGAATGAAAATCCCCCATTAGATACTAGAGGTTGACTGGAGGTTGTTAACCAGCTTCTAGGCTTATTTGACTGAGGTCTTAATAAATCTGGCCCTTAATCAACCGATTGTTTCATTTCAGCAGAATTTTAGAATGTAAAGCTTTGAGAGATAACTTTTGTTATTGTCCTTATGCTGTCTTACCATGCCACAGCCTTGCTGCTATATCTCTGAATAGAATAACAATTTACATATTAATCCTTTCCTTGTGACCTAGGACAGCAATGGTCAACATTACACAAACCAAAGAGCAAACAAAAATGTTATTTGTTTATGGGGGTAGAAATCATGTCATGACTGAGAAATATATGTAAGTCTTGTTAAGGCTAGAAGCAAGTGAACAGGGGTGTGGAAGTGTGTGTATAACCCCTGCTGGTTTTCAGTGATTCCAAGAGAATATTTGGGTTATCATGTCTGGAATCCCGACTAGAGATTCTTGGAACGCTGTGGCTTTTTGCCCATCCAGCTATCTAGGAAGAGGGCCCAAATCTGACACAACAGTCAGGAAGTCAGTGTGGTGTGAGCGATACAGTGGATCTTTGTGTTGAGCTCTGTAGCCCTTGTGGTGTGTGAAGGATATTTTGATCTCAAATCCCAAGACAATTATCTGTCCACCATAACCTTCACATAAACTGTCTGCATTTTACGGAAGATTCATTACAAGAATTACTCCTAATGCTAAAGTCAGTATTATCATATTTTCCTTATTGCTGTTCAGTAATGAGAAACTAAAGTGAGTTGTTACAAGAACTGTCTCATGTGTGATACAGGACATGGAGGGAAAAGTCACGTTTAACTTTTATCTCCTGTTGCTTAAACATGCAGCACTCATAACTGTTGTTAAGGCTGCAATCAAAATTATTTTCCCTTGCTGGGTATATGATGAAAAAAATATAATGGCTTTCTTTTTTTAGTAGTATGTTAGATTGCTGTATTATAATTAAAACCCATATTAGGATGTGAGGTTAGCATATGTGGAAAAATTCAATTATCCTTCTGGGAACTTTATAATGACTGTATCTAAGCAATATTAATGCAAATATTGCTTAGGTTTGTGCTAGCCGTAAAGAGAAAAACTCACAGTCACAGCATAAAGAAAGTATGAGGCTTTATGCATTAGGACATAATGAGAAAATCATCAACTTTTAGCAGGTCTCAAAATTAGGTAAATACAACCTCAGATGAACAACAATACATGATATGTACTGGGCCATAGCAACACATCCTGTTGTGTCAATGTGCTGACACAACAACAGCACGTCGTTATTTATTTGACAGAAATTGAACCAAAATACAGAAACAGTGAGTGAAAGTCCCCCCTTACTGCTTCCATAAGAATTAAGAGAGTAAGTAGAAGCCAGATGCTGCTAATCAAATGCACTTGATTAGATCATTACATCAGTGACTGTGAGCACCTCTGTAAAAGCAAAGCAGACAGTTTGGCAGTTTGTTGGTCTAGGGTTTTTAGATGTGGAAGACACAAAGAACGACACGAGCGGTGTTCCTAAAGAAGCCAATAGAAAAAGCCATCAATCTCTGAAGGATTATAAGGCCAGCTCCAAACTATTTGAAGTCCATCTTTATAGAGCTGAAAAGATTATTCACAGATGATTGCCAGTGTTTCCAGAAGTGGAAATCCCAGGAAATTCACCACAAGGGCAGACTGTTGACACAATTAAAACACACACACAAAACAAAAACAAGATCCATGTCTGTCAGCCTCAGTTAGTGCTTAACATTTAACATGCTATTAGAATAATACTGAACAAATATGGCTTGTTTTCATGCAGCCATGCTGTTCTCTCTAACAAGGACAGCATGGCTGCATGACTTAGATTTGTAAAGTTAGATTTGTAAAGTTAGATTTGTAAAGTTGCATTTGACCTCTTTTTACCAAAATATTCTTAAGTCAAATGTGAGACTATCTATACAACAGCTAGTGCTTTGGCCAAATTGGACCATGCAACAGGACAGTGATCCCAACCAGAGCAGCAATCTGCAACAGAATTACTGAAAAACAAATGAATCAGCGTGGTGCAGTGGCCCAGTCAAAGTCCATATCTCAATCCAACTTGGACCTTAAATAGAAGCCTCAATGTAGCAACGTTGTAAAAAAGAGTTAGCTAAAAGTCATACAGGAATCTATTACTTCAAGTCATTGATGCTAAAGTTGCACTGCCCAATTAACCATGGGTGTACTTAGTTTTTCACACACTGCTTCTGGCTTAGTTTTTGTCAAATAAATAATTCCATGGTGTCATGTGCTGTTGCTCATTTCTGGTTGTATTGACTTAATTGTAAGACCCGGTAAGGACTAGATATTTTTTATTATGCCCTGATACATAAAAGCTTAGAACTAACAGACGGTGTACTTTCTTTTTTTTTACCATGACCAGTGTTAGGAAGGTTACTTTCAAAATGTATTCCACTACAGATTACAGAATACATGCCGCAAAATGTATTACGTTACTCAATGACAGTAACGTATTCTGAATACATAATATATTATCAAGCTTTTTATAAAATACATAATAATAATAATGGATTGCATTTATATAGTGCTTTTCTAGACACTCAAAGCACTTTACAATTCCACTATTCATTCACTCTCACACTCTCAAATCTTAATATAAAATGAGTAACAGTAGGGTGGAGATTGAGTAAGGCTGCACTTTTTATAGCGATCTCGTATAGAAAACTATTCCGCGCTTTTATAAATGGCTCTGAACCGTAGTAAAGGGAAGTCTGGCTAATATGTCGGGTTCCGTGTCGTGCTCATAACCAAGCTCATAAACTAGCATTACTTTGTTGTCTGGGTTAACTTTGCTAGTGAGAGACAGAGAGAGGCATTGAAAGGCCGCTCCAACAGAACTTATTGTTTCGGGGAGAACTCGAACACAGTGCAGTCGAGACTTAATAGCTTACTTACAACTGGGCTATGCACAGGGCTATGCCTGTCACACCCTGCCTATTAAATTAAAAAAATTTAATAATTATTTGAACAATAATTTTAAAAAATATTTTGTCACATCATTATGCGGGCTGAAAGTAGAGGTGACATGGACCGCAAGATTGAGACACAGCCTCTTAATGCATGCTTTCTTTGGGTTTCCACCAGTGTGGAATTACCAAAAATTCCACGCCTAACATATGAAACAGGAAAAACTGCCATGTAATCCATTTATTTCAACAAAGTACTGTATTCTGAATACCACCTTTTTAAATGGTAACGGAATACAGTTACTCATGTTTTGTATTTTAAATACGTAACGCCGGTACATTTATGCCGTTACTCCCTAACACTGACCGTGACTGTATCTTAATGGTAAGGCTCTGTTAAAAAAAGATTACAAAGACAGTTACAATTATTAAATTATGTAAATAAAGAATAACATATTGAATTTTAGGTTTAGGAATTGAGTCATTTAACTTTTGAGCATTTAAGCATTGCAGAAGGAATAGAGTGTCGAACATAAAGGGTTTGCCAACCTTTAGCTACAGTTCAACACCAACAAACACAGCAATGTTAAATGCATTACTTCAGAATCAGAATCGTGTTTATTGGCCAAGTATATGTGCAGACACATACAGGGAATTTGGTTCCGGTAGATGGTGGCTCTCAAGCACAGCAATGTAAATCACACACACACACACACACACACACACACACACACACACACACACACACACACACACACATACATACGGGTCTATGTGGTATGGCGGGACTATACTACGTCAATCCGCCCGGTGGTGGTTTAAGTGGACTACCCTTTTGAAAGGACTTAGAGCCAAGGGAGCGAGGTTAAAGTGTTCGAAAAAATCTGAAAAAAATTTGGGTCACTTCAGACCTCATACACTCCCTATAGAAGTCTAGATACACTGATACACACCAACCAGACTCTATTGTGTTTTCTGGAGACATTGTCCACTTGACAACAATGTGTTTTATGAGGTCCAAAAAAAACAATATTGGGTCTTTAAAGGGACAATGATGTAATATGTAAATAGCTCATCATTACCATGAATACACATCTGACAGGACACAGGATTACTGGAACATCATTTTATTAGTGTTCTTGGATCTGAACATTAATTTTAACCATAAATAAAAAAAGAAATCTATGGACAAAAATGCCCACGCTTCCCACAGAAATATAAAAATATAGAAAACAGAAAAATTAAAAACATTTAAAATGAATTTTAATAGTTTAAAGGTAAATATTAAGGGGAGAAAATATGCATTTATAATTTTTTATTTTAAATATAACCCGTCAAAAAAAACCCTAAATAAATTAAATGTAAAAATTATGAAATACAAACTACTTCTGTATTTAACAAGAACTTTTTTTTCTTTAAACAGAACATCAGTGTTAACAACAATTGGCAATCTGACCAAGATGTAAAACCACAGCTCTCTAAACAGTTATTTTAGTTCATTTTTTTCTGCCTTTTTGCAGTTAATCCTCTGTTTCTTACAAAATCTCTTATGTTTTGAACTGTTCTTCCTGCCAACACCGGATCTTCTACCAATTTGCAATGACTGCATTCGTTTTTGGTGGCTAGTTTCCCTTCGTTTATGTGGTCTTTAAAATGCCTCATCACTGCAGCAACCTCAGCCTTGGACCACATGTTTTTGGGAGCTCTTCGGGAATTGTGGGATTGAGCAGCATTTTTCTCTGGAAGATATATAAAGTAGTAGTAGTTAAAACAAACAAAAAACCAAACAAAAAAAACAAAAAACATTTGGTGGTTAAAAGAATGGATGCTACCCTGTACTAACTTCTGAAATGTGTTGCTACCATCAATATCAAAACGAGCTAAAATTCTCTTTGAAAATTTATCAAATTTCTAAAATGAGACATTTAGTGTTCCGCTGTGAATAAAAGACTGAATAAAAAGTTGAATAAAAGTCTCTTGATGCATGCTCAATCATCCAGGTAAGTAAATCCCAAAACGTTGATTCTGTTAATCTGGACGTAGCGTTTTCAGTGGGAGAAACATTTTGTCACTCATCCAAGTGACTTTTTGCCACCACTCTGCAGTTTGCCATATGTTGCAAAGTGATGAAACAATAATAAGCTTAGAGAACCAACTGCACCCCTTACCTTCAGAGGGAGCAGCAGTCTCACTTGCTGCAGGCATTGTGAGTGGTCCTTCATCTGCTGATTACACAATTTGATTAAGTTTTAATATTTGTAACAAACATTTTATCCACAGAAACCAAGCTAGTGGTAACTTACCACAATCTACAGTGTCTTGGAGCTGCGCTGTGTTTGTGGAATCAGCTACTGCATGTACAGGCTCACTGGTGCCACACGCCAACATTGTGAGTGCTGTGTCATCATCATCTGATTCACTCTCACTGTCCTTTGTTTCAGCATCACTTAATGCAATTTCATCTGAGAAATTGTGGGAAAACCCCCCCAAAAAACCAAACACAAACCCCCCAAAAACCTCACATTAACAACGAGATATGACAAAATACAGAACAAATACTGGAAATTATAGTACATAGTTTTACTATTTAAGGCCACCACTCTGCAGTTTGCCAAATGTTGCAAAGTGATGAAACAATAGACTTCAAGAACCTTAAATCATGGACATTTAACAGAATGGTCTGTGCTTTTAGGTTTTAATTCTGTTGATAAAGCATAATATTCAACTACTGCCCTAATATTTGCTCCTTTCAATACAAACCTTCTATTTTGATCTCATCCAGTGATTTCCCCTGGATCTGGGAAAGTTGTCCTTTTTCCAGTGTTAAAAGCAGTTTGGAAATCTTGGCCAGCTGTGTTGTGGGAACTGGTAATCTGTAGAATTCGCGGTGAACGCGGATATCATGACCCAGGAAATCTGCAACCTGATCAAGTTCGTTGTTTTTCAAATTAAGGACTTGTGAGAGTGTGGCAACATGTTTTCTGAGCTGTGTCGATCTTAGATACTCAGGCTGCTTTGCTCCACACTGGTGTGCATGAACACGCAAGGAGTCCATTCCTCTGTAATGACTCATTGATCGGGGTCTTGCAAAGAGGTAGATATTAGTGGCACAAATACCACAGTCAGGCCTCCTACTAACCAGTAGTGACAGAGCATCCAGCATGCTTGGTGTTAGCAGAACTGGAACATTTCTGTCCCTTTTTCCCATTATTTCTATTCTACAGAAATAGTTACAGAGTCTCTGTTCCATTTCTGAGAGCCCCATGGCAACATCTGTGTGGAGTGCTGTTTTGTCTCTTTCAAGAAAACTTTTGAGGCGCATCTTTGAAACCTCTCCAGAACGTCTTCGGTTGAACACAATGATTTGTGAGAGTGTAACTTGTGCAAGTTGGGCATAATTCTGAGCTGTGGCTTCGTTCTCCAAGCTGCAAAAGGCACTTTCTGCAGATTTTTGAAGGTAGTGATGGAGAATCCGAACATCTTCTGTAAAGGGCAATGTTGATGGCTTGTTAAACTTTGCCTCACTCAATGTGTTCAAGGCATGGTGAGACACCATCTCAGACCATTTGGAGACATACAACTTCTTGAACGCATCAGTGGACTTGATTAGGGCTTCATCCTCTGTCATGAGGGCACGACAATGGATAATGTCAGACATTTTATGCAGTGTATGTCCCAGTTTCAGCGCAAGGCTTGGAGTTTTGTATGACAGTGTCTCTTCATCAAAACCTGAAACTTTCTTTACTGCTTGCACAACTCTCTGGAAATTAGCAGGCTTAATAGCTTCTTCCATGTTATGCACTGAGAATTCTGTGCGCAGACACAACAACAAACGTCCCGCTTCACGAAGCTTCTGTCGTATATAATCATACTTTGTAGGGTCTTGTCCATGTTTATTGTAGAGGGACTGGGCAAACTGAATAACAGTAAAGTCATTTCGCACAGCTGAGGCAATCTCATCTTGTTTCATAACAGCAAGAACCTTCCAGACTCCACTTGACACCTGCGGATAACACTGAGACTCCAGAGTTAAAGCCAGGCCGAGTACTTTGGTTCTTCCAGGTTCTTTATCCGTGTCATCTTTTGGTTTGTTAGGACATCTGCGGACATGTCTCCAAAGATCCTTGCGAACATACATCCCTTGACAATAAAAGCAATGAGCAAACTTTCCCTCTACTGCTTTAATCTTGGGTCTTCTCTTCACTTTCAGTGGTCCCACTCCACCATGCAAAACTGCAGCATTATGCTTAAAATTTCCCTTATTTCTCAATTTCTCTAACAGACTTTTACGCTCGTTTGAGTCTCTAGGCAGGGAAAATGCATGCACAACATCAGGAGCCGTTTTGTGCGTTTTCAGGTGGCGGGAAATTTTAGCTTGTGGTTTGCCACAAAAATAGCAGTAATTTCTTTTACTTAAAGTCATTTTTTCTGATTCAGTTTCGCAAAGCTCACTTTTATCTTGTGGCTTGTCCTTTGTCAAGTTGTGGATTAAATTCGTTGAATCTGATTGTTCATGCGCTTTGGAGATGTCATCTTGGCATAGCAGACCTTTTGATGTGCTTGGCAATAATGAGATGTCTTCATCTGAATCTTCATCATATGACTCTGAATCTGGCACATATTCTTCTTCTGATATGCTGTGGTTGCCATCATCATCGCTTGATATTTGATCCAGAACTGAATGTGGCAATCCATCCTCCCCTGAATATTCAGAAATTTCTTCTTTCTGGAATGTAAGAACAAAAGTTTCTTTAATTGATCAATACTTTAGACAGGTAAAAAATAAACTGAAAAAAAGTCAAGCCAAATATGAATGGGATACACACCTGTGTTGACTGGTGGCAATTCTGATTTGCCAATTTTGCAAGGCAAGATTTGTGCCAGACCCCTAAACAAACTGAAACACATTTTGATAGACTTAATTTAGCTTTGCAGTTCTATTTAAGTGAAGTAGTTTTTTGTCAAAGCATTGCAGTAATGTCAAATGCTGAAAAAAAAAAAAAAAAAAAAAAAACTGTTCACATTAAGGATATTTTAATGACTACACATACACTGCTAATCCCCCTCCCCCCCCCCCCAAAAAAGGACATCCCAGATGTGAATGAAGGAATTATTCTTATTAAATACTTTGTTCTTTAGGTAGTTGAGTGGCATGAAAGTGTGTAGTTGAATGTGTGTGGCCTCCAGATGCCTGTACGACTTCCCTACAATGCCTGGGCATGCTCGGGATGAGGTGGCGGATGGTCTCCTGAAGGATCTCCTCCAAGACCTGGACTAAAGCATCTGCCAACCCCTGGACAGTTTGTGGTGGATGGAGTGAGACATGATGTCCCAGATGTGCTCAATTGGATTCAGGTCTGGGGAACAGGCGGGCCAGTCCATAGCATCAATGCCTTTGTCATGGAGGAACTGCTGACATACTCCAGCCACATGAGGCCCAGTGTCGTCTCGCATTAGGTGGACCCCAGGGCCAAATGCACCAGCATGTGGTCTCACAAAGGGTCCGAGGACCTCATCTTGTTACCCAATGACAGTCAGGCTCTCTGGCAGGCACAGAAATGCCACCCCTCACCATTACTGACCCACTGCCAATATGATCATGCTGGAGGATGTTGCAGGCAGCAGAACATTCCCCACGGCATCTCCAGACTGTCACGTGCTCAGTTTGAACCTCCTTTCAGCTGTGAGGAGCATAGGGTGCCCGTGCTGAAGTTGCCAAACTTTGTGTTTTCTGGCAAATGCCAAACATCCTGCATGGTGTTGGACTGCAAGCTCAATCCCCACCTGTGGATGCTGGACCCTCAAGCCACCCTCATGAAGTCAGTTTCTGACCATTTGAGCAGACAGATGCACATTTGTGGCCTGTTTGAGGTCATTTTGCAGGGCTCCTCTTGTTCCTCCTTGCACAAAGGTGGAGGTAGCGGTCCTGCTGCTGGGTTGTTGCCCTCCTATGGCCTACTCCACATCCAGGTAGCACCTCCATGCTCTGGACACTACACTAACAGACACAGCAAACCTTCTTGCCACAGCTCACATTGATGTGCTACGCTAGATGAGCTGCACTACCTGAGCCCCTTGTGTGGGTTGTAGACTGTCTCATGCTACCACTAAAATGAAATCACCGCCAGCATTCAAAAGTGACCATAACATCAGCCAGAAAGCATAGGTGCTGAGAAGTGGTCTGTGGTCACCACCTGCAGAACCAGTCCTTTATTATGGTGAATTGACTATAATTTCCACTTGTTGTCTACTCTATTTGCAAAACAGCATGTGAAACTGGTTGTCAGTGTTACTTCCTAAGTGAACAGTTTGATTTCACAGAAGTGTGACTGACTTGGAGTAACATCGCATTGTTTAAGTGTTCCCTTTATTATTTTGAGCAGTTTATGTTATGGAATGGGGAATTGAGGACAATCCCAAGTATACCATTTTTACAAGGTCCTGCACCAATGAGGTAATACTGCATTTCTTTAATTAGACGTGACCACCCATTAATTAAAAAGGGAGCAGTGTTCATTTCAGCACGTCTTAACTTGTTGAACTCTATTAATGCTTTTTACTATACACTGTACCTATTCACTAAATGTCTCACCTTTGCACTTAAAGCCAAGCCACTTGAGGGAGGAAACCGGTCCCACACACTGAATGCACTTGTCCAAAGATGATATTGTTGTGCACACCAGACGATGATTGTGACACTGTTAGCAAAATATTGCAACATTTATTTGTTTTGGACAGTTGGAAAGGTGTGTTTTCAATTCAGTTGCAGATATCAACTAATAAACTTCGTCCATGTAAATCACATCACACCCAGGTGACTGCCAAACACACACACACACAGCATCCATAAAGAATGATGATAGATTAAATTATTAGTTCATTAAGTGGTACACTGGATTATATTTACCCTTTCAGGCTCTGGATGTTTCAGGTCCAGATCATTGTTTGGAAAGCTGTTTGGTTGCGGCTTTAGGCAGCTCACAGTCTTCTGAATCTGGCTGGTCTCAGTCTTCGTGTGTAACAGATAGAGAATGAAGACAAAAGAACAGTAATCTGACAGTTACTAAAAATGCATCACTCAAGAGGATGAATAGACCATTTCACTATCGGCAAATAGCGTAAGGTACACATCGTGCATGAGAAACATTCATTAAAATCTGTCCTAGGTCAATGTTACCTCTTCAAAATCTTGCACTGAAGAAGAATGCATGGCTTCTGAGCCTTGCTGAGGCATTTCTTCATCAAGATCCTGCAACAAAGAAAAGATGGCACAAAGATTAGACCAAGTGCTCTTCTTGCAACTGTACTGGGCAGGCCTGTGCTTCTGTTTTTAATTTGCATGTGTGTGTGTGTGTGTGGGGGGGGGCTTTCCACTCAAGAAATGTTTTCTTCTGAAAAAAATACTGGCTACAATAGTTAACAACTGATTCCTTTGCAATCATCCATCCTCTTCCACTTATCCTTATCAGGATTGTGGGGTAGCAGTTTTGGGGCCTATACCAGCTACCATAGGGCAGTACAACCTGGACAGATCACCAGTCTAACATGGAAGGACAAGCATTTGCATTCACACCAAAGGGCAGTTTTGAATCACCAGTTAACCTAACCCCATAAGCTACATCTTTGGACTGTGGGAAGAAGCCAGAGTACACAGCCAGAGAGAGCCCATGCACTAAAGCAGTAAAAAGTGCCTAAAAGAAGTTAAGAAGTTGTATAGTACTATCTATCTTAATGTTCAAGCCTGAGTTTCAAAAAATTTCAACATAGAAACAAAGCACATGCAGTCAGTTCTGCATGCTGTAGGTCAAACTGTCAAGACATACGAGAAGACCCCTCCTAAAACCAGAGTGATGTCACCATGAAGCAAACTTTGACGGAGTCCCCCAATAACAGTGTGGTCCTCCTAAGTCACATTTGGGTGGTTAACACACACACACACACACACACACACACACTCAGATGTTATCCAGACTTGCACTTTGAAACAATGAAAAGGACCTACAAGCCACAGTCCATGTAAATCACATCACACCCAGGTGACTGCCAAACACACACACACACAGCATCCATAAGGAATGATGATAGATTAAATTATTAGTTCATTAAGTGGTACACTGGATTATATTTACCCTTTCAGGCTCTGGATGTTTCAGGTCCAGATCATTGTTTGGAAAGCTGTTTGGTTGCGGCTTTAGGCAGCTCACAGTCTTCTGAATCTGGCTGGTCTCAGTCTTCGTGTGTAACAGATAGAGAATGAAGACAAAAGAACAGTAATCTGACAGTTACTAAAAATGCATCACTCAAGAGGATGAATAGACCATTTCACTATTGGCAAATAGCGTAAGGTACACATCGTGCATGAGAAACATTCATTAAAATCTGTCCTAGGTCAATGTTACCTCTTCAAAATCTTGCACTGAAGAAGAATGCATGGCTTCTGAGCCTTGCTGAGGCATTTCTTCATCAAGATCCTGCAACAAAGAAAAGATGGCACAAAGATTAGACCAAGTGCTCTTCTTGCAACTGTACTGGGCAGTCCTGTGCTTCTGTCTTTAATTTGCATGTGTGTGTGTGTGTGTGTGTGTGTGTGTGGGGGGGGGGGGGGCTTTCCACTCAAGAAATGTTTTCTTCTGAAAAAAATACTGGCTACAATAATTAACAACTGATTCCTTTGCAATCATCCATCCTCTTCCACTTATCCTTATCAGGATTGTGGGGTAGCAGTTTTGGGGCCTATACCAGCTACCATAGGGCAGTACAACCTGGACAGATCGCCAGTCTAACATGGAAGGACAAGCATTTGCATTCACACCAAAGGGCAGTTTTGAATCACCAGTTAACCTAACCCCATAAGCTACATCTTTGGACTGTGGGAAGAAGCCAGAGTACACAGCCAGAGAGAGCCCATGCACTACAGCAGTAAAAAGTGCCTAAAACAAGTTAAGAAGTTGTATAGTACTATCTATCTTAATGTTCAAGCCTGAGTTTCAAAAAATTTCAACATAGAAACAAAGCACATGCAGTCAGCTCTGCATGCTGTAGGTCAAACTGTCAAGACATACGAGAAGACCCCTCCTAAAACCAGAGTGATGTCACCATGAAGCAAACTTTGACGGAGTCCCCCAATAACAGTGTGGTCCTCCTAAGTCACATTTGGGTGGTTAACACACACACACACACACACACACACACACTCAGATGTTATCCAGACTTGCACTTTGAAACAATGAAAAGGACCTACAAGCCACGGTCCATGTAAATCACATCACACCCAGGTGACTGCCAAACACACACACACACAGCATCCATAAAGAATGATGATAGATTAAATTATTAGTTCATTAAGTGGTACACTGGATTATATTTACCCTTTCAGGCTCTGGATGTTTCAGGTCCAGATCATTGTTTGGAAAGCTGTTTGGTTGCGGCTTTAGGCAGCTCACAGTCTTCTGAATCTGGCTGGTCTCAGTCTTCGTGTGTAACAGATAGAGAATGAAGACAAAAGAACAGTAATCTGACAGTTACTAAAAATGCATCACTCAAGAGGATGAATAGACCATTTCACTATCGGCAAATAGCGTAAGGTACACATCGTGCATGAGAAACATTCATTAAAATCTGTCCTAGGTCAATGTTACCTCTTCAAAATCTTGCACTGAAGAAGAATGCATGGCTTCTGAGCCTTGCTGAGGCATTTCTTCATCAAGATCCTGCAACAAAGAAAAGATGGCACAAAGATTAGACCAAGTGCTCTTCTTGCAACTGTACTGGGCAGGCCTGTGCTTCTGTTTTTAATTTGCATGTGTGTGTGGGGGGGGGGCCTTTCCACTCAAGAAATGTTTTCTTCTGAAAAAAATACTGGCTACAATAGTTAACAACTGATTCCTTTGCAATCATCCATCCTCTTCCACTTATCCTTATCAGGATTGTGGGGTAGCAGTTTTGGGGCCTATACCAGCTACCATAGGGCAGTACAACCTGGACAGATCACCAGTCTAACATGGAAGGACAAGCATTTGCATTCACACCAAAGGGCAGTTTTGAATCACCAGTTAACCTAACCCCATAAGCTACATCTTTGGACTGTGGGAAGAAGCCAGAGTACACAGCCAGAGAGAGCCCATGCACTAAAGCAGTAAAAAGTGCCTAAAACAAGTTAAGAAGTTGTATAGTACTATCTATCTTAATGTTCAAGCCTGAGTTTCAAAAAATTTCAACATAGAAACAAAGCACATGCAGTCAGCTCTGCATGCTGTAGGTCAAACTGTCAAGACATACGAGAAGACCCCTCCTAAAACCAGAGTGATGTCACCATGAAGCAAACTTTGACGGAGTCCCCCAATAACAGTGTGGTCCTCCTAAGTCACATTTGGGTGGTTAACACACACACACACACACACACACACACTCAGATGTTATCCAGACTTGCACTTTGAAACAATGAAAAGGACCTACAAGCCACAGTCCATGTAAATCACATCACACCCAGGTGACTGCCAAACACACACACACACAGCATCCATAAGGAATGATGATAGATTAAATTATTAGTTCATTAAGTGGTACACTGGATTATATTTACCCTTTCAGGCTCTGGATGTTTCAGGTCCAGATCATTGTTTGGAAAGCTGTTTGGTTGCGGCTTTAGGCAGCTCACAGTCTTCTGAATCTGGCTGGTCTCAGTCTTCGTGTGTAACAGATAGAGAATGAAGACAAAAGAACAGTAATCTGACAGTTACTAAAAATGCATCACTCAAGAGGATGAATAGACCATTTCACTATTGGCAAATAGCGTAAGGTACACATCGTGCATGAGAAACATTCATTAAAATCTGTCCTAGGTCAATGTTACCTCTTCAAAATCTTGCACTGAAGAAGAATGCATGGCTTCTGAGCCTTGCTGAGGCATTTCTTCATCAAGATCCTGCAACAAAGAAAAGATGGCACAAAGATTAGACCAAGTGCTCTTCTTGCAACTGTACTGGGCAGTCCTGTGCTTCTGTCTTTAATTTGCATGTGTGTGTGTGTGTGTGTGTGGGGGGGGGGGGGGGGGGGGGGGCTTTCCACTCAAGAAATGTTTTCTTCTGAAAAAAATACTGGCTACAATAATTAACAACTGATTCCTTTGCAATCATCCATCCTCTTCCACTTATCCTTATCAGGATTGTGGGGTAGCAGTTTTGGGGCCTATACCAGCTACCATAGGGCAGTACAACCTGGACAGATCGCCAGTCTAACATGGAAGGACAAGCATTTGCATTCACACCAAAGGGCAGTTTTGAATCACCAGTTAACCTAACCCCATAAGCTACATCTTTGGACTGTGGGAAGAAGCCAGAGTACACAGCCAGAGAGAGCCCATGCACTACAGCAGTAAAAAGTGCCTAAAACAAGTTAAGAAGTTGTATAGTACTATCTATCTTAATGTTCAAGCCTGAGTTTCAAAAAATTTCAACATAGAAACAAAGCACATGCAGTCAGCTCTGCATGCTGTAGGTCAAACTGTCAAGACATACGAGAAGACCCCTCCTAAAACCAGAGTGATGTCACCATGAAGCAAACTTTGACGGAGTCCCCCAATAACAGTGTGGTCCTCCTAAGTCACATTTGGGTGGTTAACACACACACACACACACACACACACACTCAGATGTTATCCAGACTTGCACTTTGAAACAATGAAAAGGACCTACAAGCCACGGTCCATGTAAATCACATCACACCCAGGTGACTGCCAAACACACACACACACAGCATCCATAAAGAATGATGATAGATTAAATTATTAGTTCATTAAGTGGTACACTGGATTATATTTACCCTTTCAGGCTCTGGATGTTTCAGGTCCAGATCATTGTTTGGAAAGCTGTTTGGTTGCGGCTTTAGGCAGCTCACAGTCTTCTGAATCTGGCTGGTCTCAGTCTTCGTGTGTAACAGATAGAGAATGAAGACAAAAGAACAGTAATCTGACAGTTACTAAAAATGCATCACTCAAGAGGATGAATAGACCATTTCACTATCGGCAAATAGCGTAAGGTACACATCGTGCATGAGAAACATTCATTAAAATCTGTCCTAGGTCAATGTTACCTCTTCAAAATCTTGCACTGAAGAAGAATGCATGGCTTCTGAGCCTTGCTGAGGCATTTCTTCATCAAGATCCTGCAACAAAGAAAAGATGGCACAAAGATTAGACCAAGTGCTCTTCTTGCAACTGTACTGGGCAGGCCTGTGCTTCTGTTTTTAATTTGCATGTGTGTGTGTGTGTGGGGGGGGGGGCTTTCCACTCAAGAAATGTTTTCTTCTGAAAAAAATACTGGCTACAATAGTTAACAACTGATTCCTTTGCAATCATCCATCCTCTTCCACTTATCCTTATCAGGATTGTGGGGTAGCAGTTTTGGGGCCTATACCAGCTACCATAGGGCAGTACAACCTGGACAGATCACCAGTCTAACATGGAAGGACAAGCATTTGCATTCACACCAAAGGGCAGTTTTGAATCACCAGTTAACCTAACCCCATAAGCTACATCTTTGGACTGTGGGAAGAAGCCAGAGTACACAGCGAGAGAGCCCATGCACTAAAGCAGTAAAAAGTGCCTAAAACAAGTTAAGTTGTATAGTACTATCTATCTTAATGTTCAAGCCTGAGTTTCAAACCACATAGAAACAAAGCACATGTAGTCAGTTCTGCATGCTGTAGGTCAAACTGTCAAGAAATACGAGAAGACCCCTCCTAAAACCAGAGTGATGTCACCATGAAGCAAACTTTGACGGAGTCTCCCAATAACAGTGTGGTCCTCCTAAGTCACATTTGGGTGGTTAACACACACACACACACTCAGATGTTATCCAGACTTGCACTTTGAAACAATGAAAAGGACCTACAAGCCACAGTCCATGTAAATCACATCACACCCAGGTGACTGCCAAACACAAACACACACACAGCATCCATAAAGAATGATGATAGATTAAATTATTAGTTCATTAAGTGGTACACTGGATTATATTTACCCTTTCAGGCTCTGGATGTTTCAGGTCCAGATCATTGTTTGGAAAGCTGTTTGGTTGCGGCTTTAGGCAGCTCACAGTCTTCTGAATCTGGCTGGTCTCAGTCTTCGTGTGTAACAGATAGAGAATGAAGACAAAAGAACAGTAATCTGACAGTTACTAAAAATGCATCACTCAAGAGGATGAATAGACCATTTCACTATCGGCAAATAGCGTAAGGTACACATCGTGCATGAGAAACATTCATTAAAATCTGTCCTAGGTCAATGTTACCTCTTCAAAATCTTGCACTGAAGAAGAATGCATGGCTTCTGAGCCTTGCTGAGGCATTTCTTCATCAAGATCCTGCAACAAAGAAAAGATGGCACAAAGATTAGACCAAGTGCTCTTCTTGCAACTGTACTGGGCAGTCCTGTGCTTCTGTCTTTAATTTGCATGTGTGTGTGTGTGTGTGGGGGGGGGCTTTCCACTCAAGAAATGTTTTCTTCTGAAAAAAATACTGGCTACAATAATTAACAACTGATTCCTTTGCAATCATCCATCCTCTTCCACTTATCCTTATCAGGATTGTGGGGTAGCAGTTTTGGGGCCTATACCAGCTACCATAGGGCAGTACAACCTGGACAGATCACCAGTCTAACATGGAAGGACAAGCATTTGCATTCACACCAAAGGGCAGTTTTGAATCACCAGTTAACCTAACCCCATAAGCTACATCTTTGGACTGTGGGAAGAAGCCAGAGTACACAGCCAGAGAGAGCCCATGCACTAAAGCAGTAAAAAGTGCCTAAAACAAGTTAAGAAGTTGTATAGTACTATCTATCTTAATGTTCAAGCCTGAGTTTCAAAAAATTTCAACATAGAAACAAAGCACATGCAGTCAGCTCTGCATGCTGTAGGTCAAACTGTCAAGACATACGAGAAGACCCCTCCTAAAACCAGAGTGATGTCACCATGAAGCAAACTTTGACGGAGTCCCCCAATAACAGTGTGGTCCTCCTAAGTCACATTTGGGTGGTTAACACACACACACACACACACTCAGATGTTATCCAGACTTGCACTTTGAAACAATGAAAAGGACCTACAAGCCACGGTCCATGTAAATCACATCACACCCAGGTGACTGCCAAACACACACACACACACAGCATCCATAAAGAATGATGATAGATTAAATTATTAGTTCATTAAGTGGTACACTGGATTATATTTACCCTTTCAGGCTCTGGATGTTTCAGGTCCAGATCATTGTTTGGAAAGCTGTTTGGTTGCGGCTTTAGGCAGCTCACAGTCTTCTGAATCTGGCTGGTCTCCGTCTTCGTGTGTAACAGATAGAAAATGAATATACAGTGCATTTTTGAAGAGGCTTTTGAAACATTAAATAAACTGTATGAGAAAGATAAGTTTCAAGCTATTGTCTTTAAAATATTCACTGTCATGTATAGAGAATTTAAGGCCCTATGATTAAGAGACAAATAGTCAGTGTGATTTCTTTATTTTTTAAGCCATTGCTAAAGGAGTAAAACAATCACCTGTAGCAGCAACGAACTGTCACTAGGGCCCATTTATCTTCAAGGGACAAAATTTAAAATGAATCTAACTAAAGAGGCTACACAGCAAAATCTCCAGTGTTAAATTAACACTAGAGAGTGTCTATATGGGTCCACACAACACTGTTGAGTGTTGAATTAACACTTTTGACAGTGTTATATGTTTAAAAGTAACCTAGTCAGTTTTGAAGATTAACAAAGACTAACACTGAGCAGTGCTGATTTTCTAACACTGGAATATTTCTAACATTTTGAGTTATTTTCCAGTGTTAGAAAATCAGCACTGCTCAGTGTTAGCCATTGTTAATCTTCAAAACTGACTAGGTTACTTTTAAACATATAACACTGTCAAAAGTGTTAATTTAACACTCAACAGTGTTGTATTTAACACTCAGAGGTGTGGACCCTTATAGACACTCTCCAGTGTTAATTTAACACTGGAGATTTTGCTGTGTAGAATCACATTAAACATCAATCACTGTTAAAATTTAGAAACCGAAAGCCATTTTTTATTTCTGCATACCTGCTGATATTTTTTTAGTGCTTTTAGAGGGCTTTGATGTGGCAGCCATCACAATTGCCTGTTTTCCATTAGTACCTACCCCTGTTTTTCCAGTAGGTTATAGTACCATGTAGTTTTTCAGTAACTACTGCACCAAGGTTCCAAGTGATCCAAAGTGATCAGAAAATTTGACATAGACTGAATGCCACCAGGTGGCTGGTCAATGGTGTCACTCGATAAGTTATGAGTGCGCCTCCTTCGTGAAAATCCAAGCCATCATTTTTGAAACTCTGAAATGTTTGAAATAGCGACCAAAATTAACAGCGTGATCCCTGAATTGAACACTAAAGTATAGACTGAGCAGCAGGCATTTTGTCACCTTGACGTCCATGCTTGCTGTGGCATTTATATCACTGGATGCTCGGCTGCATTGCTATAGTTACCCCAGGCACAGTAGGTGATACTCAATTTCAGTGAAAAACTAGATGCCCTAAGTCACGTTAAGCCAATTTGAGTAGGTACAAATGTAAAAATGGCTTAGGGTATGCAATTTATCAGTTCCAAAAAGTACAATTGTAGAAATACCTTGCATCTCCAGAGCCAATCCGAGTCACCATAATTATAGTCTATTTCTTCGCCTGGACTTATGTCTCTGCTTGCAAATAAGCATAGATGGGGCTTTCCATTGATATTTAATATTTTCATCTTAGCACTTGGACTGATGTGGTTGTCGTTGACAAGTCTGCCTAATGACCCATCTTCTTGAGATGCATCCACACTGTGGGGTTAGGCAAAAAAGTATTAGCTTAACTAGTTAGTTAGGAAGCTTTTTTTTTCATAAATCAAAAGCAATGTGTCATTTAATCTTAATCAAACTACACTGATATAATACGCACCACCAGAGTTTTCCATCAAACTTGAATTCAAACATGAACACCTTCAGGCTGTCATGATAAACTCTGTGTCTCCGCTCACATTCTTCTTTTGTTATGAGTTTACCTCTGTATTCCAAAAGAAAGTCTCCTTTTTGGAATGGAACAGTCGTGAAAATGCCCCGACCTGAATTGCAGAGGCATACCAAGTGAGTGACAAAAGACAAAGTGACAAACTCCAAATCTAATCCAAACTAAAGACCAACTTACCTTTGAAGGCATTTATGTAGTGGATATCAAGTCCCAGTTTGTCCCTTCCAGCAGAAACATGACAGACTGCATCCTCCCGTGGAGGAATGCGTCTCCTTCGCATGTTCTCCTGTACGATTGGCTGTATTACCAAAGCATATAAAGTATTACGATTATCGTCATCATTGTCATCATCATCAGTAGTAGCAGAACTAGCAGTAGTGTAGTTTACAGCATAAACACAGCTGACTTATTCATAGTGCTAATTTATGCCTTCTTTTAAAATGTTAAAGGCCTAGTACTCAAAATGGCGACATGTGACATTTCTGTAATGGCGACTGCAGAGAGTGATACAAGTACTGAGAAAGCTTAGGCATCAAAACTGTAAGAAGTTTTTTCTTCAGGCATATAAATAAATACACGACTAAATACACTTATACCCTTGCTTTTATTTTAGGGCTGTCAGCAGAATGGACAGACATTGGACAAACTGCCCGAAATTAGCTAACAGCGACATCAGGGATTTTGACTCAGACTGCGCTGGTTTAATTGTTAATCGCGTTAGTCGCGATGTCGGCATTAACACGTTTAAGCCACAATAATGCTTTAACACCGAGTAAATCCTAACACGGGTTAGCCCGCTTTATCGCGTTGACGCGGTTAGTCGTCAGCCCTATTTTATTTACTCAATGACAAACGCTGGGGCCGTTTTACTTCTTCAAAGACTCACTAACAGTCCATAAAGCATAAATTAAACCAGTTTAATATAGGCCTGTGCACCTATAATTTCATATAGTATTAAAGTCATGGTGCATTTTACATTAAAAAAGGCTTACCTTTGTGTTTTTAATCCGTCTTCGTATTGCCGTCGACATACACTTGTTAAAGGGCACGCGCGCGAAAGTTGTGGCGCCGTTTCCTGTAGGTACCGCCTATATATATAGCCTACCAATCACAATGACTTCCGGCCGTGTGTATTGAAAATGTGTATTAAATTGCAGTACCTACACACATCCACTCTAACTCGAAACGTCGCTGTGCAATACACTGGAATACACAAAAATCAGGTGAGGGGTATAGGTGGACTTTTAAGAAAATCAGAAAATCTTTTAATTATAGTTTAATAAATGAATTTACACTACAGTTTAAGCAAATACAGGTCAAAAGATAAATAATGACCTCATAAGAAGTAGAAAAAATTATTATTTAGACACTTAAAAATGCATTTACAAGTCATGTTTTAGGGGGACACATGAATACACAGCAAAAAGTCGAAATGTCCCCGGAGCCCAGGTACAGCGCAGGTCAAATGTCAATCCATACCACATAGACGCACTCACACACACACACACACACACACACACACACACACACACACACACACACACACACACACACACACACACGTGTCTATATATACACATTACACATACATACACAAAGCTGTGTAAACCAACTATAAATAACAAATCTAACTTATATACATAAAATACAGAAATGAATGAGGTGGAATGAATACTACAAAATGTACATAAGCTGCAGTTGCAGTCTGGCAGTGGGAGCAGTGTGACAGGTCAACTGTTAAGAAGGGAGATGGCGAGGGGAAAGAAACTGTTCCTGTGTCGGGTGGTCCTGCAGGCTTCTGTACCGTCTGCCAGAGGGCAGCAGATCAAAAAGTCTGTGTGCAGGGTGTGAGGGGTCTGTGATGATTTTCCCTGCCCGTTTCCTGGTTCTTGAGAGGTACAGATCCTGGATGGAGGGCAGGGGGGTGCCGCTGATCCTTTCTGCTGCCCTTACAGTCCGCTGCAGTCTGCTCCTGTCCTGTTTAGTGGCTGCTCCATACCAGACTGTGATGGAGGAGCACAGGACAGACTCAATGACCGCAGTGTAGAACTGGATCAGCAGCTCCTGTGGAAGACTGTACTTCCCCAGTCGTCTCAGGAAGTACATCCTCTGCTGGGTCTTTTTGAGGATGGAGTTGATGTTGGTCTCCCACTTCAGGTCCTGGGAGATGGTTGTACCCAGGAACTTGAAGGTCTTCACAGTTGACACAGGGCTGTCTGATATGGTCAGGGGGAGCAGAGTTGAGGGATGTCTCCTGAAGTCCACTGTCATCTCTACAGTCTTAAGAGTGTTCAGCTCCAGATTGTGCTGACTGCACCAGAGTACCAGCCGCTCAACTTCTTGCCGGTATGCAGACTCATCACCATCTTGAATGAGGCCAATGACAGTGGTGTCATCTGCAAACTTTAGGAGTTTGACAGCCGAGTTCTTGGAGGTGCAGTCGTTAGTGTAGAGGGAGAATAGTAGTGGTGAGAGGACACATCCTTGAGGGGCACCAATACTACTTGCATTCAACATTGCTTCAAGCAGTTTCTTCTATCTTTTGCTCTCCTACATCCAGTCATGTTTCTGATCTGCAGCTATTTAGCTCTGTTGTGATATGTTCCACAAGGTTTTCTCCCTGAAAAAATAGAATGTATGTTTCAATATGCTACATGTTGTCTGTTTACCATTTTCAACCAAATATTTCTCTTTGTCCCATCCCACTCCAACACTACCTTCTTTTATGATCTTTGTCTTCATCCTTTTTCTCTGCCCACACACTCTCTTTTTCTGTTCCATTTCCCTTTCACTTCTCCTTCTACTCTGTCTCCTATTTTTTTTCCTCACAGTGACAGGAAAGCCCTTTTTCATTGTGTCTAGTTTATCCCACCGCTGGCTGTTTGGCTGGGAGGGATGTCGATTCTATGGCTGGGCAGGCTTCTTCTTTGGATGTGGGAGCCTCATCACAATGACTGTGGTCAGCCTGGACCGGTATCTCAAGATTTGCCATCTCCGATATGGTGCGTAACTAACAACTCAGCAAATTTTCATAAACATCAGATGTTCATATACACTTACATACTTTAAAGGGAACCAAAGTATTTTGCCAGTATCTCAGAATTAAAAATACCCTGACTGGGAGAGCAACATGGGGTTAGTATCTTGCCCAAGGATATTTGGCATGCAGACTAGGGGTAAGCCAGGAATCGAACCACCAAGCTTCCGAGCAGTGGGTGACCTGCTCTGCCGCCTGAGCTACAGCCACCCCTGTAAACATACAAAAAGACGTACAAAAAAAAAAATGAACAGAAAATGAGTGGCTGTTGCTTGAATCTTATTCGACAGATTTTACCTAACCAAACAAAAGCAGATGCAACCACCAGGTACTTACTTAATTTTCCAGTATGCTTATAAATTCACCAGTATGCTTATAAATTCACCACATAACAAGACATCCATCCTTTTTTCTCCGTTTTATCTCTGTAATTTTTTTTTAGAATTGATCTTTTTCTCATACTGAGGCTGCTGGCTTGTGACTAGCTCTGAGCTTTAGCCTCTTAAAATGTAAATTTTTAGATGGTTGAGGTAATATAAGTTTCTGATTAGGTTTATTGTTGAATGTGTTTATGATGGACCCCCTGCAAATAACTGTAATAAATGCTTTCAGTCACAGTTACAATGCTAATTTCATTTAACATGTACAGATGTTGCAAACCTGGAATATGTACAGTGGTCCCTCGCTATAACACGGTTCACCTTTCGCGGCCTCGTTGTTTCGCAGATTTTTTTTGTGCAATTATGCATGTTGTTTTTGTTTGTTTGTTTTACAGCGCATGGTGTTCTGGGTACTGATTGGCTGTAGACCATTGTCAATCAATCTCGTGCTGTGTCTCCTGTACAGTACAGAATGTGTTCAGCTTGTCAAATTTACATAAATATTTGATCGCTAGCAGTGTGTTTCTGAAGTGCTGTACTGTATGTTTGTAAGTTTTATGTCCAACAAACACAACGTCAACGAAACGTTTTTCACCGTCAAAGGCACCTGGGGTGAAAAGTGTGAACATTTCCATGCCTGTCTGAGAAAAGTGTATAAAGTGTGTAGTGAGGAATTTTACAGCCTTAAAACATCTATAATAATTGTAAAAAAATGGCTCTACTTCGCGGATTTCACTTGTCGCGGGTTATTTTTTAGAACGTAACTCCTGTGATAAACAAGGGACCACTGAATTTGTTGATTTTCATGTAAAAAAGATATGAATAGGTCTGCAGTCTAGATCCAAACCTGTGACTATAACTACGTATTTAAATGATCACAATTTAATAAAAGGAGTTATTCCTGAATCACTGGCCATTTCTTGACAAGGTTTAGATTTACCTTCACATGAGTTATAGGCCATAAATGATGCTCTAACAAAACATCTGTAAGCCTGTATTGCACAAATATCTAGGTTCATGATCTACTGTAAGTGCTCCCGTTACTTTTTAATTTCCATTCAGTTCCCACACCATTATAGTGTACATTACTATAATGGTGTGGGAACCCCCCATCATAAACATCAGATTAAGGGGGGCTCCCCATCATCTGATCCCTGCAGTGTTTTGTGAAACAAAACAGTGCAGCACTCCACTGCACTGTTTTGTGAAGGGATGGGGCTTTTAGCCTCCAGAGTATAGTATTTGTTATTAGCCTATAACCACAGCTAAGCCGTTATAACACTGTATTGTAATTCTTTTAAATTAAATTCCTTTTCAGTCATTCATAGTCAAACACAATAATACAAATGTGTAAGATCCCAGAATTAAAATATTCCACTACAGTAGTTTAATACTTTTTTTTTGTTTACTGATGTCAACAACATACCTTTTGATGTGAAGAGTCATTGACTACAGATGATTATTTTTTTTAATACTCAGTATTTTTCTAGGAATTTTTGTAAGTCTCTTACTACATCTAATGCTCTGAATCCTTTTCACTTGTGGCATAGAAAATTAGTCTGGCAGTCAAAATGTACCATTTAACCAACATTAGTCTTGGGGTTTCTTTCTCCAATCCTAGGTGCATGGCTAAAACGCCACCACGCGTTCCTGTGCCTGGCCTTTGTATGGGTGTATGCAGCCTTCTGGGCCACAATGCCCCTGGTGGGCTGGGGAAATTATGCTCCGGAGCCCTTTGGGACCTCTTGTACCCTGGACTGGTGGTTGGCTCAAGCCTCAGTGTCTGGCCAGAGCTTCGTCATGGCCATTTTGTTCTTCTGTCTTATACTCCCTGCAGGGATGATTGTCTTCTCTTATGTTATGATCATCTTCAAGGTCAAGTCATCTGCTAAAGAAATTTCACATTATGATGCACGCATCAAAAACAGCCACACCCTTGAGATGAAACTCACAAAGGTAGGTCCAACATTAGTGATCATGGAAGTGGAACAAAGAGCAAAGATTTTTGAGTGCTACTCAGTCCAAATTTATGATCAGAATATAATTTTGTGTCCAGGTGGCAATGGTGATCTGCACAGGCTTCTTGATAGCCTGGATCCCTTATGCAGTGGTGTCAGTGGTGTCAGCATTTGGTGAGCCAGACTCAGTGCCCATCCCTGTGTCTGTTGTTCCTACGTTGCTGGCCAAATCCTCCGCAATGTACAATCCCATTATCTACCAGCTTGTGCACCTGAAAATCTCAGCCTCCTGTTTTAAGGTTATGAAGAAACAAAGGCATTTTAGAAAGTCAAGGTAAAACTAGCCTTTATACATACATAAAGACATTTTCTGAAATGTTTTAGCAGTGGGAAAATTTTTCCTTGATGCTTTCTGCTAGAAAACAATCTTTAGCCCAGAACAGATCATGGTTATAGGATTTCACCCTTTCAAAAACCTCTTTTGGAGTCGAACAAAGCCTTGGCAATCAGGATTCAAAGAAAATAATCTGTGCTCAAAACTATTTCCAGAAAAGTGTTTAGCACAAAATATAGGATTAATGCTGAGGCCTTGAGATTAGTCAGCAACCCTCTGGCAACCTCCGGTCACTGGGAGAGAATGTGTATTCATTGACTGGGAGAAATCCCAGATCCCAAATCAAAGAGTATGGTGCACCTGAAATCTCCTTGCAATTGCTTTGGTGACTAGCGGATTGCTGTCAATGATAGTTTGCATGGCACATACCAGCCTGTCTGCCATGCCATGCCAGCCTGTCTGTAAAACTTAGTAACTAATCAGCAAGCAGCAGCAAGAAACTTGGAAATATGTGATGAAAACTGGAAACAAAAGACCATGAAGACCATTTACCATGAAAGTCAATGTTGGACCTTATGAAATTTGTTGGTTACAGCGGTAAGGGTACAAGCAACTATGGGCAACCTCAGCAACCTACTACTAGTGATCAAAACAATCACAGGGAGATTTTTGCAATGTATTCTGTTTTTGACCAGTTTCACGTAGTGACAGTATGGAACCGCCCCCAGTCACCTGCCAGCTGGCCACATCTGGAACATTAGATTTTTCCCTAGTAATCAGTGCTTATTAGAGGGCCAGTGACTGGTTTCTAGGCCTGAGTGACTAGGTCATAGCAATCTATTTCACAGCACTACACAGAAAAGCAACCTTTAGCAACAACTTACAGTTGGTCAGGGAATACTCATTTTTCTCTTGTGACCTGTGGTTTCTAGGTGGTCTGGTTGCCCACTGACCTCTAGGTTTGTGTGATTGGGGCCTTAGGTTTTGGAGCAACCTCTATAAGGTTAGGAATGAGTTTTATTTTAGCCACATGCTAAATAGGTACATTTCATAAAGTAGAGACGCAAGCCTTTAGGGATTGCGTCAGGAAGGGCATCTGGTGTAAAAAATCAGATCATATATGTGGAACTACCTGTTTAGCTGCCCCCCTTATGTACTTGGGGGCAGCTAAAAGAAGCTAGTTAAACTTTCAGATAATATCCCAAATCTTTTGATTATAGTTTTTATTGTTGAAACCTTTTGCATTTGGGTGTTTCAAATTGACAGAAAAGTGGACATTAACCAAACCGAAGCCAACCCTACTGGTAAACAATGACCTTAGATAGTTTAAAAGTTTTATACTTAAAGGTTTGCTTCCCAATTTTTATTTTTTGCTTGTATATTGGTGAGCTTTTTTGGTCTGACTATTCTATCATATGTTCACATCTCTGCAGGTTCTATGCCATCTCTGGCTCATTAAAAGAAACACCACCAGCCAAAGAAGTCCACATTGAAGTGTGAGACAAATGTGAAGCTACATGACTTCTTTTTACCGCTTGTATTTTGGACAGTTGGACTTGTTCCCTGTCCTATGTGCTCTACCAATCACTCTCGACATTTTCTGTCACATTATGGACTGCATACATTTGTTCCCAAGTATCACAGCTTGGTTTTGCACCCACACCGGATATCCATGTAACCCTCAGCTCCCAACTTCTTACTTGGAAAACATCTTTCCTATGTGGTGTTCTTCCCATGTGGTCACTTGAATGGTGTTGTTTTACATTGGCAGTGTGCATGTGATAAACCCACTCTTTCAGCTCCCCCCCCCCATTATTACAGACACATTGTTTGTCAATGTTATTAGCAAACAATGCACATCTTACTGACTTACCAGCATTTTTGCTACCAGCTCTTCGCCACTGTCAACCCAAAACTTAAGATATACCTTTTTTGGTGGAGAAAAAAAAGGTAAAACTATTACAAATATTTCAAAGGTTTAATTTAAGCATATTTCAAATGCTCAACTGCAATTTAACACTGCAACAACCTTAGCACATGTAAGTCATGTGCCAGTGTGGCCTCAAGCTCAAAGTATCTTTACTGTTGTCCTTCGTACTCTTACACGTGTGGCTTCTATACTGTAAATATATATCAAAAGCAAAAGGTACTGGATCACCTTACTTTCTATGTTTTCTTCAGCTTTTTACTACACAGAACCGGTTATGTCACTTTGATTCATAAAAGTAGTTAAACTAACATTGTTACTTTTAAAACAAAGCCAATTTATCTAATTGTAGTGAATTTTTGCAGAAACCAATCATTTAAAGTGACAACACCTAAAGTTTTTTTTAGTTCTATTTTTCAATATTGTGGTAATGGGCACAGAAATAATAATAGTTAAATCAGGGACCATTTTTATTGTGTTCATTGTTGGGTGTCTTTTTTGCTAATGCAAGAAATAACAGGATTCATTAAAGAGTAATGCTGAGAATCAGATTTTAAAAAAAATCTTGTACATGTGTAATAAGTATGAAATTATAGCTCAGAGGCAATGGGCTTTATCTTAGCAGATCAACAAGTAACACTACTACTACTTGTTTAATCCAGGTACCAGTTCATAAGTCAAAGGTGATAAATTATTGTTTCTTGGGCAGTTGTGTACTAAAACCAATTGTAACATTTGTTAAAGATGTAGTTTGAGATTTCAATTAGTCAGCTTTTGATTTCTCTGTAGACTAGATTTTCAACTTTTAGACTTTTCATCTAGCCTTTTCTCCTTGACTGCATTTTTTGTACATTTGTGTTAAGCTAATTTTGTTTCTCAATTGTAGCTTCATACTTATAGATAAACGAGAGTGACATCTCTCAGTTGACTGAGAAGACGTCTAATTTAAGCATCGTGTGAGACAGTGCTATTGCTGGCAGTTAATTGGCTAGCTAGCAATTGCTTGCTTGCCATTGCTACTTATATGCTAATGGAATTGCATCCAAGCATTGGGAAGTCATTTATATCTAACTCTGTGAGTTCTAAGTCATTATCAGTGATGACCTTAGTCATGCTTGTGTATTCCTTCCCTTAGCATAGCCAAATACCTACCCAAAGAGATATAAACATGGTACCATGAATCTCCCATTAGGCCCCAGAGGGTGAAAAACTGTCTATGCGTTTTTCAAAAATTATGACTAGAAGCATGTTGCTATCAGCAATCTTCTCAACTTGGGTGTATTTGGTTTATTATTTTATGTTTCTGCACATACTTGAGGTCTCTCATTTATGAAAATGTTTATGGAATTTATGTTTAAAGGTCACATGTATGTTTCAGGATGGAATATAACCAATGGTTAGAAATGTGCTTTACTTGTTTTAGCATTAATAGCTTACACAGCTTAACTCCACAATAGCTACTTTGTTATGGGTGAAGGAATGAGACTGAAATGGTCGATTCTCCACTGGCAAACACAGGATCTCTTTGATGCTCTGAACATTCAACGGCAGAGTCACCTGGAAATGAAATAGATCGAGTGGGTGGAATCAGATCTGCTTGCATCATTAGAGTAAATCAAATTTCACTGTGCTGGCAAACAAAGATGGAGACAAAGTGGTTGATCGATTGATAATATGAGTCTTACACCTGATGAAAGTCCTCATAATGAAGTGTTAATTATCTTTTGAGATGGGCTGAGGTATCATTTCTGATTAAATAAATCTAATAATTATGATAAATAGATTACTAATTCGCAGATTGTTGCTAAAGTCTTGCATGTCAGGCATACTTGAAGTCTGTATCTTCATATTTTGACATATTTTAACATTTGTTAATTTTTTAGAATGAAGATTATAGTTATGGCTAATGACCTTTACATTTTTTGCGTTAAAAAAGTACTATAGCAGTTAGGGCTGGGCCATATTACAGGGAGTGCAGAATTATTAGGCAAGTTGTATTTTTGAGGAATAATTTTATTATTGAACAACAACCATGTTTTCAATGAACCCAAAAAACTCATTAATATCAAAGCTGAATGTTTTTGGAAGTAGTTTTTAGTTTGTTTTTACTTTTAGCTATTTTAGGGGGATATCTGTGTGTGCAGGTGACTATTACTGTGCATAATTATTAGGCAACTCAACAAAAAACAAATATATACCCATTTCAATTATTTATTTTTACCAGTGAAACCAATATAACATCTCCACATTCACAAATATACATTTCTGACATTCAAAAACAAAACAAAAACAAATCAGCGACCAATATAGCCACCTTTCTTTGCAAGGACACTCAAAAGCCTGCCATCCATGGATTCTGTCAGTGTTTTGATCTGTTCACCATCAACATTGCGTGCAGCAGCAACCACAGCCTCCCAGACACTGTTCAGAGAGGTGTACTGTTTTCCCTCCTTGTAAATTTGATGATGGACCACAGGTTCTTAATGGGGTTCAGATCAGGTGAAAAAGGAGGCCATGTCATTAGTTTTTCTTCTTTTATACCCTTTCTTGCCAGGCACGCTGTGGAGTACTTGGACGCGTGTGATGGAGCATTGTCCTGTATGAAAATCATGTTTTTCTTGAAGGATGCAGACTTCTTCCTGTACCACTGCTTGAAGAAGGTGTCTTCCAGAAACTGGCAGTAGGACTGGGAGTTGAGCTTGACTCCATCCTCAACCCGAAAAGGCCTCACAAGCTCATCTTTGATGATACCAGCCCAAACCAGTACTCCACCTCCACCTTGCTGGCGTCTGAGTCGGACTGGAGCTCTCTGCCCTTTACCAATCCAGCCACGGGCCCATCCATCTGGCCCATCAAGACTCACTCTCATTTCATCAGTCCATAAAACCTTAGAAAAATCAGTCTTGAGATATTTCTTGGCCCAGTCTTGACGTTTCAGCTTGTGTGTCTTGTTCAGTGGTGGTCGTCTTTCAGCCTTTCTTACCTTGGCCATGTCTCTGAGTATTGCACACCTTGTGCTTTTGGGCACTCCAGTGATGTTGCAGCTCTGAAATATGGCCAAACTGGTGGCAAGTGGCATCTTGGCAGCTGCACGCTTGACTTTTCTCAGTTCATGGGCAGTTATTTTGCGCCTTGGTTTTTCCACACGCTTCTTGCGACCCTGTTGACTATTTTGAATGAAACGCTTGATTGTTCGATGATCACGCTTCAGAAGCTTTGCAATTTTGAGACTGCTGCATCCCTCTGCAAGATATCTCACTATTTTTGACTTTTCTGAGCCTGTCAAGTCCTTCTTTTGACCCATTTTGCCAAAGGAAAGGACGTTACTTAATAATTATGCACACCTGATATAGGGTGTTGATGTCATTAGACCACACCCCTTCTCATTACAGAGATGCACATCACCTAATATGCTTAATTGGCTTTCGAGCCTATACAGCTTGGAGTAAGACAACATGCATGAAGAGGATGATGTGGACAAAATACTCATTTGCCTAATAATTCTGCACTCCCTGTATACCGTTCACGGTAATACCGGTACAATTTTAGGCAACGATAAGAAAATAAAATATCGCGATAGAATATGGGTAAAAGGCGCATGCGCAGTGCTTTTGTTTTCATACACATGGCTGAAAAAGCATGGCGGAAACGGAGAATAAGAAGGGAGAAAGCGGATCGTTGAGTGAAACGGATGAATCAGAATTGGTTTGTAAAAATGGTGCAACTTCAGTGGTGTGGAACTGGTTTGGTGTTTGTCCGTCAAATACACACCTAAGCACTTTTTTTTTTGTAGAACATGCAAGCGGGCAGTCGTTATTGCCGTATTTGTCGGACTAAGGTGCTCGTAAATCTGGGAGTAATCTGGGTCCTAAACTCCGTCAAACGAACACTGCAGCATCACTGAGAGTTAAAAACTGTCTAAATTCTTTCATCTTTAATAAAACGATCAGCATTGCTGCTTTACCAGACGTAACTATGAAGTTTAACATCCAGGCATCCATGAAAACAGAATTTATTACATTTAACAGAGTTAGAAGTTAGCAGGAAGTTAGCAGAAGTTAGCTCGCTAGTTTTGCTAGTTACCTAAGCATGATATAGCATGTTCTGACTGAGAGATTTCTGAAAAAATTCAAACGTACAGCTCTGCTATCATTTCCAACATAAATGAAGACAGGAAACTAAACAGCAGTGACATTTGTAAGGTTACTGAAGTTGGGCTAGCTGGTATATAATGATGTGCTACGTGATCGCTAGCGACACAGCTATGTTAGCATAACATAAACAGTGAAGCTGGAGGATGAACGCTCACTTTTCCACTCGATAAAAGTTAACGTGAAGGTTCCTGATAGTTAGAGACAAATGCAATCGCATGGCAGGATGCTGTAAACGGACCAAACTTCAGTCAGGAATCAATGGTACAGAAGTGGAGGAAGCAAGAAGAATGAGTTGAATTAAGTTTGATTTATCTGACTGCTTTGTTCCGCTTAATGTGTCTTATAATCCTGTGCACTTTATGGTCCGAAAAATATGTATTTGACTTTTTTATTTGGCACACTGCAGTTTAATGTTGCAAAGCACCTGTTTTTAACTTCAGTGGATATTATACATGGTTATGCTCAGGATATGTCAGCCCATTTCTACTGGAAATGTTTTTTGGTTAAACTTTCAGCAAAGAATTTGCATTTGCACTGTTAAATTTTTATATAGGTTTAATGCACATAAAAAACAGCTGCTTGTTTAAGTGAAAATAAATGGATGGGCTTTTTTTTGCGCTAGTAACGTTGTGGAGTTGTATTTTGTCTCGCATCAATTATATTGTCAGTTATATCGTTATCGCAAATTTTCAAATCTATATCGTGATAAATATTTTTGGCCATATCGCTCTGCTCTACTAGCAGTTTTGAAAAGGACTTGTCTTGGCTTATTTACATTGACATGTTACAAAATGGCATTTACTATTTTGTTGTTTTTACCTTTAATGTATGACTTTAAGAGCTAATTATGTATGTCTCTTATCGTGGTTAATGTAGCAGATTCCTGAGCAAAATAGCAAAAAAAAAAAAAAAAGTTATAGATCAGTTGCTGGATTCTGGAACCTCGCTTTGACTTATAGGTACCTTTTAGTTTTTAGGGCTTTAATTTAACAGATCACCAAAAGTTGGATTGTGGTAAAAATAAATAAATAAAAATGTTTATTAAAGCAAAAATGTCTTACATCAAAAATAAAGGGATGCGGGTGGTATGGGACACCATGCAGAGACTCAGCAGCCACTTTCTCTTCCAGTCTAGAATTAAATGCACATAGTGTTTTTAACGCTGGTTTCTTGCTTTGAGAAACTTACATTCTTGGATTCATTTTCTGTGTTTCCTCTTTAGCCACATAAATGTTATTTACCTTACATTGCAAGATGTAATGTGGAGTTTTCCTTTATAGAACAGCTTTATCTTTAAAGCTACTGATTCTAAATGTATGTATTTTAATAAGGTTTTAAAATTTGCTAAAGAGATTTTAAAGAAATTTATTTTTACTCAATAGAATTTGAAGAAATAAGCTGCTCTGACTTAATGTTCGAAACATCTGTGTATTCTATCAACACAATAGTCAATCATCTGAAGTTGAACTAGAGCTGGGCCATATTTCAGTGTAAAAGCCAATTTTACCACAAGATTTTGCAGTTTGTGAGGTGAGTCAAAGCAAGTTGTTAAGACATATTATTTAGAATGGGCTAGGAAAAGTCAAAGCCCCTCAATGAACTGGGAGAAGAATTAAAAAGAAACATGTAAAGTTAAAAGAACAGCCGCACACGTCCGTTGGTGGTAAACATTTTTGTCAGAATTTGCAGATGATGGTTACAAAAATGACCTTTAAAGGTGGTTAGTTTCACCCATAACCAATATGCTGGTCACGTTTAGGAGCTAAAAAAAAACGATCACAAGTTCACTTAACCTTTGGTCAAATTGTGTCACTTCAGCAAAGGAAAAAAATCAATTTTAACATGGATTTATAAATGTTTAAATGCAGTTTTATAAAATATGTAAAACTGAGCCGGTTTGTTTTTTAACAGGCAGAGATGACTTTGACTGTATAAGACACTTCTGAAAGCACTGGGTTTTTTATGTGTGTACATGTTTACTGTTGTTCAAGTGACATACAGGAAGTGCAGAATTATTAGGCAAGTTATATTTTTGAGGAATAATTTTATTATTGAACAACAACCATGTTCTCAACGAACCCAAAAAACTCATAAATATCAAAGCTGAATGTTTTTGGAAGTAGTTTTTAGTTTGTTTTTACTTTTAGCTATTTTAGGGGGATATCTGTGTGTGCAGGTGACTATTACTGTGCATAATTATTAGGCAACTTAACAAAAAACAAATATATACCCATTTCAATTATTTATTTTTACCAGTGAAACCAATATAACATCTCCACATTCACAAATATACATTTCTGACATTCAAAAACAAAACAAAAACAAATCAGCGACCAATATAGCCACCTTTCTTTGCAAGGACACTCAAAAGCCTGCCATCCATGGATTCTGTCAGTGTTTTGATCTGTTCACCATCAACATTGCGTGCAGCAGCAACCACAGCCCACTGTTCAGAGAGGTGTACTGTTTTCCCTCCTTGTAAATCTCACATTTGATGATGACCACAGGTTCTCAATGGGGTTCAGATCAGGTGAACAAGGTGGCCATGTCATTAGTTTTTCTTCTTTTATACCCTTTCTTGCCAGGCACGCTGTGGAGTACTTGGACGCGTGTGATGGAGCATTGTCCTGCATGAAAATCATGTTTTTCTTGAAGGATGCAGACTTCTTCCTGTACCACTGCTTGAAGAAGGTGTCTTCCAGAAACTGGCAGTAGGACTGGGAGTTGAGCTTGACTCCATCCTCAACCCGAAAAGGCCCCACAAGCTCATCTTTGATGATACCAGCCCAAACCAGTACTCCACCTCCACCTTGCTGGCGTCTGAGTCGGACTGGAGCTCTCTGCCCTTTACCAATCCAGCCACGGGCCCATCCATCTGGCCCATCAAGACTCACTCTCATTTCATCAGTCCATAAAACCTTAGAAAAATCAGTCTTGAGATATTTCTTGGCCCAGTCTTGACGTTTCAGCTTGTGTGTCTTGTTCAGTGGTGGTCGTCTTTCAGCCTTTCTTACCTTGGCCATGTCTCTGAGTATTGCACACCTTGTGCTTTTGGGCACTCCAGTGATGTTGCAGCTCTGAAATATGGCCAAACTGGTGGCAAGTGGCATCTTGGCAGCTGCACGCTTGACTTTTCTCAGTTCATGGGCAGTTATTTTGCGCCTTGGTTTTTCCAAGACTATTTTGAATGAAACGCTTGATTGTTCGATGATCACGCTTCAGAAGCTTTGCAATTTTGAGACTGCTGCATCCCTCTGCAAGATATCTCACTATTTTTGACTTTTCCGAGCCTGTCAAGTCCTTCTTTTGACCCATTTTGCCAAAGGAAAGGAAGTTGCCTAATAATTATGCACACCTGATATAGGGTGTTGATGTCATTAGACCACACCCCTTCTCATTACAGAGATGCACATCACCTAATATGCTTAATTGGCTTTCGAGCCTATACAGCTTGGAGTAAGACAACATGCATGAAGAGGATGATGTGGACAAAATACTCATTTGCCTAATAATTCTGCACCCCCTGTATTTGACCCTTTTGTTTCACAATGTTCAGTCCAATGTTGTGCTCAACAAAAACACGCCAGTGTCAATCACAGTTAGCTTCTCTACAAGTCATCTAAATATGGCACATGTAGAGCTAGAAAGCTGAAAGCCAATAAATGAGGTTTACCACTCACAGAATGTACCTATTTTATTACTTATTTTCTTTTTAATCAAGTCTTTATAACTAGACCATTTTTAAGTTCAGAACACAGAGAAAACTAGTATAATTAAGCCAGTCGGCAACAATTTTACAGTTTGAGCAACCCAATCCGGTCAAATCCAATCAAGGCGTTCTTTTATACGATTGGATGTAGGGGACTGCATTGTATTTTTGTATTTTAATGTATTTTTATATTGTGCATAACCAGCTGCACTTTACAATATATATTCTTGATAAAATCTTCACAGAGGTATTCAAAACGTGGTGTATATTGCAGGCTGTTGTATTAGATTACCTTTGGTTCTCCTTTGTTCTCAGTTTCCTTGGTATGTTTTTAGCTCCCTACCTGCATCTATAAATGCTTGTTGACGTATTTATGAATTATTTGACTTATAGTGTACATATTACATTGGCTTAAATTTATTTAAATACTTTTGAGAGAACTGTTCTATTTCTTCATTCCTCTTTTTGTTTTTGAAAAGATGTTGTGATTTCAGTTGTGTCTGCATGGGTGAGTTTTCTTTAAGAGTCAGGAATGATCCAGCTGATGATTATGCACAGAGAAAAATTCGAACACAGGTTGTCATCTGGTTGCCCCTCAGTTCATGTGTAAAATCTTTCGCATCCATTACGAAGTTTGCAAATGAATTATTTGAAATCCTGAATGCCTGGCCTGTCGGATAATGATGACTGTATTGGTGTCTTGTTTGGCTTAGAGATAAATCTCAGGTATTGGCTGTTAGTTGTTTTAGTGTTTTGCTAGACTTTTCAGAATGAGGTCAAAATGTGTAAATTGTATTGCAGAAAGAACAGGGAATTTGAAACGTTTGAATGTTTGTAATGCAGTTTATTGGCACACAGTAAAATATAGATGTAATGTGGTTTTGAGCAAGTAACAGAACTAAAACTACATTAAAAAGTCAAAACAACATTAAATCAATTGATAAAGATGAAAAACGGTTATCAGTATTACTACTACTACTAATAATGATAATACCAGAGCAAAATATTTAGAAATTGAGATATTTTTGGCAGTAATGAGACACCATACATAAGGCACATGTGGTTATTTTGTTTGTGTGGTTTGACTACCTTCAAAACTCTACAGTGGGAAAGATTACCTTTATCTTATGCCAATGTCAGTAGAATTTGTAGGTTTACTATATTCATTTTTAGTCTAACTTAAATTTAAAAGCCCAACTTAAATTATTTTTATTTCTTTTATTTTTCTGTCTCAAATTGTGATTCTAATGATTCATTTCAAAAGCTCTTTAAGGTGTCAGTCACACAGACCTACAGTATAGATCATTTGGCAACCATATGGCAACCTGGGGTTCAGATGTAGATTTCACAGCGACAGTGAGCAACCTCTTGCAACTGGTTGGCAAATACTTATTTTTCTCTTGTGCAGTTTCCAACTGGTCTCTAGGTCTGTTAGTCTAATACAAACACTGTATGCACATGACACTGTCCTCCAAAGAAAATCAAACGTGATATAAAATGTTGCTTTTATATACATTTCTATGTCTTGTCGAAAGGCTCACATATAGTGCCCAAAAAGTTGATTCCATTGATCTGAACATCAGTGGAAGAAATGTTTCAGTCATTGTGCAAATGTACTGTTTATAAGGTTGGGAAAACCTGCAGTCAGCTGAGACTGAAGAAGTCACTTGGATGAGTGACGAAACGTTTCTCCCACTGTAAACGATGTCCAGATGAACAGAATCAACTTTTGGAAATTTCCGTACCTGGATGATTGAGCATGCATCAAGACTAGGGATGGGTACCGGTATCCGGTGCCATTATGGCACCGGTTCTGACATAAACGGTAGTAACCAGACCGAAAAGCAGTGCACATTTCGGTGCTTTATTTCGGTGTTTTTTTTTCCTGAGATGTCACACACTTTGGATTCTAGCCAATCATTTTACCTTTGTGAGCGTAGTAGGCGGGCCCCGGTTCGTACGTTCTTTTAGAGCAGAGCTACAGATTAAAAATGCCCAAAGCGAAGCGGTCAAAAGTCTGGCTGTACTTCACAGCAAAAGATGCAAACTCAGCAGCCTGCAACAAGTGCTTTAAGCTGATACTGTGCAAAGGAGGTAACACCTGCGCCGTATTTGATGACTTGCTGCGAGACCGAGCACCGAGCACATCTACTGCGGGTCGGTTGCCTGTTATCGACCCGGAGTTAGCAACATCCCCCAAAAACCTGAAGATTAGAGTCCTGGCCCCTAGCCTGCCCTGGATGATGATGGCATGGCATGTTTTTGGACAAAGTTGGTGTTTTTTCCCATTGTTTAAGCACTGCTTCCAGCCAAGAGTGATGCCATAAATCCCCTATAGCTGCAGAAAAGGCTAACATTGTTATCTTTTTACAAGAAACAGCTGAACATGAGAGGTTTTTGGACCAATTTTGTGTTCTCCATTCTTTAAGCACCGGTTCAAGCACCGGTTCGAGCACCGTTTAAGCACCAGCACCGGTTCAAAAGTACCAGTTTGGTATTGGTATCGGATAAAACCTAAACGATACCCATCCCTAATCAAGACTCACATGTAGTGATGAGACTGTATAACAAATGTGTGTCGATAGTTCTGTGCCATTCCAGTGAGTAACAATTGTGTGTTTCAAGTGTATTGCACACTGAGTACCTTGTTTTGATTACCTGTTATATATTGCAATCATGCAGTAACTTGCAACTCTCTTGTGTTATGTGATTTCTTGAAAGATGGTGCAAATAAAGGTGGAACAGTGTATTGTGATGAAAATGTTTTTTTCCCCTCACTGTGTATATCTTTCAGCACTGCTCCCTCAGTCAAATACATTCTCTCTGCTTTGAGCATTGACTAATGTGTGTTGAATTGCTACATTTAACAAATGACCTGCTTTGCATTCTGAAGATGCGAGAAGTTTCAGATGAACAGAGTAGATGATTTCAGTTTTCCAATATCTATGAGCAGCTATCAAATCCAAGTTCAGCTCTTTAAACGATATCCAGATCTCATGAAATATTGAGGGAACATTTGGCTATGAAACTCCTTTTTAGTCAATTGTCCAATTACATCTGAACATAGAGGACTATGTACAGTGGCTTGCAAAAGTATTCAGCCCCCTTGAATTTTTCCACATTGTGTCACATTACAGCCACAAACATGAATCAATTTTATTGGAATTCCACGTGAAAGACCAATACAAAGTGGTGTACACGTTAGTAGTGGAATGAAAATCATACATGATTCCAAATATATTTTACAAATAACTGAAAAGTGGGATGTGCATAATTATTTAGCCCCCTTTGGTCTGAGTGCAGTCAGTTGCCCATAGATATTGCCTGATGAGTGCTAATGACTAAATAGAGTGCACCTGTGTGTAATCTAATGTCAGTACAAATACAGCTGCTCTGTGACGGCCTCAGAGGTTGTCTAAGAAAATATTGGGAGCAACAACACCATGAAGTCCAAAGAACTCACAGGACAGGACAGGCTTAGGCTACAAAAGCAGGCTTAGGCTACAAAAAGATTTCCCAAGCCTTGAACATCCCACGGAGCACTGTTCAAGTGCTCATTCAGAAATGGAAGGAGTATGGTACAACTGTAAACCTACCAAGACAAGGCTGTCCACCTAAACTCACAGGCCGAACAAGGAGAGCGCTGATCAGAAATGCAGCCAAGAAGCCCATGGTGAGCTCTCTGTTATTGTTATTGACTGAACCATGTCTGATCAATAACCCTCTATAACTCACTGGTGATTTGTGAACATAAATCTTCCTGAAATGGACTACTTGGCAGACTTAACTCTAAAAGCTTCTGCCATTGACCTGATGACACCAGTGAGAAATGCTGTGTACAAAATCAAAATTAGGTCAAAGGAATTAGAGCTAGCTAAACGAAGGAATGTGTGCTTGTCTAAAAACCAAGGAAACCAATCAGGGCAAAGAAGTTCATACTGTACCACTTGGGATTGAGAGTCTTATGGTCAGCATAAGTCTCCTGCTAATACTCGTGTTACTGCATGACTGAATTTGACATAAACCAAATCTAAATGACATCTGCAGTATGTGTCTTGGTGATGCAAAATATACTGCTCTGAGCTTAAGGAGGGATAGTTTCCTACAACTTGAGCATACTGAGCACAATGTGACTTTAAGAAACATACAGTCCTGTGAAAAACTCATAAATCTCCACTGGCTCCTGGTCAAGCCACACATTACTTACAAGATCCTACTTGTTACTTATAAATCCCTCAATGCTCTGGCTCCTCAATACCTGTCTGACCTGCTGCATCCACACAGGCTCTGACACTATGGTCCTCAGCTATGGGTTTGGTACCTGTCCCTTGGACCAACATCTATACCTTTTGAGGACAGAGCTTTCACTGTGGCAGACCCCACCCTCTACACCTCTCTCCTATTTGAATCTGTAACCTTTTGTTTTTATATACTCTTTTGTAAAAAAATTATTGGGTTTCTTGAAAGGTGCGTTACAAATCTAAATCATCATAATAATTGGTAGATTTGTGCCAAGTTTTAACTGTCAGTAGATGGCCATAGAAGTGACTTTGACCTGGTGTAGTTCATGATAAACTCTGTGACTGCAAGATGCTCTGGTCCTCTGGCTGCAAAACAGATTCCATCACTCCGTTATCACCGTGCTTGACAGTAAGAGGTATTTGTGCTAACATTCTGTGTTTGGTTTTCTCCAAGTGTGGTACTGTGCATTAAGGCCAAACATCTCCGCTTTGGTCCAAAGGAAATTTTTCAAGTGGTGTGGTTTGTTCAGATGCAACTTTGCAAACCTAAATCATGCTGCCATCATCTTTTCGGATGGAAGTGACTTTCACAAACTTGAATACTCTAGAGTCATTTTCTCTGATTTGGTGATTAGTGATTTAGTATATGTGATATGTTGAATTAAGGGGCAATTTTACCATTTATGCCTCAGATGGCAAAGGACACATTATACATTTCTCTGAGACCTCAGTGGTTAACTGGGAAAATCCTCAGAGGTAAACTCATTGATTTTGGAATTTCTGACTAATTCTGTATTCTCATGAAGTAATTTAACCATATCCAAATCAAAGCCCTCCGCACCCCTTGTTCTCTGAGCAAACAAATATGTCCATTTTTTCCAGCTCGGCCTCTGGCTTGATTCTTTAATATCTATATCTTGAGAAAAAGTAACCTGTTTTCTGTGCACTCTCATTATAATTCTACCATAACCTCTGAAAACATAATGCTACCTGCAATACAGTTGTTGTGTGGCAATAGTGTGCAGAATGTCTGTGTTTGAGCAAAAGTTATTTAGTGTGTAAACTAAAGAAAATAATGGGGTGCTACCCCTCAGCCTCCCAGTAGATGCACCTATGGCATCATTTGGAAAATCCTCGGTCTTTCCTGATTCATTGTGTTCACAAAATTTCAGAAAACCTGACCTTTGACCTTGAGATCAGGGTCAGAGTCAAAGTTGTCTGAGATTTTTAGTAGATTTGTCTGTGATAAGAATGTTACAATCCCACATTGCCTTTTTCTTGCGTTAACATATTCACAAGATGTTCAGAATTGTGATGGGTTTTGAACTCATCTGAGATTTTGTAGATGCACCTATCACTACATCGTGTTGTTCTCAAGTTATCAATTTCACAAACGTGAGCGTCCAGGACAACACCCTATCAGCCTATTACGGATGAGGGGTAAAAAAGGTCCAACAAATTGTTGTACACACAGAGAAAAAAACAACAACAATTATATGCAAGCACTTTGGTGACAGTGGGAAGGAAAAACTCCCTTTCAACAGTAAGAAACCTCCGGCAGAACCAGGCTCAGGGAGGGGCGGCCATCTGCCGTAACCGGTCAGGGTATAACAAGGTAGACAGGATAAAAGACATGCTGTGGAAGAGAAGCGGAGATTAATACCAAGTATGATTCAATACAGAGAGGTCTATTAACATATAGTGAGTGAGAAAGGTGGCAAAGAAGAAATACTCAGGGCATTATGGGAATCCCCCAGCAGCCTACACCTATAGCAGCATATCTAAGGGACGATTCAGGGTCACATGATACAGCCCCAACTATAAGTTTTAAGCCTAATCTTAATAGTAGAGATAGTGTCTGCCTCTCAAATCCAAACTGGAAGCTGGTTCCATAGAAGAGGAGCCTGAAAACTAAAGGCTTTGCTGCCCATTATACTTTTAAATACTCTAGAAACAACAAGTAAGCTGCAGTGAGAGCAAAGTGTTCTAATGGGATGATATGGTACTATAAGGTCATTAAGATAAGATGGGCCCTGATTATTTAAGACCTTGTATGTGAGGAGCAGGATTTTGAATTCTGGATTTAACAGGGAGCCAATGAAGAAAAGCCAATATAGTAGAAATATGCTCTCTTTCTAGTCCCTGTCAGTATTCTTGTTGCAGCATTTTGGATTAACTGAAAGCTTTTCAGTTTAGGAGTTTTTAGGACATCCTGGTAATAATGAATTACAGTACAGCCTAGAAGTAATAAATGCATGAACTAGTTTTCAGCACAACTCTGAGGCAGAAATACAAATAATATATAAAACAAGTCATGTCAGAGTGCTAGTTGCATTGTAAGAGGCGCAGAGTAATGATTATGAGCACAAATGTTTAAAATTCAAAGGTCTTACAACAGTCAACTTACTGGACAAAGAAAGGCCCTCTTGTGGCCACCCAGGAGAACAACATGACCTTGTTGAGACAACAAACATTTAAATAACATAACATGTGAGGTTGTTGTTTTTTTACAGCTCTTTTTGGACAAATGAGCTCTGCTATCAGTGCTTGTCAGAGAAAGTCATTGTCCACTGAGCTTCCAAGAACGGTAATGCCGTGTGGCGTTTACACTCAATGTGCCATGTTCTCTGGATCCTCCCACACTTCAAAGACATGCATATTAGGTTAACTGGTGATTCTAAAAGGATCAAATTGCACAGAATAAAATGCTGTCTGAATGCATTTCAATAAGGAGAGAATTGTTGTGTGGCCATTCTGGATATATGATAAACAGATTTGATGCATTTGTGATGTCTTACTGAAGACTCCATAGCTTTTCTTCCAATGTAGTTTAAAAAGTTAGCTGCTTATCCACATTCCTCAAAACTTTTCACTCCCTTCTCAAAACCTGAATGAAAAAACTAAAGTGAGAAAAACTGCAAAGGGACTAATTTGGTCCATGAACCCCAGGTTTGTTAAACTAAGCATTTACAAAATGTCATAAAATTAATTGCACTTTCAAATAACCTTTACTGCTTACTAAAAATTATCATTTCATATTTGTCAACAGGACAATGATTCCTTAATAATTAACTTTAATTAACTGTCTAATTACTGTTTATTAATGATGGTTATTATACAGCCCTTTAAAAGGCTAGAGGTGGCCCTTTAATCGAGTCAAATTAAAGGGCCACCTCTTTAATTTACAAAACTGCTGACTAAGAGCTCGATATTTGAAGATAATCTCTTCCTTTTGTGTACAGTGCTTTGTGACTGCCTGCCAATGAAAAGTGCTTATTAAATAAACTTTACTTACAACTGGTTAATCTACTGTCATTAAAATGAATCGATCAGAGTGGATCTGTCTTCACCTGTCTTGTTTTTGGAAATAAAACTAATTTCAAACCTGACAACCTAAGATCCAGAAAATCTTCATGTATAGTACTGCTGGTTTGCCAGCAGTACTATACATGAAATGCAATTTTCATATTTGGTGAAGCCATCCAGTGGGCTGGACTGGATGTTGTGGCAGCCCTGATTTGTTCCTTCACATCTGAGCCTTAGTGAACAGTTGACATACTGACCAGGTAGTGTGCAGAGGATCCACTAGGTGGTGTGATTGCTCTTCCTCTCTGAGCTCAAAAGCTGCTGATGCTCAGAAGAAGCAACTTCAGCTTCCCCAGCATGATGTCACGGTCCGGCTGGGGCAGACCGTATGTGTTGCAGAGGAGGACTCAAACGCAGACCAAAACGTGGTGTGGATTAACAAAACAAGCCGTTTATTGAGACTAGCAACGAGGGTACAAAATAATAGGGCATCGGTGAAAACTAAACAATAACCTAAACTGGGTGAACTAATAACAAAACATGAAAAACCTTAACCATAGTGAACTGACATGGGTACCTGGAGATGAGACATGGATGAGCAGACGACCTGACAACAAATGACTGAAAGCACACGGACTAAATACACACAGGATGATGAGGGAAGTGGGAACACATGGGGAAACAGCTGGCACACATGAACATAATGACGTCACCGTGGGAGAGTAAAACTGAACACGATGAACACAGAAACACCAGACCTCTTCACAATAAAACAGGAAACATAAAGAGACATAGACATGACAACCCGAACTTGACAACGTAAGACACAGACATGAAACGCATGAAGAGCAGGGGAGATTTAACATAGTTGGAAACACAAGGGGAAAATAATAAGAACTAGAAACACCTAGGCATGATAACAAATGAACTTAGGAAACCTGATGGGCTTACATAAACTAAAACTCAAAACGCTGGGTCAACAGACCCAGGATCATGACACATGACTGATAGAAAAATCTCTGTATTTCTTTAAAAGAGCTCTGAAAATGGAGCAGGAGTGTTCTCTCCGTCTAGTGATTGAATATTTTTCCATATTTTCTCTGCTGGGAGGAAAAAAAACACGAGCTGCTGTGATTTTAGGAGATATAACAGTCACATAACGGTGCTCTTCCCACAGCACCATGTGCAGTATCCTTATTCTCCACCCTTATCTCATCCGTCCCGCCTTCCAATTTCTGTGATATTGGCTCCCAGCAAGAAACCCTCCACACACCCCAACATGTTTATTTCATTATTTGGCTTTTCTTAAGTTGGGGGTGAAAGAAAGTAAAAGGGGAAGGAGGCCTACCCTAGAATGAATGAATGAATGTGAACCTACAGGTAGCAGTTATACTGCCTGTCTCCAATGTTGTTTTGAAGTGGCGATTGCAGCAGTACCAGCTGAAGCAGGAAGCTGGCAAGATGATAAGGAGATAAAATCCAGGGCTTCCATGAATATTTTATTTTGGGAGAGATGGGAGAGGGTGAGAAGCAGTTTGGACAAAAAAGAAAAAATTGTCAAATTGAGGTGCTTCAGCTGGCTTCAGCTGCTGTCTGTCTCTTTCTCTCTTCTCATCTGCTTGTCTCCTTTCCCCCAACCAGATGGACTAGCTTCATTATCTAACTGCTTTTTAAAAAGCATAGACCCCTAGCATAGACCCTACTGTAGCACATGGACACAAGCAAGCAGGTGGTGTAAACCTAATGGTAAATAGAGCCTCCAGAAAAAGCTCAGAGCTCCCTTGCAGTTCATTTCTTCTGCTTGAACAACATTCTTCCACAAATGTGTTCCTTGATTTGATGTTTGGATGGTGGTGCTCAGCTGAGCTGACTTGTAGTGGCTGTGAAGGCTACAGCTGTGTGATTTGTACAGTCACCAACCATTCAGTTACCTGAAGGTCTATGTGGAAGCATCTCAATTATTTTATTTATCTCGATTATTTATTTTTTTCCTAACTATAACCTACCTAAACCCAGTTAAACTAAACTTAAGAGTGTATGAAACCATTTCTGAGACTTCTTAATGTCTTCTTAATGGGTGAGTTATACTGGAGAAGAAATAGGACAGTATCCTCCTTGTGGCCAGGAAAAAAAAATCTCCAGTGTACCTACTATTGTAATTCTGATCCAGTATCATATATAATTCTTTGTCTTTCTGATGTTTTTAACAGAAGAGTTTTTATTTATTTACCCTTGCATATATTATTTTTTGCCATAACTGCTCATCTTTATAGACTAAGAACAGATCAGTTTCACTGAAATCCAGTCTGTAGATGTGAAGATGTGCCTCAGGAGGTAAATGAAAGGAAAAACTAATTCTCTCTTACTGTGATTATAGAGGCATAAATTAGACATATTTTTATAGTTTATTTGAAGCAGATTGAACAAACTAATTCTCCATATTGCTCAACAATGTTCCATATTTTCATATTTTTATCCTTACCCAGATGCATTATATGCATGCCTTTAACTTTGATTTATGATGGGAAGCTTTGCTGAGTATACACATACCATGTGTTTCAGCAGTGTTCAACTTCCCAATTTAATCATTTCGCATTTTCACACACAAGGAAGGTGCCCAGTAAAACTTCAGCTTTTATCCATTTGTTAAAAGGTGGCAACGCTAAAGCAGTTGGTTAATTTGCTAAATGATCTCTTTATGGTTACAGTCTGATGAAGTCAGCAGCAGCTAGCTTTTGTTTCACTGCACTTCTCAAAAGATGTCAAATTTTATTTTGCCAAATTTTAGTCTTGCAATAAATTAAGTAATTGATATTGGTTGCATTTTCTGCTTCTTGTTGACGACAGTACAGCACCAGTAGTTGAGATGTGATTCCACAGGCTTGGCTGTAGAAGGTAGCATCTGTATGAAGAAAGCAGTAAAACAGAGAAGCTTACTGGCAGTCTGACTGCAGCTTACTTTTGATGGCATTAGCTTAGCCTGCAGTAACACTGTGATGTTGGTCGTTTTTGACCAGGATATATCCTTTAGTGCACACATTAAGAAAATATGTCAGACTGCATTCTTGCATTTAGGCAATGTCTCTAAAATTGGAAACATCCTGTCTCAGAGTGACACTGAAAAACTAGTTCAGGCATTTATTACTTCTAGGCTTGACTATTGTAATTTAGGTTGTTCTAGAAGTTCCTTAAAAAGCCTAAAGTTGCTAAAACTTTGAATGTGTCCCCAAGTGCGGTCACAAAACCATCAAGCGCGACAATGAAACTGGCTCACATGATGACTGCCCTCTTCCGAGTCACCAGCCTCGGAAATCACAAGTTAACAACACAGGACTGCGACAAGCAGAAGAGATTTATTTGGGCCAAAAAACACAAGGAATAGAAATTAGAACAGTGGAAATCTGTGCTGTGGTCTGATGAGTCCAAATTTGAGATCTTTCGTTTCACCCACATGTAACAGGTATTACAATTAAATAACATGAGATATGAATTAAATTATTGTCTTGACAACTTTGGACCAGTATCAGAAAGTTCTAGGTAAGACTATAAAGCCTTGAAAGGATCAGCAGAGAAGGAACCACACGATGATATTGATTTGATTTTATGTGATTTGAATAGAAACTGTATTGAAAGTTGTAAAGTTTACAAACCCTGCCTGTCTAAAGCCGGCTTCCTACAGTGCACAAACGCACATTAAAGGGCTCAAAAATAAAATCAAAACAACATCCTCTTAAAGGAAATTCTCCAAAGAGTTTCAATTAAAGAGCTTCCGCTCCTGTTGCTCAGTCCACTTCTCTTTGGAAAGAGAAATTAGAGTTCCTTGTGTGTGTGTGTGTGTGTGTGTGTGTTTCTGTCCATTGGTTCTAACACTACCCGGGTAGATTTTTAAAGTGTTAGTCTTATCTGTGTCAAGGAATGTAGTAATAGTCCTGAGGTTCGCTGAAGATGGATCCCACGGCTGGCCACACCGTACTCTAGTCCGTCTACAGTCACTCTCTTGGGATTGGCTCGCCACATTGGTCTTCTCGGTGTTAAGCAGTAGGTTGTTTCTGTCGCACCAATCAGCCAGACGATCCACCTCCTCCCTGTAGGCGGCCTCATCATTGTCACTGATGAGGCCAATCACCGTGGTGTCATCTGCAAACTTAATGATGGTGTTGGAACCATCATCAGGTTGGAACCATCATCAGGTCTGCAGTCGTGGGTGAAAAGGGAGTAGAGGAAAGGGCTCATCACACAGCCTTGTGGTACACCGGTGTTCATCGTGATTGTAGATGAACAGTGGTTATCCAGCCGGACATGTTGGGGGCAGTTGGTCAGTCAAGTATTGCTCAAGTATAACAAATTATTTTAGTTATACAATGTCTCAACCATCATGAAATAACTTGAGTTACATCACACAAGGTCTTAGTGCAACAGAAAATATACCTTATATTTACCCTTTTGGGAATAAATAAACTTATAAGATTCACTCTCCCATATTTATCCTTTTAACAGCTTGCTTTTAACGGTTCTTCTTTTTTCAGATATTTCAACCTGAATTATTTCTCAGAAAAATACATCAACTTCTTTAAACATTAATACATCAACAGGGTAATGAGATCCCTCACATTTTATAATCACATTTTATGAACTTTTTGCATCTTTATTAAATGAATTAACTTCTAAGTCAACAAAACTGAAAGGGTGCATTTAAGCACTACATGACAATATTACTGCTTCTCCAACGTTTTGGAAAGCTAACAAACTCAGATGAATCACAGTAATGTTAGAACACAGAGAAATCGCTAAGCAGTAGCTTAATACTAGCGGTTAGCTGGGCACATTTTAATGTATACTTTAGCACTTAAAATTAAACATCTGCACATCAGTGATGTTACAGTACTTTAAACAGTGGCGTGCACAGACATTTTGGGGGGCAAGTGCTCCAGGGGGAAAAAAGGGCACTTTTTGCATATGTGGAAAACCTTTTCTTTTTATAATAAAAAAATCGCACAGGTTAAATGCAATTTGACTTTTATTTCAAAACATTCTCTAAAAATCAAAAATCACACCACAAAAAGATTAAATCTGTATCCAACTCTAAACTATATACATACATATTCTCAAGTGTCCATTAAATGGAGTGTACTGCTCTAAAGAAGCATCCTTCTTGGTGCCATGTCTTTGTAGATGTTGATGACCTCGTTGTAATTGATCTCCACATCTTTCTCAATGGCCAACAAGAGGAGATCAGACAACCTTTCTTCTCCACACAAACTTCTTAGTTTATTTTTGATTATTTTTAGCTTTGAAAAGGATCTTTCAACTGTCGCAGTTGTCACTGGTAGTGTTGCATAGATCTGAATCATTTTGACAAAGGCAGGAAAGATCAGCTGGCCATTGTTTTCCCTCAGTATCAGAAATATTTCTCTGAGGTCTTTTGAACTAAAGCTGGAGTGGAAGACCTTTAATTCTGTTTTGAGCTGGTCCTCATCTTCTCCATAGAATTCACAGAGGATGTGGACAGCTTCAATGGCTTCTGGGTTTGGTGGGCCTACCCAGTTAGCATGCACAGTTAAGGGCTGGAAGGACTGAATGATTCTGGCCGTTGGGCTTCCAGTATTGTCCCCTTTGAACCTCCTGTTCAGTTCCCCAGTCATGATGTCCAGAAAGGTGAAATATACACCACTCCTGAAATATGCCTCCACTGACTCAAACTGAGCACCTACTTGAGACACTGTGGTGCTGTGTTGGAAACGCACTGGAACTTTCCGCTTTCTCTCCTGACCAGGCACCACGGTAGGTACTGGAATGTTGAAACTCTCTGCCTTCTCTGATGCACATCTAAATATCTCTCCAAATTTCTCCTCAGACCTCATGGTTTGCAATGTGTGAAGCACACCATCAATTACCTTGTAGGCAGTGGAATGGTCCAACCCTTCTTCCTGCAGAGAATCTGATGCCAAAGCAGTGACTTCGAATACTGGTGTGGTGATTTCCATGCAGAGAATGAACATAAAATTAATGGCATTTCTGTACATCTGAGCATCACCTTGGGCCAGGTTAGGTGGGTCACTGTCACTGATGTCATCAAGGAGCATCAAAATGGCTTTCAAATTTCTCTGAAGTGCCTTCAGTGCTTTTTCCCTGCAAGCCCATCGAGTATCTGACAGCTGCTGGAGCTCCATAACACGTTGTCCAGGAAAGAGAGACTCCTGAAATTTGACCAAGGCAGCATGACGCTTTGGGGAGCCTGAGCAAAAGGCATACAATTTCTCCACCAAGTTGAAAAATGTCACAAAATGCTTGCTGGACTTTGATGCCTCCACTAGTACCAAATTGAGGCAATGGGCTTTGCAGTGCACATAGAGGGCCTTCTCATTGTGTGCACGGATTCTAGCTTGGAGACCTTTATACATGCCACTCATGTTGGCTGCTCCATCATAGCCTTGACCATACATGTTCTTCATCTCTAGGCCATTCTTTTGCAGAAGCAAGAACACTGTATTCTCCAGCTCCTGGCCTGTAGTTGTATCAACATTGCACACTTCGATGAATCTCTCCTTTATTTGCATATGATGAAAATATCGCACAACAAATGACACTTGCTCTTTGTGTGAAACATCAGAGGTTTCATCAAGTAGCCTCTTTTATTTCACGTTGTATCTCCTTCCTGATGTAAGTTCCTAGTGCTGCAATGATGTCATTTTGACTTCTGTTGGAAAGCAGTGACACCTGGGGCCTTGTCTTGGTGGCTTTAACTGTGGCAATTTTTTCCAAATGCATTTTCAGCACACTATCGTAGCGGGAAAATACATTGACTAATTCACGAAAATTGCCACGGTTATCACTGGACTCACTCCCATCATGACCTCGGAATGCTTGTCCCTGACGTGCAAGATACACTGTTAGGTCAATTAATCTTGTCAGGATTTCTTTGTTTGTCTGCCTCTCTCGCTCTCTAACTTCCACCCCTTTTACGTCTGAAACATCAAATGCAGACTGAAGGGCCTTTTTCTGGAAATTGATCCATCTAACCATGCTTGTCATGTGCATCTCTGCGCTGGAGTGTTGTTTGATTTTTTCAAGAGCAGTACTCCACTTTCTGATGCCATCAGTTGTCCAGGCTGTTCTGCTTTTATATTTTTCATCCGAGAGGAAAAGCCGACAACTAAAACAATGCATTGAATTAGCAGTGGGTGAGTATTCCAGCCACACATTAGCAGAAAACCACTGTTTCTGGAATGATCTCCCCTCAGTTTTGGGGTAAGGTATATCAGGCTGACATGGGCCCACATTGCAGCACATTGAAACGTATCTGTCATTGCGCTTTATTTTAAATGTATGGATGTGTGTTGGATCTGTTGGGTATTGTAAAGCTGCTAACTTTGACATTATGTGATCGATCGGTTCTTCCTCATTGTGGTCTTCAGAGAGCACTACATCAGTGTCTGTATGCCTAACTGAACCTGTTGCTGCATTGGTCGCGGCTTCATCTGTTTCTATATCTCCCTCTTCTGCTATGCTGGTAGATGGCATAGAGCTGCTTCCCTGCTGTGACTGACTACAATGGAGCAATAATAATAATAATAGTATTATTATTTATCATAATAATAAGCTTAAACAGATAGTTTTAATAATAACCCATACTGCAAGTCTTGTAACATAGAAATAACTTTCGTAGGTACAAAATAATAGTTAGCTCAATGCCTGCTGATTAAGTTCATTAAAAACTAAGTGTGAACAGCTTTTAAGATTTTTCAATAGAATTAACTGCAAGGAGCAGGTTACATTAAAACATTAAAATAGAACCTGACTCTGCCCTTGACTCTGACCTTTCATCTTCATTTTCCTTTGCTTTCATCCAGGAGAGCAGAGAACTGCTTCCCTGGGCTGCCTGTTGTAGATCCCTTTCTTTCTCCTTTCTCAGCCTCTCTTTCCTAGGCATTATGCTTGCTGAAATTAGTAAATAAATAGACCAAAATGTATGAGAACGAATAAGACTGACTGTGGTCATTACAAGAACAGGGCAGAATGGTCGTTTTCACAGGCAATTGGGAACTGCCTATTTTTCCTTTAGCAAATTAATGTGTTAATGTTGCCAATATGTTACACCAAAAAAAATTAACATGTCTAACCAGTGCTTCTCAAAACTTTTAACATGCACCACCCCCAACACCGTACCCTTCAAACTACCAATAACAACGTCACTGTTCTGTCACAATCAGGTCACAACACAGTGCGTAAATGTCAGCGAGCATCGCTGAGTCAGTAACAACCAGTTAGGCTAAAGACTGCATCTTTAGACAGTTGGACGGTGTTCTAACTTTCTCACAGGAGACACCTACTAAAGACAGTGAAAAACATTAATTTCAATCTTACCAAAGTAGGACAGTAGTTGACGTTAGTTATGGAAAGGCTAATCCACAAAAACGGAGAAACGTCCATAATTCTATTATTCATAATCATGTCAAGGTTTTAGGTTTTTCTGCAGTTCCATCTCTAAAAAGTGTGATGTCTTCCCGTCACTGACTTCAGTTTGAAAACTTTGTATTTATTCACAGATTTCCGTGAGATCATCCTAAAATTTGTAACGAAAAATGGGCTCAAAAGAGCCCTCTGCCTAACGGCATGTAGCCTATAGCATAACGTGATATTTTCAATAGTGTATGCAAAAAGGTTGGAATTGATGGAGAGTGGGGTTGCCTAAATGGTTTAGGTTACATTTTAAATGTGTCGTTTTTTTGTTTATCCATATGGATGGATGGAGGGGGCAAGCTGGCAAAGTTTGTCATGTGCAGTTTCTGACAGGCTACTTCACAACAAAACAATTGCAGGTTGGTCTTAGAGGGCAAACAGAATAATTTCACTCGATTCATGGGTTACCTGACTGGTTGGGAAGGGAAAGAGCTGCCGTGTTGTCCGCCGTGGCTCCCAGTCGCTATAGTTAGCCTACTATGCCTACTCCAAGTAGTCCTATGTCATGCCGCTGCTACACGCCTCACAACAAATGAACTGCAAGCGTGTTCCCGTGACACGGTGACAGTGAAAAAGCGACAGGGTTCGGGTGTCTTTGAAGAAGGGGCACAAATCAAGCCATTATTTTCACACCTTTTTAAATCGCGCAGCTTTAAAAAAATAAAAAATCACGTCTTTCAAAAGGGCACTTTTTTGGACTGAGGGCAAAAGGGCAAGTGCTTCAGCACCACCTCGTCTCTATCTGTGCACGCCAGTGACTTTAAACATAAATATCACAACTCCGACTGGTTTTGTTTTTTAAAGCAGAAAATATATTAACAGCAGTCAACTACATGTCTTTATGGTGCTAACATTCATGTAGCATCCCTTACCGGAGCTCGTGGTGAAATAGCTCGTCCGGCTGACGCAGCTTCCCACGGCCGTATTTCACAGATCTTAGATCCTAATAAATAGCCATCTGTTAACAGCTAGTATGTGAAGATAAATTGCGAATTTAACTTTTATTTCAGCTTTTCTTACCAGGATCTTTCAGCTAATTTGGCGGTTGCCTCGTGAGTAATGGCTTCCACAACAGGAAATGTTGACTAACAGAAAGTCATCTCAAGGCATACTCGCCTCCTAGCGGCGGGGAGGGAATATTACACCTCCAACCTTATGCAGCAGCACAACCCACAAATCTGATGTGGGTTACACACACAAATCTACATGCATGATTCCCACTGTAAAGCATGGAGGAGGTGTTGATGGTGTGGGGGTGCTTTGCTGGTGACACTGTTGGGGATTCTTTCAAAATTGAAGGCACACTGAACTAGCATGGCTACCCAGCATCCTGACCAAGAAGGAGGGTGATAGAGTGCTGTGCCAGATGGATTGGCCTCCACAGTCACCTGACTAAAAACCCTTTCGAGATGGTTTAGGATGAGATGGAGAGCAGAGTGAAGACAAAATGGCCAACATTTGCTCATCTCTGGGAACTCCTTCAAGACTGTTGGAAAACCATTTCAGGTTTGATCCCCGGCTCCTCCAATCTGCATGTCAAGGATCCTTGGGCAAGATACTAACCCCAACTTGCTCTCCGATGCATCCATCAGAGTATGAATGTGTATGAATGTCATTAGAAAGCACTAAGTGTAGATAAAGTGCTTATGAGAATGGGTGTGATTGGGTGAATGAGGCATGTTGTATAGAGCGCTTTGAGTACTCCGTGAGAGTAGAAAAGTGCTATATAAGAATCAGTCCATTTACCATATAGTTTTGATGCCTTCAGTGAGAATCTACAATGTGAACAGTCATAAAAATAAAGAAAAAACATTAAATGAGAAGGTGTGTCCAAACTTTTGACTGGTAGTGTAGTGACTCTTCACTTGGGATATGTCATCCTGAAAGTAAACTTGAACCAGTTGTGTTTTAAAACTGTTTAAAACCTGATGTTTTTCTAGAAATAACAGTCATTAGGGTACCTAGACCCGGTTTGTAGAGTACGCTTGGGGAGTGTGATTTTGTGTACAGCGTCTCTTTATGTCTGTCTCCACGTTGGTTGAGTGTGGAGTAAGTGCATATGAGAGCATGAGGGTGGGAATGGATGGATGGTATATGTGTGTGCCTGTATTTCTGTGTCTATATGTCAGGTTGGGTGTCAGGCGCCACCTCTCTGGGGACATCTTAGGCCCTCCAAGGTTTGGAGGCCTATCTCCCCCTACCACCACTTCCCTGCCAGTGGCGGACTCCCTCAGACATCGGTGCGTTGGTGGTTCTTTGTGTCCAGGGATGGGCGTCCGGGTACACACCGGCTCACTCCTTGGCGGCCGCTTATCGGGGCCTGGAGCCTGGGGCTCGCTCGGGCCACTTCGGAGGTGGGGTGCCCCCGGCCTCTTGGCCTGGGGCTCGGTCACTCAGGCACGGCTGGCTGCCGGCGGAGCGCACGGGCGCGTCACTGCAACTGCCCCTGGCTTCTGCTCCGCGGCTGCTGAGTGAGCCCTCATCTGGGACTCTCCTCAGCTCTTCCTGGGACAGTGGCGCGGCTGCCCCTCTGTTGGTCTTCCTTGGTCTGTTGTGTTCTGGGGGCCTCTGGATGTCTGGAGTTTTGATCTCCTCCATACCTGCTTCATGCCCTGGAGGACGGGGCTGTGGCCCCCCCACACCCTCTAGCAGATCATTACATGAAGGAACCTTTAAAAAAAAAAAACAAGCGCGTCCATGCTCACAGGTGTACACACGGGCGATCACACCCACAAACTACACCCTTTTTGGCTTCTACCTCAAAGCACACTGTGTTCTGTTGATCTTATGTGCTGCACAATAATGTTTAATATTTAGTATTTACTGTCATATTCCCATATATCATTGTGATGTTGTTTATTCTATTACTCTTGTTCTCTTCTGCTTGTTTTCTTTTTTCTTTCTCAGCAGGTGATCCAGGTGATTGATATATGCATTTTTTATTTCTTTTTTTTTTCTGCTCATTCTGTTGGTTTTTGTTTTTTGCCCTTCTCCCCCGTCCCTCTTCTCAGCTGTTTCTCTTTCCCTCTTTCTTTCTCCCCTTCTTTCCCCCAGTCAAGTCTGTCCCGTATTCAGTAAATGAAAATAAAATAAACAATAAAAGGTGAATCAAATGGACCATTATGGCAAGGCTGGGATGGTCAATTTGGTAAAGTAAATCCGTTGGGCATCTTTCTTTGCCTTTAGACAACAATTCTGATGGCAAAAGAGCCAAACGGGACAGGCAAAAAAAATAAAATAAATAACAGTCATTTTTTAATACTGAAACCTAACCAAGTCATTGTAATTATAATTAATAAGATATTTTATATTAATAACATATTAAAAGTAATTAAAAGTAATACAGATGGAGTGTAAAACTCTGTCGCATGTATGATATAAATTATGGTCTGTGGTGGTGTGAGGCATCAATGTGAGACCCTTTGTTACGCAAGTAACAACATAATTGTAACTGTAATGTAATTACTGAATTCATAGATAGATAATTTCATGGATAGATGAAAAGATGCAGTGGAATGACTTTATATTATTTTGACATGAATCAAGATTTTAAGCTTCAAATGTATTGATAATTTAGCTGGTCTCATGTGTTCCCAGGCATCAAAGAGAAGAAAGTGACAGCACAAACAATAATGCTCCAAACAAAACAAGCAAACAAACAAACAATCCAACAACTTCTATCACACACATGAGTGAGCCCTGGCTTAACTTCAGCTCCCAGTGATCATTCTGTTCCATGTTGCAGTTTACGCTTTGATTGGGGTCTTATATCATTGTGTTAACGAGATCTCTCTTCTCCGTTTTTCTGACCTCATTATGAAGCATTTGAGTCCTGAGGGATGATCGCTTCAAGCAAAACGAAAAGAAGTGCTAACCATTGTTGGGTCTGCGCTTCCACAGGCCCCGCTGGTTTAGAAACTTATTTCTGTTAATGACAAGGAAGCAAGACGAACAGCGATTTTACTTGCGCAAGGGAAGGATCTCAGACCAGCCCTTCTGCCCTCGGTCGGACCACTTCGACTCCGGTCTCCGCTTGCAGCCTTTTATTGAAAGCAGTTACAGTACACACAAGCACCACCCATTGTAAAAAACCCCTATGGTTATAAAAGATAAGGTACCATGTGTTTTATGTGTGTGCACGTGTAAGCATGTGTGTGTATGAGTGTGTGTATGCCTGTGAGAGAGAGAGAGAGTGTGTGTGTGTGTGTGTGTGTGTGTGTGTGTGTGTGTGTGCGCGCGCGTGTGTGCGCGTGCATGCGTGCACTGAGTGTTTGTGTTTGGGAGTGCGTTTGTGTGATCTCGTGCCCACAAAAGGGTCATAAAAGCAGAAAGCTTACTAAACAAGAAAACAGAACCCTCACATAGTATGTGCCTATAATAAAACACTACAGCCTCCCCCACCAGCAGGCTGGGGAGGTCAACAGAAGCAAAAGAATGTCTTTGATCCTATAGTTTGAACCAAGACTTACAAATTTAAGTAACACAATGACAACATTTAACAGTTTGACTCAGGGGCGATTCTAGGATTAGAGCTTTGGGGTAGAGATGGCACGATACCACTTTTTTATGTCCAATACCGATATCATAAATTTGGATATCTGCTGATACCGATATGAATCCGATATAGTGTGTTTTAATCAACAAAACTGTTTTTTAAATATCTTGCTGCATTTTGTATAAGTTCATACTCAAGTTTAAAACAACAACTACACTAAAGCTATTCTGTTATACCTGTATGCAAAAAAAAATATTTCATAGTTCAGCAATACTGATCAATCGAATAAACCTAAACCTACACCATCCTCCCTATTCTGGTATTTTAAAGAGTACTTAGCGTAAATATTAAGCAACCTAACTAATAGGGTTCCAACTCCCAGCAACAACAAAAATAAATAAATAGAAAATAGGGAACCACCCCTCACGCTCCACCTCTTGATGCTTAATCGATGTAATCAACCTTAATTTGATGCAGTGTGAAAAAAAAAAAATGCACAGAAATCAATTATTTTTCAAGAAATATTAAATAGATTCAACATCTTTCTTCAACAAAATTGCAGACTGCACAGATGGTACCTTCCCAAAGGAAAAAGTACTATAGCTTACTAGGGTATATATATTAGACTTAATAGTCACTATATACAGTAATTGACTTCTATTCCTTTTACATCAAATTAAAACTTTGGGTGTCAGATAATTATTTATTAAAAGCTAGACATTTTAAATGAGAACAAGAAAGAAAAGTATGTCTTTGTGCCCCCTTTTCCCTGTTAATGCCCTATCGGCCCCCCTGGCTAAACTTTGCTAGATCCGCCCCTGTACAGTTACCAGCCGCCAGCTACGTAGAAAAAGATCCTGGTGTAGAAAGTAATATTAAATAAATTCTAACAACAGCTTATCGAGCTTAAACGTGCTGCTGTTGTTCAGCCGCTGGTTTCCTCTTTCTGGTGCAAAGTGGGCCAAAAACAAACAAGAGAGACGGACTCGCTACAGAAAAGCCGATCAGCTGATCACTAAACATTTTCATGATTGAAGTAGCAGCAAGAAGAGGCAGTCGCTCCACATATCGCTTGTTAAGCTTAACGCAGGAATGCTTTACAAACATTCAGAGATGGACTTACACACTTGCTTTACTTCTCTCGGGGATAACTTTGTCGGAGATGAAATGCTGGGTTGCTAGCGAAGCTCCAAATGCTATCCAGACCACGACAGGTCCCGCATGCCACAGCTTGCTCTATCACATGATGCATACTGCTCCGACGTGCTAACGTTCTGAGGTGAGTTACGGCGTGTTGCAAGTTTTGTGAGGTGCTTTCGTGATATTTAATGGATCGGATTACATTTTTTATTTTTCTCCGATATCCGATCCAGTAATTTAGGTCAGTATCGGACCGATACCGATACGTAATATCGGATCGGTCCATCTCTACTTTGGGGGTGCTGAGCACCCAGAGAGCTGCCCAGCCAGGCAAGATAAACTTTAAACGTCACGATGAGACGTCTTCCCTGTCTCTGTCAGTCCCTGCATCCTTAAATGTCTCCAATTGTCCTGAGTTCTCTATAACTGTCTCCTTGGTGCATTTAAACCCCTGTTCCTCCCTGTCCTCATCGTCTGTTGTCTTCGTCTCTGTTATCAGTCATCATAATTTTACCATCTCTGTGCAAGTCTGCAAATTTCTTTATTAAATCATAAGATTCTTAAATTCATCAAGTCTCTCTGTGCCTGGGTCCTCATCTCAAAACATGACATCATTGTTTTATACATTTTAATACAATTTAATCCCCACATTTGTGAAAGAAAAACAAAACACTTTTTTGAAATGTCTGTAACAAAATCATCAAATCTGATAAAGGTTATTTAAATGCTGCAAAAGAAGAATGGATTGGAATAAAAAAAAAATACATATACATAAATACATATCCTAACCTTAATTACTGGGGGAGAATAATGAACAATGTTCCCTCTAATTTCTCATGTGTCTGAGCGAACACACAAACTCCCTCAGCGATCCCTTGGACCACTGTGAGCGACATCAGACGTGTGCACTGTGGTGATGCCAGCATCGAATCCATCCAAGTTACATGGTTTATTAAAATCAAATCAAATTACAGCAGTTACATTTATGTTAGGCTACCTTTAATTAACTACTTTTAGCCCACTTACAATGAAAATGTAAAAATTGGAAGTAAAAATAACTTGAACTAAAATTTCGAAAACACAACTTTCTTTCTTTTTTCTTTTTATAAAGCTCTGACTTGTATTATGAGTATGAGTCTGTGGTCTGGGAGAGAGTCCTGTAACTCTCTGTCTGCAAAATACAGTATATAATGACCAATGTTGGGCAATTAATTATATAGTTACTTCTTCAAAAAAGTTACTGAGTTTAGCAAACAACGTTTGTTGCAGCTATTTTTTTTAAATGCAGCCAATGCATTTTTAAATAGACATTTAAAACTATTTACAGAACAATCAGCTGTTCTGCATCAAATTTGATGCCACACAAATTATTTGTGCCACTCCAAAAAATTATTTCTGTTCACTATGAGATAAAGGAGAACAACAGCCTGATACCTGCAGGCCTGACAACAGGAGATGTATCACTCCTGTAACACCTGTAACATTCAGCAGTCGCCTCATTGTTCTGACACACACAACAAAACTATTGACTACATTACACACTAACTACACAAGATTTGCGCTAAATGTCTCAAATCTCTCACATCTCAAAACACCGCCGTCACTCCTAAAACTTCCCCCCGTTTCTTAACAACTAGATGCCAAGTTGCCATATCATTTTTTGATTGGTCGACATGGTACTTTTTTGGACGAATAGGAAAGGGGCAGCGGAGAAGAGGGGGCGGGGTTGTTTTCTGCTCACAGGCGGAGAGAGCTTTTTTTTTTTCTTATAAAACGCCGTTTTTACCGTTTCTTCCCGCAGTAAATATAAACAACGATAGTATTCGCATTTCTTTTTATCACAACTCCAGTTTTACGTGGCCTATCAACACAATTTAAAAACTGTTATAAAGTCCACACTTTTCCCGTCAATTGTTCTGTCTGTCCTGCTCACATCTCCAATGGTTGTACACGTTGTCATTAACGTGGCTTCACTCCACATCAGCCACGCCGCTTTGCTAGCTAAAACACCGGTGTTGGCACATAAGGACGCTGTCATAGCCTGTCAGCGACGTTGATTGGCTTCGTATATACGAATCACATTATTGGCTGGGCTATGGGATATGGTGGCATCGTTCTAATCCCATAAGGAGCAGCCAGTCACTTATTGACTAACACTGCAACACAGAATTGTTAAAGTATTAATTTCAATTCAGGTTAGTTTTTTTTTTTGTGCGCAACGCAGATTTGCCAGCAGTGCGCAATTGTGCACGTGCGCATCTAAGACTATGTTCACACTGCAGGCGAAAGCGCATCAAATCCGATTTTTTTGACCCTATGCGACCCATATACGATCATGGTATGACAGTGTGAATGGCACAAATCCGATATTTTCACATCCGATCTGGGTCACTTTCGTATGTGGTACTGAATCCGATACATATCTGATGTTTTAGAAAGCGACTGCTGTTTGAACGGTCATGTCGCATTAAATCCGTCTTTTACGTCACTAACACAAGACAGACGCCAATTATCAGCACCGGAGAAGTGCCCGAGAAGACATTGCGAACGCTTCCTGGCCATCCGGTGAAACTGCTGGGAAGACAACGTTGGAGAAACGTTAACATTTTATTTGTACTATATAATCTGAAGATTCTGACAAATATCTGCAACTATCCTTTGAAGCACCGCTCCTCTCCATTAGAGATGTCAAATATAAGACCTGGGGGCCAGAAAAGACTCCAATCTGGCCCAGTGGATGTCTTGGGAAATTTTGTACTTTAACTGTATTTTCAAAAGTTTGATAGCTTTCTACCCATTAAACCACAGGTGTCGAACTCCAGGCCTCGAGTGCCTGGTTTTTGATGTGTCCTTGATCCAACACAGCTAATTTCAATGGCTAAATGACCTCCTCAACATGTCTTGAAGTTCTCCAGAGGCCTGGTAATGAACTAATCATTTGATTCAGGTGTGTAGACCCAGGGTGAGATCTAAAACCTGCAGGACACCGGCCCTCGAGGCCTGGAGTTTGACACCCCTGCATTAAACCCTTCCTCAGGGCTATTCACAATGAACCACAGTAATTCATTTACAGATGTCTGTAATTTTACACACATTCTTACATTTTAAGCTCAAGAGTCATGCTGACAGATTTCTTTCATTTACTACAGCAGCATTTGTTTACCATGTAGAAACAAATGATTTACATAAATAGTATAATTTGCTTTTTTTCAATGCCGCTTTATGGCCATCTGGCAACATAAATCTTGTATGTGTAAAAAAACAGACACAAAAGGCAACAGTTAATTTATCAATAAGTAGGCTAAAATTTTCTAGAGAGATTATCAGTGTATCTCAGTCTGCAAATTTAATAGTCTTCAATACTCTTAGTACAACCCCAATTCCGAAAAACCCATAACTTAGTCACAAGTGAATACTTGTGAAAACGTCAAAATTTCTACAGTGAGAAATGTACCTTTTTGAAAAAAAGAAAGTCATTTTAAATTTGATGGGAACAACATGTGTCAAAAAAGTTGGGACAGGGCCATGTCAGCAGCTCCAGCAAACAGAATCATGCTCTGATTACACCCGGTTGTACCAAATGTATTTGCTTTGCTAAAAGGAGCTCTATTAACTCTCTATAGGTCATTTTGGTAATCAATTTCTTTTAATCATATTCATTTTTATAACAAGGCTTGAAATTACAAGTAAGAAGAAAGGAGAAGAAAGCAAAAAAATAGAAAAAAAATAAAAGGTCCAAGATTCATTTCCTGCATCCGAATCAGTACAACGGGTCATCAGCTGCTACATCTGTACATTATTTCAGTGCTGTGATTAGGTGTGCCCACGTGTGCGTGTGTTTTGCCAGCTACTTGATAATCAGCCCCCAGAAAGAGAAAGGTCCAGGAGGCCCAGGCCATCCAAAGCTCCCCAACACCTCCCAATGTCACCTCCCAACCTGTATGCAGCAATCATGCACCTATGAAGTACGCACATCCTGGGTGAAGCAGCAACCAGCAGTTTACTGTCCTCCAGAGTGCTGAAGTTAGTGGAAGGACCTGAGATATATTTTCATGACCTTTAATACTGTCTAGAGAGTAACTTGCAAAGAAAACTGATCAGTGAAATGTTTGTAATCAATGATTCGTTATTAAGTGATTATTGAGAATTCAGTTTTTCCAAACGCTCCCGTGTTCATGTGAGATTAGTGCAATTGGGTTCTTACTTTAGTTAGCTGAGATAGCTCATTTTTATTACTCCAAGCAAAGACTGCAAGCTAGGGGTCAACTGCCAAGACTCTCATTTAAGTCCCATACAGCATAGAGTACCATATCACACTCTCTTGTTTTTTTCAAACAGGAAATCCCCATTTCTCTTAAGAACAGCTGCTAAATGTCTGGGAACACTGGAGACCAGTTACTGGACTTTTGGAAGACATATTTAAGTTGGTGAAAGGTTTGGACTGCAGGCAGGCTAATTCAGCAGCCAGACTCTTGTACTACAAAGCCAAGCTGTTGAATAGACATAATAGATAGAATAGGTTTAGCGTCAAGCATTCAGTGTTGGGATGGGAGCATGTGCTGCTTTAAAACCTGCATATATCTTTCAGTACTTTCTACTATACTATATATAGTATATATGTATATAGTGTGTGTGTGTGTGTGTGTGTGTGTGTGTGTGTGTGTGTGTGTGTGTGTGTGTGTGTGTACACACACACACACACACACACACACACACACACACACACACACACACACACACACACACACACACACACACACACACACACACACACACAATAAATAGATAGATAGATATATAGATATCTGAAATGCTATAGACCTGAAGGTGCTAATACTCTACGAATAGCCCTAGTGTAAGTTAGAGGACTGGATCTTCCTCAAAAAGCAGAGAAGATGTTTATTATTATGGATGTCATTTTAGAAAAAGCATTGCATGATTATTAGATAAATTGAAATCATTCAGCCTATAGCACAGAAACGAGCAAATATCATGGGTAATAACATACAATACAAGTCAATAATAAAGACAGTTTTAGTATAGTATGTAAATGTATTTAAGGTATAAAAACTTAAATGAAATGGGACCACTGAGAGATCATGATTATGACTTGGCTTTCATGGGAACACCTCTGTTTCTGTGTTGCATGACACAAAAACATGGACTACGTCCACACTAATGCGTTTTCGTTTGAAGAGATATACCCTAAAAGACTGCCAGCTGTAATTGCAGCAAAAGGTGGTTCTATAAAGTATTGACTCAGGGGGCTGAATAATTACGCACACCCCACTTTTCAGTTATTTATTTGTAAAGAATGTTTGGAATCATGTATAATTTTCATTCCACTTCTCACGTGTACACCACTTTGCATTGGTCTTTCACGTGGAAATCCAATAAAAGTGATTCATGTTTGTGGCTATAATGTGACAAAATGTGGAAAAGTTCAAGGTGGGCGAATACTTTTGCAAGCCACTGTAAATAGAAGCAAAAAAACACAGATATGTCTGTGAAGGTTCTCAGTCATCCAGGTCATCAAAGGAGCTTGCAAAGAAAGCTTGCAAAAAAACACAGACAGTTATCACCTAATTCTGTCGTTCCAGGGAGCTGTGTGAAACTTTTGGGCCTATTTGTATTTCATAGTTTCAGGTCTCTTGCCTACAGCCAAAATGCTTCTGAGGAGAATGTAAAAAATATGTTTTGGCCCAAATGGTGTTAGGCGCTAATTTTCAGATAGCAAATCTCACTAAACTATTCGTATAGTTTTGATGTAACTGGATTTGTATAAACAGGACTTGTATCAATTATGAGAAAAAATTTCAATTTATTTAACGAGAATTTGACCTTCCTAGAAGTGGGGAACTTAAAATGCTACAAAGTTAGATGTTATTTCTTTAAGCAGATTAAAATGTCCCTCAATTATTTTTTTTTTCATTTTCTTCCCTTACTTACTGATACTTACTTGATACTTACTTCCCTTCCCTTATTGAAAGTACTGTAAAAGTATTCAATTCAATTCAATTTTATTTATATAGCGCCAAATCACAACAAAAGTCGCCTCAAGGCGCTTCATAGATACAGAGAAAAACCCAACAATCATATGACCCCCTATGAGCAAGCACTTTGGTAACAGTGGGAAGGATAAACTCCCTTTTAACAGGAAGAAACCTCCAGCAGAACCAGGCTCAGGGATGGGCGGCCATCTGCTGCGACCGGTTGGGGTGAGAGAAGGAAGACAGGATAAAAGACATGCTGTGGAAGAGAGACAGAGGTTAATAACAGATATGATTCAATGCAGAGAGGTCTGTAACACATAGTGAGTGAGAAAGGTGACTGGAAAGGAAAAACTCAATGCATCATGGGAATCCCCGGCAGCCTACGTCTATTGCAGCATAACTAAGGGAGGATTCAGGGTCACCTGGTGCAGCCCTAACTATATGCTTTAGCAAAAAGGAAAGTTTTAAGCCTAGTCTTGAAAGTAGAGATAGTGTCTGTCTCCCGAATCCAAACTGGAAGCTGGTTCCACAAAGAACTTTCACCACTGTAATCAAACAAAGTTATCGTAAACAGATGAGAAGATAAAAGCTTAAAATTTATATCAAAATGAGTCTAAATACCAAAAATTAAATATCTTGGAAATGGTAACAGCGGGGGCAGCACGGTGGCACGGTGGTTAGCACTGTTGCCGCACAGCAAGAAGGTCCTGAGTTCAATTCCACCATCAGGCCGGGGTCTTTCTGTGTGGAGTTTGCATGTTCTTCCCGTGTTTGCGTGGTTTCCCTCCGGGTACTCTGGCTTCCTCCCACCGTCCAAAGACATGCAGCTTGTGGGGATAGGTTGATTGGATAATCCAAATTGCCACTCGGTGTGAATGTGTGAGTGAATGTGAATGCGAATGGTTGTCTGTCTCTGTGTGTTGGCCCTGCGACAGACTGGCGACCTGTCCAGGGTGTACCCCGCCTCTCGCCCTATGACAGCTGGGATAGGCTCCAGCGCCCCCCGTGACCCTGAAAAGGATAAGCGAATGGATGGATGGATGGTAACAACGATAGTTTGTCATATGGAATAACACATTTTGTCTCTAAACCAGACAATTTCTGAAATATTGTTAACCAGTCATCGGCCTGCTGAGGAGTCTTTCACTAAAAAGAAGCATATAAATTTTCACACCAACTCTGGACTAAATCACAGAGAAATGTTAGCAGTTAGCATTTTACAGTTAAGTTTTACAATCATAATATCAACTTAATAATTCAACTAGGTACTATTAGTGTGAAACACTATTATTTTTGTGCTAAGAATTATTTGCACCAAAAACTAATGACTGCTAAATGCTTACTAATATCTTAGCTAGATTAAATTTTTTTATTCAGTTTATTTGTTTTTATTATCTAGTCTTTTCTTGTTTGCAACTTTTTGTTGTTGTCTTATTGTAGATGGACCCTAAAGCTAACAACCAAAGTCAGTGTTTATAGTTTTGAGGCACCAAGACCATTAAGAGGGTTTCTAAAGAGTTGTGGGGAACCATGGAGTCCTTTTTAAACATATGCCTTCTTTCATCTGTGCAATACCTCTAAAATGAAATACGAATCTCAAAATGATGCGAAAAAAGTAGCTTATCCATTTGTGACCTCCTGAACTATTCTAACTTTTTATTAGCATGCTGTTATTCCGCTGTAAGCCCCTAGTCTTACAATTCCCCATACCAGTTTTATGTCAGCATTTTCAGTAGGTGTTGTTTCTCAGTTAATGAGTAAATTGCCATTTTATCCAATATACCTTCATGCATCGTGATTCTACTGCCCGCTGTCATCATCAGTCCTCTTCATTGCTTTGTCTGTCTCACTTTCAGGTTTGCCATCACACAAAAATGAAGAGGCAAAACATCTATTGTGATAATTACTATTAACTAAACCTAAGTAATAAAGATAACGCCACAAGAAGAAGTCCCTGTATAGTTATTATTTTTATCTAAAACTGGGAAAAATTAGAGTTTATTCAATATTGTTTACATTTTTAAAAACTAATTTTGAGCAAAAAACTCACACATAAAGCTAAAGTGTTTCTTGATTAAAATGTTGCCATTTACATCATTAAGTCTGACAGCAAACAGGTCACATGTTTTGGGGTTCTGTTGTGTGTTGTGACAAAACCCATTTAAAAACAGTCAGGTGCTCTCTGTTCACAGATGTATCCACTTTTACATCAGTCTCTCCTCCTGCAGCAGTACTATTTTTGCTGGTGGAAGCCGACATGCTGCTGAGCTGCACAGTCAGTGAGTGTGTTTACATGTATTGTTAAGAGGCCTGTCATGTTTTTTCTTATTCATTGTTGAAGATATGATGTAACCTTTATGAAACACAGACACATTTGCCCTGGATGTCCATGCATCATGAGTTTTCTACGAACAAAGCAGTAGTTTTAAAATCGGTAACACTTTAGAATAATGTCACACTAATAAGCATCAGTCAGGTACTAGTAAGGAGCATTACTCCTCCTTAGTATGTAATTCATAAATATAGATATAAATATCTCTTCTTTTTTAATAAACTGTTATATAACTGTACCATTGTATTATTTATAAAGTCTAAATGAGTATTTAGATGCACATTTACATATACTGTATAATGATTAAGATATGAGCAAATTTTGAGTGTCTTAATAGAGATTTTATTAATATTCATTTTAATAGTGAAATTCATGATTAATAAGGCAGTTACTAGCAGGGCTGGACTGGGACAAAAAAATCGGCCCGGGCATTTTGACTAGAAACCGGCCCACCAGGTATTATAGGAAAAACCATAAAGCCTTTGAATGAAAACAAACGTCGTTGTGACAGTGATGTACACTGTCTTGTTGGTACATATGTATCAATCTAATAAACTTAAACCTACACCATCCTCCCTATTCTGGTATTCTAAACAGTACTTAGCCGAAACCCAAAGACTGCTTGGTTGAGTTAACTTCCTGAACTATCTACAACATATGGTGGAAACCTGAAATTAAGACAGAGAAGACTAGACGTGAGACATGACCATTACTGAATATTAAAAATAATAAATGACAGACAACGGGACAAATCGCGTTTATTTTCAGCTCAATACGAAATGCGTAATATTAACTCTGAATACCAGAGGATTCCGTTTTTTACGGGACGGTAGGCAACTCTACTAACTAACCATATGAATAACATAAAGTTCACCAGTAACATCATAGCACCCACCCAACTGTATAGAAACTCCGTCATGCTAGCTAGTACGCAGCACGAGTTATTGTAACTGACTGTAAAAAGTTAGCACAACGAAGTCAAAGGAGCTTGCAAAGAAAAGCGTCTGGACTTCTTTAAGTTACTTGAAGACGTTTCACCTCTCATCCGAGAAGCTTCTTCAGTTCTAAGGTCAAATGGTGGAGAGTCCCAGATATAAACCTAGTGGGAGTATCCCCCCACAGAGGGACAAAAGGACCCCCTGATGATCCTCTAATCGCCTGAGCCAAGGTGTGAAACTGGGTGTGGCTCAGGGGGTTTAGAGGATCATCAGGGGGTCCTTTTGTCCCTCTGTGGGGGGATACTCCCACTAGGTTTATATCTGGGACTCTCCACCATTTGACCTTAGAACTGAAGAAGCTTCTCGGATGAGAGGTGAAACGTCTTCAAGTAACTTAAAGAAGTCCAGACGCTTTTCTTTGCAAGCTCCTTTGACTACGATGACCTGGATGACTGAGAACCTTCACAGACACAACGAAAATAAACTCCACCTAAACTTGGTTTATATCTGACCCAGATAGACTGCAGGTCATAACTTCTTAGCTGAAGCTCATTTCACCTGACAGTTGGACCGGCAGCCGCCTTGGGTCTCTCCACCTCCCCTTTCCCCCATCCACCTGCTGCCCTCCACCACTTGCCAATTTTACTGAATCTTTGAAAGCTCCACCATAGCTACTACCAAACAATTGAGTTACTTTTACACATCTGCCAGCATCTGTCCAATCCGCCACCTTTCACTGTTTACACGGTTACGGAAAAAAAGACAACAACAAAACGTCAGCCCATTTAAAACAAAAAATTACCATCGGCCCACCGGGCAAATGCCCAGTATGCCCGATGGCCAGTCCAGCTATGGTTACTAGTTGTTAGTTAAGCAAGCCATCTAAAGTGGGGACTTTGCCTTATAAAGCCTTTATAAGCATTTAATAAAAATGAAAGTGCCTCAAGACTCAGCTACAGTCATAACAGAAAAATGACACAGACCACCCATAAAGAGGGAAATATTTATTTCCAAATGCAAACATATTGCATTTGAGTTTGCAGATAACATAATGATATAGTTTGTGTAGTGTGAAGTCAGGGAGAATGCCAGGGTTGCACTTCAAAGCAAAAGGATACACACTCGGAGGGCGTAAGTTATATTTACTGCTGCTATGGTTGTTTTAAACGTTCAGATAATGTAGTTTATTTCTGCCTTTCTTTGTTCTTGATGCTAGGTTGCTTCATTCATGTGTTACACCTTTTACAGCTACAGGGTCTTCCTGATGCAAACATCCTGATATCTACCAAACCACAGGACAGCTAAACCTCAGGAATGAACTAAGGAATACCCAGAGACATTTTCCTGCATTATCAGTTTAAGAGTTATCAAGTCTATCACACCAGTATTAATCCAACACCATTAGTAACGTTGGTGTCCATGTTTGGAATGATCCGCAAACCCATTTTTCACATCACACATGTGCTTCTGACAAATATGCAGCAACTGAATTAAGTTTTCTTGTCAATACAAACCAAAATGCTTCCGTATAATTAGCTTCTTGAATCTATGCCACACAGAATTAAAGCAAATCTGACAGCAGAATTGAACCCAGTACTAACAAGGTGTATCTAATGAAGTGGCCAGTGAGATTCATTGCTTTCTTTTACATAGGGATGCATTACGATTTTTAAAAATGTCTCACATTGCCCCATAAATACAGGTTTGCTTTGAAGTTGCCTTATAGCAGTCTTCCTCTAGAGCTGTAATCAGAACAAACTACTTAGCTTGACTAAATTTTGTAGATGCTAATATACTTTTATACTTGTTCAGACCTATATGTGCATAAGCTTTATGCGAAAATGACATGCAAACATGTAAACAAACTGAATGCTAGTATTGAGTTAAAATTCTGCAGTCAGTACTCTATTACCATTATTCAACAATTTTGCATTTAAATATCCAAGCTTTAGTCATAAGAAAATGATCAATAAAAGCAAACTGTGCAAACAATTTGTTTTGTTTTTTACTCATGGATTGTCCTATAATTAGCTAAATTTTAAATAGGCCCTTTGCTTCCTATTTCAAACATTCTAATTTTGGAATGGATGATGGACTTGGTGGACAGAAATAGATGGCAGGCAGACTTTTTTTTTGTCACTGCATTATCCTCTTCTTTCTTCATAAAACACCAAGCGATAAAGTATACAGTCAGCTGTACGCCCAAGACAGGGACATAGCAGGGGAGCTGCGGCATGAGGAACGATAGAGACTGTGTGATAAAATAAGTCATGAGAGAAAATATCTCAGAGGGATCCATCATTCTTGTCTTTGCTTTTTCTTGAATTGGGATGTTTTAATGCCGTCACTGAGAGTTTGTTTTAAAAAAAAAAAAGCTTGGAAGAATAATGAAAGGCTCAGAACAAATTTGGCTCTGTGATATTCATTACTGATGTCATTATGCACAAAAAACTGAAGTATTTTAATTTTGAATACGTTAATAAGTCGTTTAGATTGGGTTTGCTCGGGATCTATAGCACACATAAATCAAATATTTTGATAGCAGTTGGGAACAACTGCTATCAAAAGTGCTGCTACGCTAGCAGTTAACCCTAAAAGGCTAACCTCAAGTGTTTACTCTCCATCTACAGTAGTGGCTGTGGGAACTATTGCACTGTTATTTCATATGAATGCATATGATACTATTATTATCTTCATATTACAGTTGACAATGGCATGATTTAAAATTATAATATTTTTTGCAGAATTGTACAAATACGTTATTAATCAAATTATCAACACATATTAGTTATTAGTTTGATTCCCAGTTTTCACATACATAGGAGAAATAATAAGAAAATATATATGAAAGGACTTGTATGGAATGATATTTATGTCATAACATATGCACGAGCAAAAATATCTGACCAAATAATTTCATTTCACAGGCGCAATTAAATTCCTTGCACATAACTTCAGCAAACCGCTCCTGTAGAACTCGGCAGCCACGTGCACAAAGAAGCCAGCGCACACGTGAGGATGTGATTGGTCACTTTGACGGACAGTTAAACTGCATTACATTGTGGCAGCGACAGAAATGCTGTTTTTAAACTGTATTTGTTTATATTTTGAAAAATAAAGTTTGCCGTTTGAATTATCAACAGTTATGGTTTGCTGTACGGCAGTGGAAATACTGACTACTGTCACAGGATTACTTCACTGCTCAAGAAATCCTTTAAACAAGATGATTCTAAGGCAGTGGTTCCCAAAATGTTTTTGCTGGGCCCCCCTTTGTTTTACATGAAAAATGTTGCCCCCCCCCCCCGCGCGCACACAAACACATCCTCCAGCCACACACACCCATATTTTGCTCCATTGTGGTTTATTTCACACCTCAAACATTCAGTAAACAATTAAGCAAATACAAGTAATCTGCAATAAATTACAGATAGTAAGAAAATAAACTACTAACTCTTTTACGCTACGTCCACACCTACACGGGTATTTTTGAAAACGCAGCTGTTTTGTCCACACGTAAACGGCGTTTCGAATCAGCGAAAACAGAAAATTCCTTTTTTGCGTTTACGTGTGGATGAGGAATACAGAGTTCGTCACGCAACGTCAAAGGTATGTGCCTTTTTTCACGTCACGCTGTGCGCCACGTTATTGTTTACATGAGATGAATTGCAGAATGGCAGATAGTCAGATTAACAGTATTTTGTCTCTGAGTCATTCCAAGAGAATGGTTAAAATTGGACTTGGATGTTTTCACATTTTTTACCAAAATGTATTATTTATATGTATATCCCACATCATTAAGGATATATTTAACTATCAGAAAAATGCATTTTCCCATCTCAGGCATTAGTTTTCTTTTATTATTGATCATATTTTCAAGATGTAGTGACTGTAAAAATGTAAAAATGTCCATAACCCCGTTATGGACATTTTGGAGGCTCTCTGAATATTATCTTAAAATGTATTTCTAAAGAAATCAATATGTTTACATTAATTAGATGTCACCCATACCAATTCAATAATTTTAAATAGAAAAATGACATAAAATCACACATTTTTACTCTCTTAAATCCTGAAATGTAACTAATGAGTGAACGCAATCTTGTCATTTTTCATCAAAAATTTAGTTTAACTAAGAATTGTAATCAAAATCAATGATCAGATGATAGCACTCAATATTTTAGACAGAAATCCCCAAACATTAAATTATTTTTTCAACATTTTAACAAAATAATATATGAAAATGTAGGTGTGACGGGGTTGAGACTAGCATAACAGGGTTGAAGAGACAAATACAGCTTTACATATAAACAGTTGTTTACTCTTAAATTCAATGTATAGGGCTTACCATTAGCATTATATCTCACTTTGTAACCATAGGAAGGACACCAGATACAAATTGCAGTAGAATTAAGTTTTATTAATCTAAAGTAAAAACAACCACAACAGCACATTAACAACTAACAAACATTGTAAAGTGAATTGCTCAAATGTAACATAATGCATGTGTGTGTGTGTGTGTATCAGGGCTCTAGAGTGCGACCAATTTGGTCGCAAATGCGACCAAACTTTTTAGTGGTGCGACTAAAAAAAATATTTGGTTGCACCTGTGCGACCAAATGTTCGGGTAGCAAAAAAAAATAAAAATAAAAATCTGCAACCTTCCCTGTGGTCAACAACAGACACACATTATGCCCCTATTGTGGACTAAACCAATCAGAGATAGTAAGGGGCGGGACCTCTCTGATTGGCCGTGGTCCAGTTGAAAGTGCAGGTGGAAGTGGGAGGTGAGTAGCTTGAATAAAGCGATATCAATTCATTAAATCCTGAATCGACTTTTAAATATAACTGTGTTTTGCCAGAAATGCCAGATTCTCAGATTAAAGCTCACAAAACCATTTCAACAACAACCAAACAGCAGATGAGAGCAGGTACACGGATTCCACACAAAGACGTAAACGCAGAACGGACCCGACGCATCAGAATCAACTTTGTCTTTCTCGGCTTTCTCACCCGACGGCCCGTAGAAGGACACGCTGTCGGAGCTCAGCGATTCTGATGCGTCCGGTCCGCGCTGTGATTACGTCTTTTTGCGCTGATTCTGAGCTGCAGGTTTTGTCTCTCCAACCAAAATTCACCAAGCCAGCACCAAAAGAAGCAGCAAACTGCGCTTCACATTTGATCAATGTCGTCATGAATTTTGCTGTTTTGCTTCCACGACTATTAAAATCACACTTCATGCACAGCTAGCTCTCTCTATCTCTCTCTGTACTTCAAGAACAGTTTCCCGTCTCCAATCTCTGTTTTCTGTATTATTCATTTGCTTATTACCCACCAGTCTACCGTTGTTTACAGCGCTGTTGGCTGCTGTCTTTTTCTTTTCTTTTTTCACTTAAATGACCTCGGACAAGAAATTTAAACTTTATATGCAGAACATTGTAGAATATTTTTAAGGTTATCTGCTATAAAAAGCCAGACCAGGAAAATCTCCTTCATGTTTTTCTGTGTTTTATTCTCAGTTACTTTCACACAAAGGCATCTGCTGTGATGCTCACAATTCTGATGAAGTCTCACATGTATCAGTGCTGATATGAAGCCCCAAAGTGGACCACCTGAACTTGAAAACTGTATTTACAGCTGTAGTTTTCTGAGAACTCAACATGTATCAAAGTCTCCTCCCCTGACATGTTGTTCTTCAGCTCACGGCAGAAGGCATACTGCTGCTTGATATTAAAGTGATGCATTTTAAATTTCTTTACAAAGCTGAGGAAGAGCTCAATGAAGTCCTCTTGTGTGCCCTCCAAAGATTTCTTGACTGTCACCTTGACAGTTGCCTCCATCTCTCACGCTCACTCTGCAGGTATCTCTCCCTTCTTTCAGGATCAGCTTTAAGGCGTTCCCGATACTTCCTTTGCCTTTCTGCTGCTGTTGTTGGTGCCATCTTTAACATGGAACATAAATCACATTCAGCATGCATGCAGTATAAGAAGGGTGATTGAATATAATAATAATTAATTTAAATAATTGGATAACTTAACAACCAAAGTATTAAAATCTCAACCCCATCACGATCTCACAACACCGTTACAATCAAAAACATAACAGGGTTGAGTGTGACTGGGTTGAGATTTTTGCACAAACTGGCCGCTGCTCAATATAGTGAATACCAGACAGAGAACACATGGCATGCATGAAATTCAAAATCACTATATATTCATGAACTAAGAAAGAACTTTTTCATAAGTTATAGTTTTATATCTTTTTTTCATGTTACGGTGTTGAGTCATTGAGGTTGACGACCACAATATCACAAGATAAATGACTAAAATAAAGGAAAAGATGGGAGCAACTTGCCTGTCTCTGTGGTCCTGTTGTCCAAAAGACTTCAGTGATGTCACTTCCTGATGTATATGAAATTCTGGATCACACCATTGTATTTATGGGGGTGGGATCATTCATGTAACGGGGTTGAAAGGTTAGTCAGGTACAGGAATAATTGTGATTTTAATGAATAATTAACAATTAAATTTGAAAAAAAGAAATATTAACAGCAAAAGAGCACAAATAGATGTTTAGGTTGATACCAAAATTTATTGACTTTTTAAATAATTTTATTTGGTATTTTCAAAGTAAACTTTCATCAAGGCCATGAGGGACATGACAAAATAGATGGTGTCAAATGAAAAAACTGTATTAAAGGGTACATTTCAATATATATGTAAAGCTGTTTAAATAGAAAGTTTGGTGACCCAATAGATGAAATACACCATAAGAGGTGAGAGGGACTCAAATTGTGCCATTTTCATGGAATGACTCCTCTATCTTCAGGTTTTACACGCTTACATATAAACACGCAGTTACTGTCCCTCTATTTAGAAAGGCAGAGGCTTCACGGTGTAATTATTTTACATGCAGTTGTTTTTTCCCTGCGTAATAATGTTCAACATTGCTATCAATACATTTTTCAAAAAATGCCTCTCTGTGCAAAATGGGTTTAAAAACATAAACAACTGTGGGATACTGTTTGTCCGTGATTTAGACAGGGGGAACAAATCATGGCAGGATCAGCCTGATGTTATTTGTATCCCACTGTAACTTTACTGTATAAAGAGCTAACATCTCCAAAATGTCAGGAGTAGTTAGTCATTACAACAAGTGTTTGTGAACTGAAAATCAAGAATGTGGAACACTGTTTGTCCGTGATTTGGAGAGCCCAGCGCTGCTCCCGAGGAAGGGAAAACCAATTCTGCAGGGGAGACCTACCTTGGCACTTGCGCAGGTGAAACCAAAGGGAAGACATGCTTCATTATATTTTCTAGTCTTTGGCTTAAAATGAAGTTGTTTTGTAAACATATTCAGCAATGCTTCATCTCCTGCTTTGCGTTTGTGTTTGTGTTTGTTTGTTTTTTCACACCGCGCCCCCCCTGCAATGGTTCTGCGCCCCCCCTAGGGGGCCGGCCCCACACTTTGGGAAGGTCTGTTCTAAGGCAAGTTGTGAACCCTCTGCACTGCTGTCCCTTTAACCTGTTATACGGTATTACGTAACTTCTAGGATTTAGAAAACAAACAAACAAAAAACTCATAACAACTGTGCATTAATGTTCGCAGAGAGCTACCTGCGAGAGCTGACACTCGAGTGTGACTTCTACGCGCACGGGTTGTTAAATTTACGTGCAAGGAATTTAATTAAGCCTGTGAAATAAACTAAGTTGCTCAGATTATGTTTTTGCTTGTGCATACTTATGACATAAATGTCATTCCATAGATTTTGATGCCTGTGTGCTATCTACAGTACACTGGTATGACCTTAGGAAGTGGCAATGCAGCAGATTGTGATTTTGTTTTGATGAGCTGCCAAAGGATGGCAATGCCTATCTCATCCCTGCAGCCTGTTAAATTAGAACATATTTCTTTCTTCTCTTTTTTTTTTTACTACTCATATCCACAAAGGGAATCTCAGCTCTCGCTGCTTCTCTTTGATCTCTGAATAGTGTGGGAGGAAGCTTGGCGATACAGCTTATTCCTTTACATGGAGTGGTGGATTTAATATATTCTGTTACTCCTTTTTAAATTCACCCAAGTTGGTCCCTGATTTATTTTTTTATTTTTTTAATGAACTACACCATCTGGGAAGCAGTGTTGTATGGGAGCCTCTGGGAAAGCTGCTCTGTGCATCAAGAAACATCCAGCTTACCACAGGTTGGTCTATGGGAGAGTTCAAGGACCAAATCAAGGTGGAAGACACAGCCAGAGGAAAAACCAATAACCATGAAATTGCCTTACACTCAGGTGTGTCCCAGTGGAGGATCACTTAACTCGTGGCTTCATACAACTATCAATTTGTATTTGCGGCATTCCGCACACTGCTTGGGAGTGATCTGGTTGTCACAATAAAACACAAGCACAGGCTCAAATTACTGCATGGTACAATAAGCAAGTTTAATTCAAAAGCTCTGCAAAATGACATATTGACCAGCCATTAATTCATCTTTAGAATTATTAATAAAGTGTGTCTTCTCTATAAATATATTTTGTTCTCTCAGCAAAGAACTGCTCATTATGATTCTAATTTTCCCTTCCCCATCACCTTCATTCACACAATTTATTCATATTCGGCTACAATCCAGATTTCCCCTGAAGCAGGTTTCTATTACCTTGTTAACAAGATTAGTCTCTTGTTCTCCTGTTGAATTTATTTCTGACTTAGGAACCGTCAGACCCAGCTGAATACATGGAAGTATTACATTTTTAAAGTAAGGTGTTGGGGATGAAGGCGTTGTTACTTTTTGAAAGCTTATCTAACAAAGGTGTCACGTAGGGGAGTGTGATCTCACACATTGCATGTAGTTATTTAAGTTTGCAGAGTGTTGCCCGAGCTTTTAAGAAAACATTTTATATAAAAGATGGAAAAATCCACTTTAACTTCACCCATTGATTTCTGGACTCTGCAACATTAGCATTTTGACTGCCACCATAACAGAATTTAAATACAGAATTGACCCTATGCAGAGGAGAAGATGGCGCAAATGCTAGCAAGCTTTTTTAGAAGAGCTGGCAACCCACAGTGGTTGTTTTTGTCCAAAAAACAAACAAAAATGGTCGTTGACGAAAACTATGGGGAAATACGAATTCATATGTGAGTAACAATACGAAATTCAAGCCTTATTTATTAGATGACTCACTTAAAATAAAATACAGTAAAAGCGTAGCTTTTGAAATACCCAAATGAAAACCTTATATGAGAAGAAATGGACAAATTGAATACAATACAAGACAAGACGATTAAAAAGGTAAAATCTTCTAATATCTGAAAATATGCTTGTTAACATGTGGCTAAAATGCAGCAAAGCTCTTAATAATTCATTAGTGACCTGCTGGATGCTAAGTCTAAGGAAAAACTGAATGAAGCGGCTACAAATTTGAACTAAATAAAGTGATTTTCATTAGCAAGGTGATACATTAGTCCCACTTCTACTCTCTGTTTTTATTAATGATTAATTGATTATTGAATAGCACTTTGACTCCATTAGAATCAAGCTTTCTCTGCTTGAGGTATTTTGTTGTGTTTGCTTTGGCTGCACATCATACTGTGGATGCAATTCATGCAGAAGTAATCAAGGTAACAAGGGCAATTATTTATTGAAAATCCATCAGCTGCAAGTTATTAACGTTGAAATACAATGTATGCTTTCCCCTGAGTCTGAAAAATTACACTGGCTCTAGGGAAATATTAGAGAAGAAATGCTACAATTAAAGTCTTTCTCTTTAAGCACATGTGTGTAAAAGTTGGGATGTGGAATTGGTGGTGGAGTGTGCATGTGAGCCTCAGACAAGCACAGATTGAGAGCGATTTCCCTTGTTTGACTTCTTAACCAGGAGATAAATGTGCTCATGTATGTTAATGCACATGTGAACACGTTTAAATTACTTGGTAAATAAGATATGGACAGGTAAGGAGAAAAAAAATGGCACGAGTAAAGTGTTTATATGTAATCACACACAAAACACCCCCCAGTTAAACTAACACCAAGCCGGCGACCCACATCCATCCCTCCACAACACATTCAGATTTGTCACTGTCAAACATGTAATTTCAGCAGCAGTCAAAATAAATTGCACAGCCTCCCACAGTACTGTATTAATAATTTACAAATCACAGTGGAGCAGAAAATAGGTGCACATAGCCCCACCAGTGTGTGATCAGGCTGGGATGTGTGCCATTTCTCAGCAAGCCTCTCACACACTGCTCCCCACCTATGAAAAATGTGACATGTCAGTGGTGTAATTGTGTATGTACGGCATATTTGAGTGTGCACATGTCAGTAAATATGTGTTAAATTAATATGTGCATTTCATTGCATGTGAATTATATGTGAGTGTGTTTGTGTGTATTTTTAGAGATTTGGCCTTCATGTGTTATTCATATGATATTAGTTAAGAAATAATATATGTGGACATGTTACACATAGCCACTAAGAATCAATGGTGAAACTATTTTAAACTGCAGGTAACCATAGCAACCACTCCCTGTCACTTGTCACTAAACAGGCAGCCAACTGACAACAAATATGCAGGTTTAAAAATAGAACTGGCCAATACAGGCGCCAAATTCCAGAGCTGAAATATAAAGTGTTTGTACTACAAACTGCATTTTCTCGAATGGCCATTTAAGGCTGGGTCTAAAAATGAGCTTGTCTCCATAGAATTCTCCTCTAAAATATCAAACCTTCAAAAAGAAAATATTAAAAACAAGTAAGTGAACCAGGCTTGCCACTGTGTTTGTACTGCTCTGGGCTCTGTACAGCTCTTTTAAGGTCTTGATGTTGACTTTTTTCTTTTTCACTCATTCAGAATCATTGTCCTGTTGCATGAGCCAGACTTGTCTAAGCTGTAGCTGTTGAACAGATGGTCTCACCTTTGATTTATTGGTCTACAGAGGATTTTGTGATTGACTCCATGACTCCAAGGTGTTCAGGTCCTGTGGCTGTAAAAAAAAAAAAAAAGCCCACGTCATCACTCCTCCACCACCGTGCTTGGCAGTTGTTATGAGGTATTTGTTCTCATATGCTGTATTTGTTTGTTTATTAACAAACGTGGGACTGTCTATTATAGCCAGACATCTTACTTTGGTCTCATTTGTCCAAAGGAACTTTTAGAAAGAAGCGGCTTCCTTAAGGCAATTCTTTTCAGACTTTTCTGATTGTACTCTGATGAACTTTAACATTTAATCTGCTAACTGAGGCTTGTAGACTCTGAGATGTAGTACTAGCCTTTTTTGCAGTTTCTCTGAGCACTGGGATGATTTTACTGCTGAGCCATAAAAACCAGGTAGATGTAATAATTAACACACACTTCCTAAGGGCATGATAGCGAACCTGGATAAAAAGAATGAAAAGGCAAAGGTACCACCTATAGATGCTTTTCGTTACTGATTAAAGCCAAAATATTAATTTAAGGATCACAAAGTATCACCATCTATCCATGCAGATTCAATGGTCAACAAACATCCATAATACAGGCTTATTAAAAAAAACATTAAGACAGATTGAAGGATTTGTCTTCACATTACTCTCAGCTGTCCTTCAAACCCACCCATAACAGTCTTTGTGCTCACTGAAGGGCTTGGTTGCATTTCTAAACTCCTGGTTGTTTGGCAGCGGGTCGGTTTGAGGCTCACTAAACCTTTCCAGAGAAACCTGAAAAGTCCATATTTGTTTGAACATCTGCAACAAATACATTGTTAAGCAGTGCAACCTTCTTAATGTAAGTCTGACTGGAAAACAGCATTCGTGTTTTATTTACTAAAAGAAGAAAACATTCCAAACCTTTACTGTTTATATTTATATGTGTGTGTGTATATATATATATATATATATATATATATATATATATATATATATATATATATATATATATATATATATACCTATACCTACTGGTTCACGCCTACTGGCTAAAGAAGCTGACTGCACTCCACGAGCGTCTGGCAGCACAAATGAACCAGCTGCTAGTTAACGAGAGACACCCGGAATGGCTAACCGAAGGTCGGACGGTCCTGATCCCCAAGGAAGGGACCGGTCCCCTCCAACTACCGACCAATAACCTGCCTCAGTACTACATGGAAGCTCCTGTCAGGCATCATATCGGCTAAGATGAACAGGCACATGGGTCAATACATGAGCGGGACACAGAAAGGGATTGGCAAGAATACCAGAGGCGCAAAACACCAGCTACTGGTAGACAGAACAGTCAGCCGAGACTGCAAGACCAGACTGACCAACCTGTGCACTGCCTGGATTGATTACAAGAAGGCCTATGACTCAATGCCCCACAGCTGGATACTGGAATGCCTAGAATTGTACAAGATCAATGGGACCCTAAGAGCCTTCATCAGGAACTCAATGGGGATGTGGCGTACAACACTAGAGGCCAACTCCAAGCCCATAGCACAAGTCACCATCAAGTGCGGGATCTACCAAGGAGATGCTCTGTCCCCACTGCTGTTCTGCATAGGCCTGAACCCCCTCAGTGAGATCATTAACAAGACTGGCTACGGATACCAACTACGGAACGGAGCAGTTGTCAGCCACCTCCTGTACATGGATGACATCAAGCTGTATGCCAAGAGTGAACGAGACATCGATTCACTGATCCACACTACCAGGCTATACAGCAATGACATTGGAATGTCGTTCGGACTGGAGAAGTGTAGTCGGATGGTAACAAAGAGAGGGAAGGTAGTCAGAACTGAGGGGATTGAACTACCAGAAGGAAACATTGCAGACATAGAGGACAGTTACAAGTACTTGGGGATCCCGCAGGCGAATGGGAACCATGAAGAGGCTGCTAGAAAGGCTGCAACCACCAAGTACCTGCAGAGGGTCAGGCAAGTCCTGAGGAGTCAGCTGAATGGTAAGAACAAGATCCGGGCCATCAACACGTACGCCCTGCCCGTGATCAGGTACCCTGCTGGGGTAATAGGCTGGCCAAAGGAGGAGATAGAAGCCACTGACATAAAGACAAGAAAGCTCCTTACCATGCATGGAGGGTTTCACCCCAAGTGCAGCACCCTGAGGCTGTACGCTAAGCGGAAGGAAGGGGGCCGGGGACTGGTGAGTGTCAGCACCACAGTCCAGGATGAGACAACGAACATCCAAGAATACATTGGGAAGATGGCCCCAACTGACCGAGTGCTCAGTGAATACCTCAGGCAGCAGAAACCCAAGAAAGAGGAGGGAGACGAGGAACCATCATGGAAGGACAGGCCCCTGCACGGTATGTACCACCGGCACCCATACGGTAAAAAAATACATTTTTCCTGGCCAAAATATATTTCAAATATATGGTAAATATATTTTGTATTTGTGATGCTCCAAAAAAATATATTTTTGAAATTGAAAATATATTTCTTTCAAACCAAAATACATTTCAAAACATATTTTAGGGTGAAGAAAATACATTTCCAACCTTACAGTAGAATGTATATCAAAGTATCCTTTATTTAAAATATATTTAGTGCAATAATGATGATAATGATAACAATACTAAAAGTAACATGTTTTATGCACATCTGCAAAAAACAGTTGGATTCAAACAAAACAGAGTCAAAGGTCTATCACGAATTAGGTTGTTTATTCATTTGCTTACAGTATTTCACATTACACAATATCTCACTATAATGTAGCGTTCATTGACTTTGAAATTATCTGTCAGTGATACAGTAAACAAGATACAACAACTGCTATGTACACTTTAGTTTTTGACAATATATACAACATAGTACTTAAAGGAACACACTCCACTGTTTTGGAAATAGGCTCATTCTCCATCTCCCTCAGAGTTAAAAATGCAGCGTCTTCTTTCTAGATCCGTACGTTAATAGGGCTCTGGAGCGTGATCTTACGGGATGGGGCGTAGCCAGGATTTTTGGTCAAGGCGCCATATTAGCAGGCCAAACAAATGCTTGCTGTGTGGTCGGTTGTAATGTTAGATTGCACTACCGACAAAGGAATAAGCTTGAAAACAGGCTCTCTTTTCATTGTTTCCTCACCTGGAAACATCATGAGGGAGCTTATGTGTTGGATATTACCAAAAGAAGGCGTCTAGCCTGGATAGCAGCTGCGAGACGAGCTGATATTCAGTTCTCTACCAGCCACAGATATCTGTTGGTGTGCTCCAGTATTTTCATTCAGGTAAGTTCTAAATAAGTTCATATTATTATTTATAGCCTGTTAATTTTATTTTCAATAGCACAAACTTAGAACAAACATGCAGAACTACCTTCTATTTATAGAGTTGCTAATTATTTGGCATTATTGCAACAAACCAGCCTATGAAATGAATGAAACAAATCCTGACTGGGTTCCAACACTACACATGGGGCACTACGAAATCCCTGCTTCAAACTACATGCTACATACCACCATGCCAATCAGATTACTTCTTCCATGTGAGGGTAAAAAGGTGACCTTCCTGGATAAGATGGCAAAGGTTTGCTGCGTTTTGGTGAACATGTGCCCCAGTGTGGTAGTAAAACCAGGGAAAAATGCTCTTGTTAAATACTTTTAAGTCTTGTGCTGTTTATGTAGTGATAAGTTTTCAAAAGAGACAGTAAATTACAGAATGCTAGTAGTGGGTGATATTATACAAATGCTGTCATGATTTTATGTGAACATTTTGTCATTTGTAAACTATACATAACATTTTTTCTACATTGTAACTGATGTGATGTTCGACAAAGTGCTTTTAATTAAAAATAGGCAAACATTTCTTTGTTTCTTTATTCAACTTTTGAACAGTGGTATTTAGTAAGTACATATTCAGTAAATGCAAAGTATTTACATGGCCCCCTAAATTAAAACATTATGGGTTATTCAGAACAGAACTATGCTTGGAAAAATATTGTCCCATCAGTTGATCCAACTCCTCCACAGTAGCAGGTGGAACTTTTCTTTTTTGAGGATGGCTTCTTTTACCTGTCACAACGAATGGTCTGTTTATGTTTTGATCAAGAACCTTTTTTTTGGGCAGCTGAAGAGGAGAAGTCTATCTTATGGCCAACCTCTGGCTGTATCTTGGTCATATTACCCAGCAAAACCCAGTATGCAGGTTCATCTGTAACAGTCCTTGTGCCACAGATCCTCACTGTTGCTTCTACATTAAACAGAAGAGCAGTGACATGGCTGCAAGTCTCCACGACTCTAGCCATACAGCTGCAGTGGGCGGCTTCAACCTTCCCTGTGATGCTCACAATGACCTGTGGCTGCAATGCTGCAATTCAGTCTTTAAGAGTGCAGGACCTAAAACACACACAGACAAAGTTCATTTAAAGACAAGAACCGACACAAATGTGTTTTATTTACTTTCAAATCCATTTATCATAAATGTAACAAATAAAGTGTTTTTATGTATCCATCTATAGAACGCTGCATGTTATATTCTAAATCTGCATGTTTCTTTTTAGAAACCTATCAGCAAAAAATGAACCTAAAGTATGTAATGCAAGGATGTAATCACTTTCAAGAGGGAGAAAACATAAAGTTCGACTTTAAGTGACAACTATGGACACCTAATATGACAAGCAGATTCTGCAGGTCATTAATCAATGTATAAAACTAAAACAGAATGTATTTTTAGTGACACAGGACACAAACAAGGAAGCAAGATGTGTAATTAGGATTATTTATAATAAATATGAATTAATTAGGGCAATTTCTTTAACCATAAAGAATAACTAAATCCTTCAGGACAATGTCACATCAATGCACTGAACTCACTATGTTATCCCTCTAACAGAGCCTCTACATGTTCTCACTGTAATTTCCCCCTCACGAATGAATTTTTGCTAGCACTAATTTGAATGTTGGGGGGAATCAAACGCATTTTACTCGCAGTACTCAAGCTGACTTACCTTTGCTTGAATGACGGCGTACTCACAACGTGGAGGCTTAAAAATAGCCAAATCTTGTACCCAGTCCTTGGTGAATTGGATGTGCGCCTCCAGAGATTTATAATTGCGAAATTGGTGCGCCGTGTATGCTCTGACTCCACACACAAGGTATGAGAGTAGATCATGCTAAGTCAATAGCGGTTTGGTCTTCAGGGTTTCTACTCCACGGCTATATTTCATACGGGTCCACATTTCAACAATCAAGTACCGTCTCTTTGCATCTGGACAGAATCTGTCTCTATACCGTCATTTTCTTTTGAGCTACGTTTCAGAATGGTTCGTAGCAATCTTGTTTTGATTCGTGACCTGCCAAGACGGTGCTGCGCTCCCACAATGCATTGCGACATTACGTCAACTCCAAAGCCCTTTGCGTGCAGGAGTGTATGCGCATGCGCATTGCCACGGTGGTTTAAAAAATAAAGATATAATGAAAAGTAATTAATAAAAATTAAATATTTAAACATTCCCACAAATGTGCAATGAACGTGCAAAAACTCTCTTTAGTAGTTGTTACTGTTTCTTTCTTTCTTTCTTTCTTCTTTTTTTTTTTTTTGAAAAATAACGACGTCTCTGAGGCGCGAAATCTGACAGCGAGAGGAACGGCCGGATACAGGAGACGGGAAGAAACAAGCCGATTATGTTCGCGTTAATTAAGTGGTTGGAAGATGTAAAATTCTCAATTCTGTCAACTGAACATATACGAGATTTTAATGAGGATGAATAATTAGCCGGCATGGAGGAAACGGACCTTTATTTCGTGGAGTGGCGACAAGAAGCCAAGGCGGGTGGCCAGTCTAAGAAGCCTCCATCATCAAGCTAGCAGGTGCCTTTTCCCATATAATATTACTTTATTCTCGTGTATTTGGAACGGAAGCGTAGAGCTGCCACCCAGGCAAAAGAGAAATATAAGTATATCACGTTATAATGTGAAAAGTTTATCGTTCTAACAATATACTATCATGTTTGAACAACATGTTTGAACAACTTTGTACGAAAAATGTACATAATTATCACGTCCGTACAATATTGTGCGAACGTGACAATTATGTATATTATAATAACGTGATATTATATTATACAAACATGAAAAGCATAATGTTAGAACAATAAACATTTCACGTCATAACGTGATACAGCTCTATTTTTCTTTTGCCTGGGTGGCAGCTCCACGCTTCCATAATTTGGTAATCAAAATATGTAACTTAATTAATTATATTGTGACGTACTTTTGCCTTTTCTTATTATTCTGCCTTCTCAATAACTATCAAAGCCTATTCACATTTAATTTGGCTTTCACAGAAATCCTACCTCTCCTTCTGGCTACAGAGTACTTACCAAGGTTAGAAACAAAGAACAGTTATGCTTTATTAATGTTCGCTAATTACAATGTTCCACATTTCCTTGCTTTTTAAGTCATTTTTAGGCTTTTTAGAGTTTTTGTTTTTTATTTTTTTAGCAGTAATGTTTCTGCCTATTTATTTCAGCCCATGAAATCGAATGCAGATCTTCCTAATGTGAGATTTACATAAATGTAAGAAACAGAGAACAGTCTGCCACATTAATGTATTTTTAAGTGACTTGTTTGTAATACATGAATTTGTTTTTTACAGATGTCAAAGTCTCAACCTCATGCTGCCCTCCCCCATCCTCCTAAAGTAAGTATTTGTTGTTGTAGTTTTTTATGCGGTGTCTGTGTCACATGCTAATCATAATTATTGAAATAACTGTTTTCTAACAGATTTTCCAAAACACTAGTTATGTTTGTTGTCATTCAGACCAATACTACTGCTTAGACATTGTTTAGTGGTCATGCATGTTTGACAAGCTCGTTATGATACCAAAACAGTAGGCCTATCACAATAATCGATATATCGACTTAACACACAATACATGTACATGACCTCAATAATTGTTGATGATGTAATTTATCCGCCATTATATTTACAAAAACAAAATATAATGATAACAAAACAATAACATTAAATAACATTGTTTTCTATTTGTTAGAAAATTTACTATTTATTCAAGTTTTTAAGGTATCTAATATTTTGATTCCTAATTTCAATGATCTAAATACTTTAAGAATTAGATGTTGGTTTGTCAATTGAAAGTGTGTAGATCTTGCATTATTATGGTGTTATATTATGATTATACATTCAAAGACATAAAATGGTCTTAAAATGACAATGACATAACTTGTCGCAATTGTTTATGGGGCAATATACCGACCAACAAAAAGTCGCTATCGTAACAGGCCTTCAAAACAGACGGTTTTATGATTGATAAATTCAAAAAATAAATACATTTAATTTCTCTGAGATTCTCTAATATTCAGTTACAGTTCACAACACAGCTACCCGTACATGCAGTATTATACTGTAAATATAAATCTCTGCATTTAGCATCCCACTAGAAGCGTCACAGTTACTGCCTCTTTTTTTTTTTTTTTTTTACAAATACCTGTACTATCACTAACACATTTACTGTTTTACTTTTAGCCTGTGGATACAAATGCAGATTTCCTTAATGTAAGTTGTGCATTTTAATTACATCATGTTATTTTTATTATTATTTATTTATTTATTTTATTTTACATTCAAATATTTCAAGCTTCTTGGTTAAAGAAGCTTGATTGCTAGTAGGTAAAGAATAGTTCACCTATAATTCATATTCCCAATTAATTTCTCACCTCTGATTGAATGCCTTTGTTTGTTTTCCTTTTGACTATAACAAAACATTTTTGCTGGATATATATGGTGAATTTATATGCATAGATACAGTCGTAGTGCTTGACACATGCAAACAGCAGTAGATGTACTAAAAAGGAAATAATTACAATCATGATGTTGATTGCTGATGTCAGTATATATATTTTAGAGGAATGTTTTGTTTTTCACCCAAAATGAACTATATTGCTTCAGAAGAGATTTATTACCCTACCGGAATCTTATATATTGTTCTGTTTTTTGTTTGTTTTTGTTATTTTCAGGTTCAATGGTGCGTGTTCTTCTAATGGCCGCCTTCCCACTGGAGGTTTTGATCCACAGCAATTTAAAAGGTAATCAGCTTTGAAAGTCAGTTCAAATGGTTAGCTAATAGTACTTTAAAAAGCCTACAACTCTGTCACCAGTTTCTTTACCAAAAATTACCCATAAAAGTATCGCTCAATAGCATATATTGTAGTTCAAATGTTTAGTTGTACAAATATCAAATTTTTGGAAATCTAAAACTAGTCAAACACTCAAATGTTCATGCTTTTTATAGGAGGACAGAGCAAAACGGACATCGGCGCAGAGTGAAGAACTGCCCTTGATAAGGACACTATGACAGCCATATATAGTAAGTGAAGACTTTCTGTGTATCTAAAATTGCATACAGCACAAGTAACTTACTTTGCAACCATTAAAATAGGTTGTAAAGTAAGTTACCAATACAAATAGGTGATGATGCATTGTAGTGGTTGGTCTCAGACAAAGAAGGTCAACAGATTTATGAATGCTGGAAGGTAAGGAGAGACGACCAAAAGGGGTGTTAGCATTACTGTAATGTGAACTGGATAGACTTCCCATCTAGGAAAAAAAAGAGGTAAAATTATGCGTAAAATATATCGGTATTAATATCTGTATCTATATAAACAGAAATATCTGTTTGCTAAATGAAGCCAGCTAACATAAATCACATTTTTATTTTAACTCTGATAAAAGTAATAGAACTGTGACTTTTGTTTGTTACAGTGGCGGTAAGGAAGGGGTTTCCCAGCGTGTCCAGAAGGGCTTTGAGGATTGCCGTGAAAGCTGGGGGAACTGAGACTGCTGGAAAAGGAAAAGAAATTACATTTTAAGTATGCTGACTTATGTTCATACAATCACACACACATATACACATACACACATATGTGTGTGTGTGTGTGTGTGTGTGTGTGTATATATATACATACTTAAACATTTTAGAATGTTTAAGTATGTAATGAGAATAAACTTGTAAAATGAATATTCCTTGCTTGATTGATATGCTATATGTATGTTTTAAACATCAAATAAAGATTTCAGATGTTACATGTGAATGTGTTTTCTTAGAAATATATGAAGGGTTAAATTTATATTTTTTTGAATGATTTTAAATAAATTTAAATTGTATTTTGAAATGTATTTTATTAATATATTTCAAAATATACAAAAAATGGCCAAAAAATATATGTGCTAAAATACATTTCAAAATACATAAACATATTTTAAAATGTATTTTAGCACATATATTTTTTGGCCATTTTTTGTATATTTTGAAATATATTTCAAAATGTATTTTAAAATATATTTTTTTACCGTATGGGCAGATAGAGGAGGTGGCTGATATCCAGAAATCCTACCAGTGGCTGGACAAAGCTGGACTGAAAGACAGCACAGAGGCACTAATCATGGCAGCACAAGAACAAGCTCTGAGCACAAGATCCATAGAGGCTGGGGTCTATCACACCAGGCAAGACCCCAGGTGCAGGCTGTGTAAAGATGCCCCAGAGACAATCCAGCACATAACAGCAGGGTGCAAGATGCTAGCAGGCAAGGCATACATGGAACGCCATAACCAAGTGGCCGGCATAGTGTACAGGAACATCTGTGCCGAGTATAACCTGGAAGTCCCGAGGTCAAAATGGGAGATGCCCCCAAGGGTGGTGGAGAATGACCGAGCTAAGATCCTGTGGGACTTCCAGATACAGACGGACAAAATGGTGGTGGCTAACCAACCGGACATAGTGGTGGTAGACAAACAGAAGAAGACGGCCGTAGTGATCGATGTAGCGGTTCCGAATGACAGCAATATCAGGAAGAAGGAACACGAGAAGCTGGAGAAATACCAAGGGCTCAGAGAAGAGCTCGAGAGGATGTGGAGGGTGAAGGTAACGGTGGTCCCCGTGGTAATTGGAGCACTAGGTGCGGTGACTCCCAAGCTAGGCGAGTGGCTCCAGCAGATCCCGGGAACAACATCGGAGATCTCTGTCCAGAAGAGCGCAGTCCTGGGAACAGCTAAGATACTGCGCAGGACCCTCAAGCTCCCAGGCCTCTGGTAGAGGACCCGAGCTTGAAGGATAAACCGCCCGCAGGGGCGTGCTGGGTGTTTTTTTTTTAATATATGACAGATATATATATATATATATATATATATATATATATATATATATATATATATGTATATATATATATATATATATATATATATATATATGTATATATATGTATATATGTATGTATATATATGTATGTATATATATGTATATATATGTATGTATATATATACATATATATATATATGTATATATATATGTGTGTGTGTGTATATATATGTATATGTGTGTATATATGTGTGTATATGTGTGTGTGTTACAGTCCATATGGCTTTCAAAAATGCAACCATTGATTTAAGTAAACGATTCTGTTAATGCACTAGATTATTAAGTAACATTGTCTTTTACTCTAAATTCCCAGGCCTGCTCTGTGATTAATGATGGACTGTTGTCGGCTGTCTTCCTCCCAGGGGAAACATCTTGGAAAAACCTCTCACTGAACTCCATTAGTTCCAAAAGCTCTCTGCTTAGTGTCAGCTTGGTTATATAGAGGGTGATGTGGATGGTTTTTTTTTATGTTTATATGTAATCGATGAGTGTAGTTTATGTGACATCTCTGTTTTTTTTTTTCTTTTCTTTTTTTTTTTTATCAGACACAAGCACAGCCTCTCCGGGAAATTAAACATGGGTACTGTTTGCCTGACTGCTGTTAGTGGTTACAGGTATTTAATGTTACTCACATATGAATTTTGTAACATGCCAGTTTAAAATATATCAAGAGTAAAGACTAAACTTGTCCTTACACAACGAATAACTTCACCACATGCAATGAGAAAAATTGTGGTTTTTAGATGTTAGTTGAAATAATAATAATAATAATAATGATAATGGATTTTTAATTCTGTCAGGTTCAAGTTATCAGCACCGAAAACCCCTACACTAGCCCCTAATCCTTTGGAGAAAAGCAGGAAGTGCTTTCTTGGAAATAATGAAACATGTTTTCAGTATTTTTATAATGTCAAATATAACTTGTCCCTTGATTGCAAAAAAATTTGACAACATCCATCCATCCATCCTTGTCCACTTACAGATACAGCCACTCAAAACTGAGGTCAGCCGGCTGGGAGACCACCCTCCTTTCTTTGGGGCGTAGCTACTTTCCACTATAAACACAACACTTTTACTCAATTGAGTGTCACCAAGAGATGGCGGTTTCTTCAAATAAATTGGACTTGGATAGTTAGCTACACATGATTTTTTCAGTATTATTGTCGGCTCTTTACTTTAAAACAGGGGTCTCAAACTTGTGGCCCGGGGCCATTTGTGGCCCACGTTACCCCTACTTGACGTGAAGAAATATAATGCAATTTGGCCCTTTTTTGTCTTTTGTTTAGTGCAATGTTAAAATAAGTTCTTTAAAAAGCAAAAAAAAATTTAATATGAAGGCAACATGAGCAGAGAGTACAAGTATGTTGAGGGATTGGCTGTGTTAGTTCAGTGAGAGAGTTATTTATTAAAAAAAAAAACTCAGCATTGTGCTTTGACTCAAGAAAGATGGCGCCTGTCACGATCCTGGGTCTTTTGAGCCTGCTGAACCTCGTCTACCTCTGGTTTGGCGTTGGCGGCCACCTTCCAGGACTTGCCCAATCGCCACCGCTGGCTCCACGGCTTGCCTCCTGAAGTGCTTCGTCACCACCGCTGGCTCTGTGGCCGGCCTCCTGAAAGTGCTTCGTCGCCTCCGCTGGCTTCGCAGCCGGCCTCCTAAAGTGCTTCACCACCCCACCGAAGGAAATGGTCTGGAATACTGGTCAAGCTCAAAAATTGTGTGGCGACATGAACGGCTACATTCCCAGCTCAAGAACCTTGCCCTGGACAACAAGCGGTTTATTTCCTGGCGTTCCCTGGAATCAACTCCCCGTTGGATCATACCAGTGATTCCACATCTTAATATCCAGTGCCTACGGCATCGGTCCCCACGTTTTGCAGGGGTGGAGTGGATTATCAAAACCCATGTCGATCATCTCAGCTGGCAGGGAATCATGTGCTAGCTAAACTGGCCCTGGTTAACCCTAGGTCGCTAGCCAATAAAACCTTCATTTTTTCATCTCTCGTAACTTGGATTTTCTCTTGGTGACTGAAACTTGGCTGAACTTGTGTGAGTTGAGTCCATTTTCTGAACTTGTCACCCCAGACTGCAACTACCTCAACTCACCCCGAATGACCGGTCGAGGCAGAGGATTAGCCACTGTTTATAAAAACTGCTTTAACTGTCGACACTTAACAGCTGACGCTTGAACTGCAGCTATTTGAATTGCACCTGCGAACACTGGTGCTATGTGCACTGGTGTATCAACCTCATAAATATAATAAGAACTTTATACAAGATTTTTTGAATTCTTGGCAGGAATTTTACCAAAGTATGACAGTGTTTTAATCACAAGGGATTTTAATATTCATGTTTGCTTCGCTGCTCTGCTGACTGATGATTTTTTAAATCTTAGACTCTTTTAATCTTGTTCAGGCCCATTGCATAAACGCGGTCATACCCTGAAACTTGTACCTTCTTGCGGCCTGTCACTCTCTGACTTTTGAAATTTGTAACATAAATTTTTCGGACCATATGCCTGTACTATTTGCAGCGTTGGGGAGTAAGGGAATACATGTACCGTCGTTACGTATTTAAAATACAAAATATGAGTAACTGTATTCCATTACAGTTACCGTTTTAAAAGGTGGTATTCAGAATACAGTTACTTTGTTGAAATGAATGGATTACACGGCGGTATTTCCCTGTTTCATGAGGCTATGAACTCTATATTTTTGGTCTCCACGTAGGTGGAAACCCAAACAAAACATATATTAAGAGGCTCTCATGTCTGTGTCTCAATCTCGCGGTCCATGTCACTTCTACTTGCAGCCCGCATAATGACGTGAAGAAATATTTTTAAAAATTATTCACAAAAATGATTTAATATGAAGGCAATAGGCAGAGTGTTACAGGCATAGCCCTAAAGAATGTAGCCTCATGGGCAGTGTAGTCCGTGCTGCAGGGAGAATGGACTGCCATACCCGTTATGTGTCTGTGAGCACCAGGGAGGGAGAAAAAGAGTCGAAAAGTAAGAGATGTCACTGACCAGAAACGGAGATGGAAGCCGACACAGAACCCGACGTATTAGCCAGAGGTCTCTTTACGGTTTTATGCCTTTACGGTTCGAAGCCGCGGATAGTTTTCTATATAAGATCGCTGCAAAAAGTGCAGCCTTACCTATTGTCCACCCTACTGTTACTCATTTTATATTAAGATTTAAAAATCTAGTTGCTATTGGTATGGTGAATAATGTTCAGTAAAAGTAATAAATCACACAGCAATAGTACATTCATGTAGTTGTAAAAAAGCATGATAATATATTAAGTAATCCAAAGTATTCAGAATACGTTACTCTCATTGAGTAATGTAACGGAATACGTTACAAAATACATTTTGGGGCATGTATTCTGTAATCTGTAGTGGAATACATTTTAAAAGTAACCTTCCCAACACTGACTATTTGAGTTTCCTCTTCAGGTCAGTCAAGTAGATCAGCAATGCCCAAACTCCGATCTCGTATGATCAATTCAAATACAGCAGATCACTTCGCCTGCTTCTATAAAAATCTAAATCATGCATTACCTGCTAAGTGGCCCACTTACTTGACCACTGATAGCCTACTTTCCCAATTTAACTCAGCTTGTTAGGAAATACTATGGTACCTAAAACCAAAAACCCAACGTGGTTGAATAATGATACCAGAAAATACAGACAGGCATGTAGAAAAGCGGAATGAAAGTGGAAAAAGGACCGACTCAAAGTTTTGTTTGAGGCACTTCGAGAATCCTTGTCAAGTTGCCAGAAAGCAGTAAGAGCAGCAAAAACAAAGTGTTTTTCTAAGGTTGTGTCTAACAACTATCATAAACCTCATATTTTATTTGGTATTATAAATTCATTTCTTAATCTTCCCACTAGTGATTCTCATATAGCAGCGAACATAACATGCGAGAATCTAATGAAATTCTTCAAAATTGTAGACATTAGGTCTCCCATTATCCCTCCCATTTATGACCCATGTGTTTATACTCCAACTTCAGCCATTTTTGATTACTTCGAGCCAGTGTCTCTTTCATTACTTGATGAAGTAGTCAGTAACTTGAAGCCTTCAAATTGTACTATGGATATCATTCCACCTAGCTTACTGAAAGAAGTTTTTGATTCTGTTGGTATATGTTTGCTTTCCATTGTTAATAGCAGTCTTCAGTCTGGGTCCGTCCCCTCTGATTTTAAACATGCTGTGGTGGAACTCATCCCAAAAAAGCAGAATCTGGACGCAACAGTCGTATCAAATTACAGACAATCTCTAAATTGCCTTTTTGTCAAAAGTTCTGGAGAAAATTGTCCTTCTACAGCTCCAGACCTTTTTAAATCAACATGACATTGGCGAAGTATTCCAGTCTGGTTTAAAAATGCACCACAGCACTGAAACTGCTTTTTTTTTTTTTTTTTTTTTTTTAAGGTTTTAATGACCTTTTAACTTTTAACCTCAAGTTCTGTAATAGCCTTTATTGCGGTATTACTTCTACATTAATTGGCCGACTGCAGCTAGTCCAAATTGCTGCAGCACAGCTCCTAACTGGCACGTGCAAGTGGGATATCATGTCTTCCATACTTGCATAATTACATTGGCTGCCAGTCAGCTTTCGAATTGATTTTAAGATTTTAATACTTGTTTTTAGTGTTAAATGGAACTTTAGTGTTAAACACCTGGACTTGTTGTCCGGGTGTTACATGGACTAGCTCCTATATATCTTGCTGGGCCCTATTTCAGGAAGACGGTTTAGAAAACTCAGAGTGAAAAACGATACTCAGGGTTGAGTAACCCCGAACTGTCCAACTCGGAATATTCGGTTTCAGAAAGGCTGATAACAATTAGTTCAAGTTAAACGCGCGCACGAGGATACATAAAGCCCTGATTAGTGGAGCACAGATTAAGCGAGTCACCATGGAGACGGAGGGAAAGAAGGCGCGGTCAATGTATTTTACAGCACTTGAGGCCGAAATTCTGATGGCAGTATATGCCGATAACATGCAAATTTTGCGGACAAAAAGTAACACAGCCTCAGCTGCAAAAGAAAGGGAGCATGCATGGCAAAACATAGCCGACAGAGTCAATGCGTGAGTGTTAATTTAAACATTGATCTAGGGATTTCCACCCATTTAACACGTTATTTTATTTTATTTTATTTTATATTTTATACATTTTATTTTGTGATGTGACGTGAGCGCAGGTGCAACCCAACAGGCCCCAAACGTTCCTGGCAGCAAGTAAAAATGAAATATAAAAATATAGTCCAAACAGGTAAGGTGTAATTGTATCATGGGCCATAGTGCTTGGTCTGTTTGTCCGATGTAAATCAATTGCAGTTAGAGGCTACATTAATTTCCCCTCTGTAAGCACTTATTGAAATTATCTGAGCACATTACAAGTACATATTTGCTTACTCTGTATGCTCGAATGTGACCCGTTATAGCCAACAGAAAAAAAGCGGAGGCCCGAAAAACAGGTGGAGGTCCTCCACCACCACCACTCACAGAGCCTGGCCACTTGGCTTCCACATTTGTGATAATGTTGGCAGCATCACATATGATCTTCACAGTGCAGAGAACACAAATTAGCATCCATTACTATAATGGAATTATTTGTTAGTTTGAAATGCTACAGGGAACTATGTACCTGTACATTAATGCTGTGGAAAGACTTCCTGTTCACGTAGTCTCCTTCCTTTACTGAAGGAGAAATGATTGGAATGTGAGTGCCATCTATACAGCCAATCACGCCTGGGAACCGTGAAAATAAATGTAAAATTTAAGTAGTAGTTCAAGTAGTAGTTCAAGTATCATCATGAATTAAGTTTTGTTCATCCTGATACCTGCAATTTTGTGGAATCCCTCTTTGATAAATCTTGTGGGTCTATGACCAGGGAACACCACAGACGAGTACAGGAGACGTTTCAGTGTAACTGTAACATTCCTGACTGCCCGACAGACGGTAGCCTTGGAAACGTGCTCAGCGTCACCAATATTATACAGAAAGCTCCCGTTTGCAACAAACCGAAGTGCAATACAAATAATATGTACAGAACTGAGAGAATGTCCGCGATGTGTCACATGAGCAATATTAGGCCTGAGGATGTTATTCAAATAAATTATAGATTGTGCTGAAAAACGATGACATTCACACAGAAAATCATCAGGAAATGATAAAATGTCCAAACGCGCTCTAATCACTCTCTCCCGGCGGAGAGCTCTGCGGAGAATTTGGGCTTCAACATCTACTGGCTCTTCAAGCAAGGGACACGCCATGTCTGACACTTCCTACAGTCAGGTTTCTGACAAAGAGGCGGAGAAGGTCAGGGTTAGTTGAAGTAAACCTGCTAGGGGGCAGGTTAGCTTCACGGAGTGTGTCGTCATAGTAACTCACTCAGAATTAATCTAAACTCACTTTGTGAAACCGAAAACCCAGAGTTTCCGTTAACTCAGGGTATACTTACTCAGAGTTTGCACTAAACCGGCTTCCTGAAATAGGGCCCTGATCTCCTAACCTGGGCCCTATTTCAGGAAGCCGGTTTAGAAAACTCAGAGTTAAAAATGATACACGGGGTTAAGTAACCCCGAACTGTCCAACTCGGAATATTCGGTTTCAGAAAGGCTGATAACAATTAGTTCAATCAACGTGGAGTTGCTTTAACCCCAAGTTAAGCGCACGCACAAGGATACATAAAGCCCTGATTAGTGGAGCACAGATTAAGTGAGTCACCATGGAGACGGAGGGAAAGAAGGCACGGTCAAAGTATTTTACAGCGCTTGAGGCCGAAATTCTGATGGCAGTATAGGGCTTTGGAGCGTGATGTCACGGGGCTGGGCGATAACATGCAAATTTTGCGGAAAAAAAGTAACACAGCCTCAGCTGCAAAAGAAAGGGAGCATGCATGGCAAAACATAGCCGACAGAGTCAATGTGTGAGTGTTAATTTAAACATTGATCTAGGGATTTCCACCCATTTAACACGTTATTTTATTATTTTTTATTTTATTTTTTATTTCATACATTTTATTTTGTGATGTGATGTGAGCGCAGGTGCAACCCAACAGGCCCCAAACGTTCCTGGCAGCAAGTAAAAATGAAATATAAAAATATAGTCCAAACAGGTAAGGTGTAATTGTATTATGAGCCATAGTGCTTGGTCTGTTTGTCCGATGTAAATCAATTGCAGTTAGAGGCTACATTAATTTCCCCTCTGTAAGCACTTATTGAAATTATCTGAGCACATTACAAGTACATATTTGCTTACTCTGTATGCTCAAATGCGACCCGTTATAGCCACTAGAAAAAAAGCAGAGGCCCGAAAAACAGGTGGAGGTCCTCCACCACCACCACCACTCACAGAGGCTGAGCAGTTGGCTTCCACATTTGTGATAATGTTGATCTTCACAGTGCAGAGAACACAAATTAGCATCCATTACTATAATGAAATAATTTGTTAGTTTGAAATGCTACAGGGAAATATGTACCTGTACATTAATGCTGTGGAAAGACTTCCTGTTCACATAGTCTCCTTCATTTACTGAAGGAGCAATGATTGGAATGTGAGTGCCATCTATACAGCCAATCACGCCTGGGAACCGTGAGAATAAATGTAAAATTTAAGTAGTAGTTCAAGTATCACCACATCATGAATTAAGTTTTGTTCATCCTGATACCTGCAATTTTGTGGAATCCCTCTTTGATAAATCTTGTGGGTCTATGACCGGGGAACACCACAAACAAGTACAGGAGACGTTTCAGTGCAACTGTAACATTCCTGACTGCCCGACAGACGGTAGCCTTGGAAACTTGCTCAGCGTCACCAATATTATACAGAAAGCTCCCGTTTGCAAAAAAACCGAAGTGCAATACAAATAATATGTACAGAACTGAGAGAATGTCCGCGATGTGTCACATGAGCAATATTAGGCCTGAGGATGTTATTCAAATAAATTATAGATTGTGCTGAAAAACGATAACGTTCACACAGAAAATCATCAGGAAATGATAAAATGTCCAAACGCGCTCTAATCACTCTCTCCCGGCGGAGAGCTCTGCGGAGAATTTGGGCTTCAACATCTACTGGCTCTTCAAGGAAGGGGCACGCCATGTCTGACACTTCCTACAGTCAGGTTTCCGACAAAGAGGCGGAGAAAGTTAGGGTTAGTTGAAGTAAACCTGCTAGGGGGCAGGTTAGCTTCACGGAGTGTGTCGTCATAGTAACTCACTCAGAATTAATCTAAACTCGCTTTGTGAAACTGAAAACCCAGAGTTTTCGTTGACTCAGGGTATACTTAGAGTTTGCACTAAACCGGCTTCCTGAAATAGGGCCCTGGTATTCTCCCCCAAGATCCTTGAGGTCTGCGGACCAAATGTTTTTGGTTTTCCCAAGGTCCAGATTACAACACAGAGGAGACCGGGCATTTGTTGTGACTGCACCTAAATTATGGAACACGCTGCCCCTGCATATCAGGACCTCCCCAACACTGGATACTTTTAAAACCTGTCTAAAGGCCAACTTTTATTCTCTGGCCTTTAAATCAATATGAGTCTTTTACTATTGTTCTTTCCATGATTCTATTTTCTCTTAATCTATATTTTATTTTATCTGGTATGTCTTCTGATTTTACTATTTTATAGTACAGTACCTTGGTCAACAGCTGTTGTTTTTAAAAGTGCTATATAAATAAATAAACTTGAAAAAAAAAAACCTAATGTGTACACTTATGTCTGCATTTTTATTTTGTTAAATACAAAAAAAATATAGCAGAAGTGTAGTAGGTTGCAACTTCATATTTTCATTTATTTCTTTAAACTCCTATGTGTCAGGGCTCTGTGTGCGGGCAGGTGGAGATGTGGATCCAAGTGCAGGACTCTCAGACGGAAATATAACTGAAAACCACAGCTTTATTGCTGGCACCAACAAAACAGAAATCAAACATGAAAACACTAACTGGAACACACAGTCAGGATCTGAGGGTACAACACAACACTGGGTTGAGGACAACACAGGGTGGTAATCAGGGAATGGGTAACAGAAGGGAGACACAGCTGGGGGAGATCAGGGCTAACGAGACGGGGGAGCTAAGCTGCACACACTAACATAAGACAAAGACTTTCACAATAAGACAGGAAACAACTTGATATTCAGCTTTTGTTGTTTCTGTTAAAACCTTCAACTTTTTCAAGCATAAAGCTCTCACAGTTATCCCAGAATTTTTAAAAAAGACTGATATCTGATGTCGGAGTTTTCATGAACGCAGCTTTGTGTTTAAAACTGTTTCTTGACATAAACTAGACACTAGAAACTAGTCCCTAAGGACCCCAAAGCGCTTTACATATCCAGTCATCGACCCATTCACACACACATTCACACACTGGTGATGGCAAGCTACATTGTAGCCACAGCCACCCTGGGGCGCACTGACAGAGGCGAGGCTGCCGGACACTGGCGCCACTGGGCCCTCTGACCACCACCAGTAGGCAACGGGTGAAGTGTCTTGCCCAAGGACACAATGACCAAGACTGTCCAAGCCGGGGCTCGAACCGGCAACCTTCCGATCACAAGGCGAACTCCCAACTCTTGAGCCACGATCGCCCCGGTCATTAAATCAAGTGGAAATTACTTAAGCATATTTTAAGTTACTCTCTGTTATAAATTCAACATGATGTTAACAAGTTTGCAGATGTATTAACAACAGTTTTATTAACATACTCTGGACTGCATACTAACAGTAATGTAAAAATCTAAAAAAAATCCTTTGTGAATATTTTTTTAAAGAACAAAAACCATTAATGGCATTCACTAAGAAGGTTTCACAGACAGGCAGAGATGGACGGTTGCTGCTTGTCTGTAGAAGGTATTTAGGTATTTAGGTATTTATTTATTTATTGTCATTGTCAAGAACAATGAAATTGCGTTTGGGGCTTCCATACAACCCAAAAAAAAGAAGAAAATAATAAATACCCCTTAAAACCCAAGTGTACATATTTAACCCAGTGTGACTCCAATGCAATAAGACAATCCTTAGCAATAATGTTCGTAGAAATTCAGACAAAGACCTGAGAAACATGACAAAATACAACAATGCAACCCATTCAATATTATTGTACTGTGAGATATGATATCAGATATGATAGTTATCTATTTAAGAAAGAGGGGGGGGGGGGGGGGGCAGGAGGGGGAAGAGAATAAAGATATGATGCACCAATGCAGACCAGTTCATTGCTATTAAGAAGTTGGATATGGTTATTGTCCGTGAGAGGGGGGCAGAGAGTTCAGGAGCCTCACAGCCTGTGGATACAGGCTGTTGGCCAGTCTGGATGTTCTGGCCTGTATAGACCTGTACCTTCTCCCTGAGGGCAGCAGATGGAAAAGGTGGCGCGCAGGGTGATGTTGGTCCCGCAGGATACTGTGCACCCTCCTCAGACAGCGAGTGGGGAAGATATTACTGATCTCTGGCAGACTTGTTCCAATAATTCTGCCAGCTTCTTTCACCACCCGCTGGAGTGCTTGCTGATCGGCCTTGGTGCAGCTGGGGAACCACACTAGAAATCCATACGTCAGAACGCTGCTGATGGCACAGTTGTAGAAGTTCAACATCAGAGATCTGGGAATGTGTGCGCTCCGCAGTCTCCTCAGGTAGTAGAGGCGCTGTTGGGCCTTCCGTACAACTGAGGTGATATGGTTGCCCCAGGACAGGTCCTCGGTCACAGTTACCCCCAAGAATTTAAAACTGCTCACCCTCTCCACCGCCTCACTGCCAATGAAGAGAGGCAGATGGTTGTTATGACCCCTCTTCCGGAAATCTACAATGATCTCCTTGGTCTTTTTGGTGTTTAAGACCAAGTTATTGTCGTGGCACCATGACTCTAGTTGTTGCACCTCTGTCCTATAGTTTGTCTCATCATTGTTGGATATAAGTCCGAGCACTGTAGTGTCATCTGCAAACTTAACAATGAGATTGGACGCGCAGGAGGAAATACAGTCATGGGTGAAGAGAGTGTATAGCAGAGGGCTCAGAACACACCCCTGAGGGGCACCGGTGTTGACCACAAGGGTGGAAGAGGTGTTCTTACCCACTCTGACACTCTGTCTACGGTTAGTGAGGAAGTCCACAATCCAGTTGCACAGAGAGGAGTTAAGTCCCAGTTGGTGGAGTTTGGGACGGAGTTTGTATGGCCGGATGGTATTAAAAGCCGAGCTGTAGTCTACAAAGAGGAGCCGTGCATAGGTGTTCCTGTGTTCCAAGTGCTTCAGTAATGTGTGCAGCACTGTGGCGATCGCATCCTCGGTTGACCGGTTCTCCCTGTATGCAAACTGGTGCGAGTCCAGGGATGGTGGAAAAGCAGCTCTGATGTGTTTAATGACCAGTCTCTCCAGGCATTTGGCGGGAATGGGGGTGAGTGCCACAGGTCTGAAATCGTTCAGACATGTGACATTTGACTGTTTTGGGATGGGAACGATGGTTGCTGCTTTGAAACAGGATGGTACCAGTGAACAGGACAACGAGGTGTTATATATAGAGGTGAAGACGTCCGCCAGGTCCGCAGCACAGTCTTTTAGCACCCGGCCCAGCACTCCATCCGGCCCGGCCGCCTTCCTGGTGTTAATGCTCCGGAACACACGCCTCAGCTCATGAGTGCTCAGGACCGGAGCAGGGTCGGTTGAGGGGAGAGGGGACAGGACAGGGTCGGTGTTCTCCCTGTCAAAACGGGCATAAAAGAGATTTAGATCCTCAGCCAGAGTAGAACTGTCGGCTGAGGGTGATGGTGTTCTTCTTTTGTAGTCCGTGATAGCCCTGATGCCCTCCCAGACCTGCCTTGGGTTTGTGTTGTTCTCAAACCTGGCCTCGATACGCCTCCTGTGCTGCTGCTTGGCAGTCTTGATGCCTCTTCTCAGGTTGGCCCTGGCAGCACTGTATGCCTCCTGGTCCCCGGATTTGAAAGCGTTGTTCCTTGTTCGAATAAGTTGTTGAACTCCGTGTGTCATCCAGGGTGGATTATTAGGGAACACACGGAATCGTTTCCAAGTTGTTACATTGTCCACACAGAAACAGATGTAGTCCAAGACAGTGGAGGTGTAACTGTCCAATGCGACACGATTGTCAGTGTCCTGCACCTTGAATACATCCCAGTCTGTGCAGTGGAAACAGTCCTGAAGCATCGGAATAGCATCCTGCGGCCATGTTCTCACGGTTTTGGTTGTAATCCCAGTGCTCTTGATCTTTTGTGTGTATATTGGGTGTAGCAGAAGGGAGAGATGGTCTGACAGACCCAGGTGGGGATAAGCCTGGGCTCTGTACGCATTCGCCATGTTGGTGTACACCTGGTCCAACGTTCTATCTCCTCTGGTAGCACACTTCACATTACGGTGGAAATTGTGAAGTACAGATTTCAGGTCCGCGTGGTTAAAATCCCCAGCCGCAATAAAGACACTGTCCGGGTGTGCTACCAGGCTGTTATTGATGCTGCTGCTCAATTGTGCTAACGCTAGCTTAGCATTAGCATCTGGTGGAATGTAAACAGCGCAGATGTAAACGGCAGAAAATTCCCGAGGGAGATAGAATGGACGGCACTTTAACACCAACAGTTCTACCTCTGTACTGCACAGTTTTTCCGTTACCGTGACGTTCGTGCACCAAAGGTTGTTAATATAGATGCACAGCCCCCCGCCAGTCTTCTTACCCGAGTCCGCAGACCTGTCGGCTCGATAGGCGGTGCGGCCTGCTAGATCGATAGCCGCATCGGGAATGGCGCTGTCCAGCCAGGTTTCAGTGAAAATCATGCACGAACAGTTATTAAAAGTCCGTCGAGTGGCGATCTGCAGTCGTATTTCATCCAGTTTGATCGGGAGTGGTGGTTTAAACGGACTAGTCTTTAGCCGTGCCCACAGGCCTCCCCGCTTGCCTCTCTTCTGCCTCCGCTCGCAATGTCTCCTCCTGCGGCTTGCTGTTGCGGGTAGCCCCGGGGGTTGCTTAACGATCTCCGGGGGGATGAGATACTCGGATGTTAGTTGAAGATCTCCACGGCTTAGTTGTAGTAGATCATCTCTGTTGTATTGAAGTAACCCCAGACTGTGTGAAATAATACACAGTACCACCAAAAGTGCAAAAGTGTAGGAGCTCCGGGCCGCTGCGTCTGTGCGCGCCGCCATCTTGGTTCTTATTTCACATCATTAAGAGGTGACAATATGCAAATGAAGCGCGGCAGCTGAACAACAAGCACCAAAATGACAAACTCAAAAATCCCTCATTTGAACTTTGTTATAAAGTTGGGGAAAATACAAAGTGTAAAAAATAACTGTGTTCCTTAAATACATTCTGTCAGTGATTCCTGGAATACTGTTTACATGTGTCAAAATCACAGAGAGGATACTTGGGCCTGGGTTTGGCAATCATTGACCTGCTGTGGATGGTTGGAGAGCCTTTTGAATGGTCACCTAATGTGTGACAAAGGAATCAACTGTGATGCTAATGACAGTCTGCGCTCTCTTATCCATCTGCAAAAGTTGGAATATTACTGTTATTACTACTGTTAAGACATCTACGTAATATATTTAACAAATTGTGTTATTAAAGTTTGTAATTATATATTCACCGATTCAGACGGGTCCTTCCACGCTCTGCATGTCTCTGACACAAAGGGAATTGTCAGGAAAGAGATGGCTGTTTGGAGATACACCCCTTTTATTAATATTTTGAAAAACAAGTTATGGGTACATATTTGCATAACTTTTTAGGTATATGTACAAGTAGCGGTAATTACAAGTACGAAACATGTACTGTGCTTCATAAATGAGTAACAAATGTAGTACATAACAATAACCTACAGCACACCAGAAAAATAGATTCGGACTACCTTTTAGGCTCAGGTGCAGTGACACGGCTTTAACAAGAAGAAAAGTCAGTCATTCACCACCATCTTTCTCTTCTTCCTGCAAACTAAACCACCGAAGTCCTCTTCTCCAGTGTCGGAAACGAATAGGCTCAGGGTGGCTTCATCATCCACTCTCAGCTTCTTTCCTTAGTTGTCACTTTCAAAACCAAACAAATCCTCGTTGTCAGTGTCAGAGTCGAACGCCCTCTGAAGGGCCGTGGCGGTGTCCTCCTCTCCATCATGCAGCAGTCCAGCCCTTCGAAATCCGTTGGTGATCGTGGATGTTTTCACACTTTTCCATGCTGTCAGATTCCACCGGTGCAGTTGAGCATAACTTGCTTTTCACAAGTTTATCGGCGCTCGTCATCCACGCCTTCCCGCTGAACGCGTAGCGCTATTTTGAAGTTTGTTTTCCGCGCTACTTGTACGGCAATATGTTCCCTGGTGAATGGACATGTGACCAACACACCACTCTTGAACCCCGATACTGTGTGTCTGATCATATGCCCTTCCGCCAGGCAACGTAGTGCCGTACAACAGCGGAACAAACAAAACAAATAGTCTTACGATATGACAAAAATCATGGACAATCCATAGAAAAGCCGCACCTGACTAAAAGCCGCAGGGTTCAAAAGTAGAAGCTTATAGCCCGACAATTACGCTAAATGAAATTTGTATGTTTTGGATACTTACTAAAACAATATATGAAAGTAATGAGAAAGTGGCCACTTTCATGAGTAAATCATGTAAGCCTTATATGATTTACTCATGAAAGTGGCCACTCATGAAAGTGGCCACTTTCATGAGTTTTTACTATTTCTTTTCCATATGGGTTACCCATGGATGCAAATGTGAGTGTGAATGGTTGCCTATTTCTCCGTGATAGACTGGTGACCCATCCAGGATGTACTTATGACTGCCAATAGCAGCTGGGATAGGCTTCTTGTGCTCCTAAATTGGATACATGGAAGAAAATGGATGGCTGGATGGATGTTGCCAGGTGCTTGCTCACAGGAGATTGTGTGATTGGTTTCTATTATTGTAGGATCTTTAGCTTACAATATAAAGCACCTTGAGGCAACCGTTGTTGTGAATTGGTGCTATATAAATAAAACTGAATTGAATTGAACAAACGAACACCTTGTTCGAACATAAGAGTGTCCATAAGTGGACGTGGCACCAGGACGCTCTAGGCCGTAGGTCGATGATCGATTTTGTAATCGTATCACCAGACCTGCGACCATATGTTCTGGACACTCGGATAAAGAGAGGGGCTGAGCTGTCAACTGATCACCACCTGGTGGTGAGCTGGATCAGGTGGCAGGGGAGGACGCTGGACAGACCTGGTGCACCTAAAGGCGTAGTGAGGGTGTGCTGGGAACGTCTAGCAGAGGCCCCAGTCCGCAAGATCTTCAACGCACACCTCCGGCAGAGCTTCAACAGCATTCCGAGGGAGACTGGGGACATTGAATCCGAATGGACCATGCTCAGCGTCTCCATTACCGAAACCGCTGCATTGAGCTGCGGCTGCAAGGTGGTTGGTGCCTGCCGTGGTGGTGATCCCCGAACCAAATGGTGGACACCAGAGGTGAAGGGAGCCACCAGGCTGAAGAAGGAGTCCTATCGGGCTTGGTTAGCCTGTGGGACTCCGGAGGCAGCCGACAGGTATCGACAGGCCAAGCGGAATGCAGCTCGGGCAGTGGCTGAAGCAAAAACTCGGGTGTGGGAGGAGTTTGGAGAGGCCATGGAAAAAGACTCTCGGACTGCCTCGAAGAGATTCTGGCAAACCGTCAGGGGTCTCAGGAGGGGAAAGCGGTGCTCTACCTGCACTGTAGTGCTGGCGGAGCGCTGCTGACATCGACTGAGAAAATTGTCAGGCGGTGGAAGGAATACTTCGAGGACCTCCTTAATCCCACTGACACGTCTTCCGAGGAGGAAGCAGAGTCTGGGGATGAGGGGAATGACCCGCCAATTTCCGGGTCATTTCCCCATTGCTACGGGCCATTCGATCCCTATACAACCGTTGCAAGAGCTTGGTTCGCATTGCCGGCAATAAGTCGGACTCGTTCCCGGTGGGTGATGGGCTCCGCCAGGGCTGCCCTTTGTCTCCGGTTCTGTTCATAATTTTTATGGACAGGATTTCTAGGCGCAGCCAAGTGGCGGAGGGCTTTCGCTTTGGTGGCCTCAGAATCTCGTCTCTGATTTTCAAATCAAATCAAATCACTTTTATTGTCACATCACATGTGCAGGTACATTGGTACAGCACATGTGAGTGAAATTCTTGTGTGCGAGCTTCACAAGCAACAGAGTCGTGCAAAATACAATAATGTAAACAAGCAAAATACAAGAATGGCTACATCTGAAACTAATAAATATATGTACAATATATAATAGTATATGCATTTCTGGATGTGTATACTAAATATTTTTCTACGTGTGTGTGTGTGTACACATATTTTACAAATTAAATAGAGTCAACAATAAATAAAATATATAAAAATATACATTAAGAAAAATATATGATTTTTGCGGATGATGTGGTTCTGTTGGCTTCATCGGGTGAGGGCCTCCAGCTCGCACTGGAACGGTTCGCAGCCGAGTGTGAAGCAGCGGGAATGAGGATCAGTACCTCCAAATCTGAGGCCATGGTTCTCAGCCGGAAAAGGGTGGAGTGCCCACTCCGGGTCGGGGATGAGTTCCTGCCCCAAGTGGAGGAGTTCAAGTATCTCGGGGTCTTGTTCGCGAGTGATGGGAGAAGGGAGACGGATTGGGGCTGCAGCTGCAGTAATGCGGACGCTGCACTGGTCCGTCGTGGTGAAGAGGGAGCTGAGTGTAAAAGCGAAGCTCTCAATTTACCGGTCGATCTACGTCCCTACCCTCACCTATGGCCACGAACTGTGGGTAGTGACCGAAAGAACGAGATCGCAGATACAAGCGGCAGAAATGAGCTTCCTCCGAAGGGTGGCTGGCCTCTCCCTTAGAGATAGGGTGAGAAGTTCGGCCATCCGGAAGGGGCTCAGAGTAGAGCCGCTGCTGCTCCACATCGAAAGGAGCCCCCTGGGCGCCTCCTGGGTGAGGTGTTCTGGGCATGTCCCACCGGGAGGAGGCCCCGGGGCAGACCCAGGACACGCTGGAGAGATTATATCTCTCGGCTGGCCTGGGAACGCCTTGGTATTCCCCCGGATAAGCTGGAGGAGGTGGCTGGGGAGAGGGAGGTCTGGGCCTCTTTGCTTAGGCTGCTGCCCCCGCGACCCGGCCTCGGATAAAGCGGATGAAGATGGATGGATGGATGGATGGATGGATGGATGAATTGAACAATAACCTAGAGGAGGTCTGAGTCATCACCGATGATGACCCCAACTCTACCTCTGAAGACATACTGCATGCTGCATCTGTTACAACAGCATGGCCTGTCTGCAGCAGTTTGCAGTTGGGCCTGGGCCCCCTTTCCCTGGCGGGTCGCGGAGTATGGGAGTGCCTACTGGGGTCAGCGGGGGAGCTGGCCCCAGGGAGGGGTCACCTGCCCCTCCCTTCCTTCCCTCCCCATCTCCAGCTGCCTCCCTCTTCCCGCTCCACCACAACCACCCACACATGCAGGGCCTTGGAGTAGGGGTATGTCACCAGGGTGCAGAGGAGGCTACCCCCCCCTCTGTCCCCTTCTGGCTGCCTCTGCCTCAATTTTATCCCACAACTTAGACATTCACATTACTCACACTCTCATTACACATACATATAGGATCTTGGGGGTGGGCACGCTACACGGAGTCCAAATTACCATCAGGGTGTACACCTCACCCCTGGCGTCGTTGCCCACCTCTCAATTTTGAATACACGTAGACATTGAGGGCTAGCAGGAGGGACTATGCGCTTACCTGCTGCTCTCTGGCAGGTAGCTCCATGCCCTCCTGGGTTTTAATTGCACCTTAGAACACACATGCATCAACACTACAATGAGCGGGTGGAGGGAGGTTTGGAGTCTTCTCTCACCCCCGTTCTCTGCGGCCTGCTGGAGCGGGGGGACTAGGAGGAGTTGGCTGTCTGACTGCGGTCTGGAGTGTCGGGCCTCCCTGCTGCTGCGGAGTCGGGGCGGTCTGCCTCTCCCCACCGCAGGGAAAAGGGTAACACCACCTGGGTCTGGGTGCAGTTTCCCCCTCCAGGGGCAAGGGTACCTAGACCCAGTTCGTAGAGTACGCTTGGGGAGTGTGATCGTGTGTACAGCGTCTCTTTATGTCTGTCTCCACATTGGTTGAGTGTGGAGTAAGTGCATATGAGAGCATGAGGGTTGGAATGGATGTTTGTGTCTGTGTGTGCCTGTATGTCCGTGTCTATATGTCAGGTTGGGTATCAGACACCACCTCTCTGGGGACATCTCAGGCCCTCCAAGGTTTGGAGGCCTATCTCCACCCACCACCACTTCCCCTGCCAGTGGCGGACTCCCTCAGGTGTCGGTGCGTTGGTGGTTCTTTGTGTCTGGGGATGGGCGTCCGGGTACACACCGGCTCACTCCTTGGCCGCCGCTTATCAGGGCCTGGAGCCTGGGGCTCGCTCGGGCCACTTCGGAGGTGGGGTGCCCCCGGCCTCTCGGCCTGGGGCTCGGTCACTCAGGCACAGCTGGCTGCCGGCGGAGCTCACGGGCGCGTCACTGCAACTCCCCCTGGCTTCTGCTCCGCGGCTGCTGAGTGAGCCCTCATCTGGGACTCTCCTCAGCTCTTACTGGGACAGTGGCACGGCTGCCCCTCTGTTGGTCTTCCTTGGTCTCTTGTGTTCTGGGGGCCTCTGGATGTCTGGAGGTTTGATCTCCTCCATACCTGCTTCATACCCTGGAGGACGGGGCTGTGGCTCCCCACACTCCCTAGCAGATCGTTACATGGAGAAACCTTTGGAATGCAAGCATGCTGATCCACACAGGTATGCACACAGGTGTACACACGGGTATTCACAGACGCGGACTACAGCTTTCTTGGCTGCTGCCTCAAAGCACATTGTGCGCTGTCTATCTTGCGTGCTGCACAATATCGTTTATTATTTAGTATCTATTGATATCTACTGCTAGCTAGTTTATTGTGATGGTGCCGTTTTTTTTTATTATGTTGCTCTTTGTTGTTTGCTTTCTCTTCTGTTTTTTTTTCTCCATACAGGTGACCCAGGTGTTTTTTTTTCTTTCTTCCCCCCCTTCTCACCGTCTCTTCTCCCCTTTGGTTCTCTTTCTCTCCCTCTCTTTCTTTCATTCTTTCTCCCTGTCCTATCCCCCAGTCATGTCTGTCCCGTTTGTAGCAACTGAAAATAAAATAAATTCATAATTATAATAAAGGTCAATCAAATGGACCAATATGGCAAGGCCATGATGATCCACTTGGTAAAATAAATCCTTTCTTCTTGCTTCCTCCACTTCTGTACCATTGTTTCCTGACTGAAGTTTGGTCCGTTTACAGCATCCTGCCATGCGATTGCATTTGTCTCTAACTATCAGGAACCTTCACGTTAACTTTTATCGAGTGGAAAAGTGAGCGTTCATCCTCCAGCTTCACTGTTTATGTTATGCTAACATAGCTGTGTCGCTAGCGATCACGTAGCACATCATTATATACCAGCTAGCCCAACTTCAGTAACCTTACAAATGTCACTGCTGTTTAGTTTCCTGTCTTCATTTATGTTGGAAATGATAGCAGAGCTGTACGTTTGAATTTTTTCAGAAATCTCTCAGTCAGAACATGCTATATCATGCTTAGGTAACTAGCAAAACTAGCGAGCTAACTTCTGCTAACTTCCTGCTAACTTCTAACTCTGTTAAATGTAATAAATTCTGTTTTCATGGATGCCTGGATGTTAAACTTCATAGTTACGTCTGGTAAAGCAGCAATGCTGATCGTTTTATTAAAGATGAAAGAATTTAGACAGTTTTTAACTCTCAGTGATGCTGCAGTGTTCGTTTGACGGAGTTTAGGACCCAGATTACTCCCAGATTTACGAGCACCTTAGTCCGACAAATACGGCAATAACGACTGCCCGCTTGCATGTTCTACAAAAAAAAAGTGCTTAGGTGTGTATTTGACGGACAAACACCAAACCAGTTCCACACCACTGAAGTTGCACCATTTTTACAAACCAATTCTGATTCATCCGTTTCACTCAACGATCCGCTTTCTCCCTTCTTATTCTCTGTTTCCGCCATGCTTTTTCAGCCATGTGTATGAAAACAAAAGCACTGCGCATGCGCCTTTTACCCATATTCTATCGCGATATTTTATTTTCTTATCGTTGCCTAACATTGTACCGGTATTACCGTGAACGGTATACAGGGAGTGCAGAATTATTAGGCAAATGAGTATTTTGTCCACATCATCCTCTTCATGCATGTTGTCTTACTCCAAGCTGTATAGGCTCGAAAGCCAATTAAGCATATTAGGTGATGTGCATCTCTGTAATGAGAAGGGGTGTGGTCTAATGACATCAACACCCTATATCAGGTGTGCATAATTATTAAGTAACGTCCTTTCCTTTGGCAAAATGGGTCAAAAGAAGGACTTGACAGGCTCAGAAAAGTCAAAAATAGTGAGATACCTTGCAGAGGGATGCAGTAGTCTCAAAATTGCAAAGCTTCTGAAGCGTGATCATCGAACAATCAAACGTTTCATTCAAAATAGTCAACAGGGTCGCAAGAAGCGTGTGGAAAAACCAAGGCGCAAAATAACTGCCCATGAACTGAGAAAAGTCAAGCGTGCAGCTGCCAAGATGCCACTTGCCACCAGTTTGGCCATATTTCAGAGCTGCAACATCACTGGAGTGCCCAAAAGCACAAGGTGTGCAATACTCAGAGACATGGCCAAGGTAAGAAAGGCTGAAAGACGACCACCACTGAACAAGACACACAAGCTGAAACGTCAAGACTGGGCCAAGAAATATCTCAAGACTGATTTTTCTAAGGTTTTATGGACTGATGAAATAAGAGTGAGTCTTGATGGGCCAGATGGATGAGCCCATGGCTGGATTGGTAAAGGGCAGAGAGCTCCAGTCCGACTCAAACGCCAGCAAGGTGGAGGTGGAGTACTGGTTTGGGCTGGTATCATCAAAGATGAGCTTGTGGGGCCTTTTCGGGTTGAGGATGGAGTCAAGCTCAACTCCCAGTCCTACTGCCAGTTTCTGGAAGACACCTTCTTCAAGCAGTGGTACAGGAAGAAGTCTGCATCTGATAGGTTTGTAGCTTGAACCTATTCGCTGGAACGTTGAAGGCAATATAATTACACAGCAAGCAAGACACGAAGTAGGCAAAGTTCTTCTTGTTACTCATGCATGAGGGAGACCTGCCTGGAGCCAAGTGTCGTTCCACCACTTGACCTCCATCAGACTCTCAGCCAGGTTCCCCATAGCACTCCTTTTATTGTGGTTACATGAATATGCATAGGGTCATTAACATATAGCATATTACATAGGTATACATGTGAACAAAGAATACTCTGTGTGTGTGTGTGTGTGTGTGTGTGTGTGTGTGTGTGTGTGTGTGTGTGTGTGGGGTACTGCTGATCAAAGGGTCATATAACATGAAAGCACAAAAGCAAACATCCTTGGTCAGGAAGAGGGTAGTCTCCCCCTCACCCTAGATGGTTCACCCTAGATAACATGGTGAGGAAGTCCAGCAGTTCATCTAAACAAAAAGCACTTAGACTAGAACAGACGTAGCTACGTTAATCCTACTGTAAAACAATAAGACAAGGTACGACCTCTCTCGTGCTCCCAGAGTGCTCTCTAATGCACACAAAGTTTGCAGACTATTAAGGATCAAAACTCTACCAATCTACAACTAATTATAAAACTCTAAGCATATATAAGTAGATATTTCTAAGCATAAATGACAATCAACAATACAAAACCTAACAGCATCCTTCAAGAAAAACACGATTTTCATACAGGACAATGCTCCATCACACGCGTCCAAGTACTCCACAGCGTGGCTGGCAAGAAAGGGTATAAAAGAAGAAAAACTAATGACATGGCCACCTTGTTCACCTGATCTGAACCCCATTGAGAACCTGTGGTCCATCATCAAATGTGAGATTTACAAGGAGGGAAAACAGTACACCTCTCTGAACAGTGTCTGGGAGGCTGTGGTTGCTGCTGCACGCAATGTTGATGGTGAACAGATCAAAACACTGACAGAATCCATGGATGGCAGGCTTTTGAGTGTCCTTGCAAAGAAAGGTGGCTATAATGGTCGCTGATTTGTTTTTGAATGTCAGAAATGTATATTTGTGAATGTGGAGATGTTATATTGGTTTCACTGGTAAAAATAAATAATTGAAATGGGTATATATTTGTTTTTTGTTAAGTTGCCTAATAATTATGCACAGTAATAGTCACGTGCACACACAGATATCCCCCTAAAATAGCTAAAACTAAAAACAAACTAAAAACTACTTCCAAAAACATTCAGCTTTGATATTAATGAGTCTTTTGGGTTCATTGAGAACATGGTTGTTGTTCAATAATAAAATTATTCCTCAAAAATACAACTTGCCTAATAATTCTGCACTCCCTGTATGTGTATCCCAGTCCTTTAAGTATAGCAATCAAGGTCCCCTTGCTTTAGAATTTTAGACTCATGTGCACATGTACCATTGTTTCACAAAAACACGTTGAAACCAATTTACAGAAGTCCCTGAGTGAGCCTTGTAAAACATTTGCCTGCACAAATATCTCATAATTATCCACAAACCTCACTCTACCTGAGGCAGCAAATGAGAGAAAGCCATTCTAGCAGCGCCATTAATGGCTTCACACTCTCCGAACATATCCACCTGCACTTCATATCATCCAAAAGCCAATTTTATAAAACATCTTTCATAATTTATGTGAATGTAACAACACCTCTGTAAACTGTGTCACATTTCCACAGCCTCAGAAAGGCTCTGGCAGATGTAGGGCCAGTCTTTCTAACTGAAGTCAATACATTTAATGTCCACTGACAGTGTTATCAAAAAAAAAAAAAGATTAGGAGAACCATTCAGTTAATTTCTAAATGTGTGGGCTCCTTAGAGGAAAGAAAGGTCCGAAATGTAAAGAACAGATAAAACAGGCTAGTGAAGTGGGGCTTCATTGTAGGCAGGAAAATAAGTAAATGTATTTATTGGCCTTTTCCAGTAGTGTCCCTCCTTCCCCCAGAAACATCTCCCCTTCGTCCTTTCCCTACGTTTCCTTCCACATCCATGCTTTCTGTACCCAATCAATTATTCAACGTGCAGGTTTCACAAGCTCTACCTCCCACTTTGCCAACTGCACGGCTTGTTGTATGCTCAGATAAACACAGCTACTGTAGGCTGCAGACACCAGCCAAGCTACGACCTGCACCTCCACTCACAGACCTGCAGGACTATTGCCAAGGGTGTATACTGTCTGCAAAACCACTATTTATTCCCAGCATCTCTGTTTGATCTGGAAACTTTAAAAACAGTTTCTCAGGGGACCAATAAAGTCTGGCTCCAAATTCCCATAGAGCCCCATGTTAATATACTTTTTCATTTTTAATATTGTACAGTTGAGTATAACTGTACAATATTAAAAATGAAAAAATATTACTGCTGAGAAGTAATGAAATATAAAGTATAAAGTATAAATATTTAGTATAAATACCATACTTCCACAATAAAACTAAAATAAAAATGTCAGATATCTGCGCTTTACTTTTGTATTTATAGCTATAGGATATAGCTGATTTGGAGCTTGAACTTTGAATTTGAAATTAAGGTAAAAATGAAACATAACAGACGACTCTTGTTTTCACCCGTAGTCTCTTCATTCCTATTGCAAACGAAGAGATGAAAGTGGAAAAAACAGATATTTTATGGATCATGTATAGCACGATCTGGAATGATCTGGAATAATGCTTTTGAGACAGATTACTTGTGTTTTTTTAACAGCTCAGCAAATCCCAGCAAACACAAAATGTTTCTGGTGCAGTTGCTATTTTTTCCAATGTGAGATGCAGAAAGATCTAAGACAGATAGGAGAGGACGAAGAGAGATTAGTTTTAGTGGTGAGGAATGCTCGCTGACAGTTTTTCATTTGGTTCCACCTTTTCTAGCTTTATACTATTGTAGGGTTTGGAAATCAGTCGTCGTAGCTTATGTAGCATCTTCTCACAAAAGAGCAGCATCCCAGCTCAGCAGATGAACGGAGATCACAGTAGAAATTATTATTATTATTAGAATCAGAAATCAAGTTAAGATAAAGTTTGTATTTGCTTTTATCAATATTATTTTATCAACATTAATATGACCCACAGTTAAATTACCATGCAGTTTCAGAGGCTCTACTAAGTTGAATCAGTAGCCTACTTCAGCTTTTACCAGAATACTTCTTAAAACTATGTGTACTTCACCTCAACCAAAACACACATATGTATATATAAACATCACATAAAGGGAAAAAAATCCCCTCGGAAAAGCCATTACAGTTTTCTGCCAAACAAAATAAAACTGCAGTAATGGCTTTTCTGAGGGGAATTTTTTCCCTTTCTTTGATTTATTTTTTTGGTAACTCTGCATATAATGAGAAAAATAATTATTTGCGGAATTCACTACTGAATTTGTAACTTTCCTTACAAAGAAATAAAGTCTTGAATTTTTATGGTAATTCAATTTTAACGGAGAGAAAATTTCAGCCAAAATTCCAGAAAAAAACTAAATTCCATAAAAGTTATAAACCCTCAAAATATGATTAGAAAACCAAACAAAAAACAAAGCAAAATGGGGGTTTATAAATCCAATTGAGATGCTGAGGGACCTTAAACAGGTCATTCAAGCTTGAAAATCCTCCAATGTGGCTGAATTAAAACAATTCTGCATAGAAGAGTCAGCCAAAACTCCTCCACAAAGATGTTATAGCAAATACTTGATTTCAGCTCTTGGGTGGGTCGGTTTTTTTCTCTTAATAAATAAATTATCTTTTAAAATATGAATCTTGTATTTATTCCATTTTTATTTGTCTAATTTGTTTGATAATCTGAAACGTTTAAGTGTGACACAGCACTATGCATAACCCTGTGCAGAAAGAATCTTTTCTGCTCCCAGTTTTGGATTTTAACCACATGCACTGCTGCAATATATATTTATCAGCCCTCTTGGTTGGGGCTGTCACTTTTACAAAGGCTAATTCCAAAAGGCGGAAATAATGAATGCTAAGGCAGATGATCCAGCCCACAATAAGAACACAGTGCTACATGCCACTATTGCTCTCAACCTCCTGTTTGCATCAGCCTGTACTCACTTCAAATGTGGGGAGGTAAAAATAGCAGCAGAAAGATAAAAGAAGACAGAATGTGTGTAAAAATGGAATACAAGAGGCGTGCCTCCAATCCCAGAAATAGAAGCCAAATCAAAATAATAGTGATCACAGTCTCCTGTGGCTGCGGCTGAACATTTCAAAAGCACTAGCAATACTTTGTCGTTCACTTTAAGCAGTCACATTACTATGTGCTTTTAATGTGTGTGCCTATTGTCTTAGGAAACAGCTCACAGCTTAAAGAACACTAATGATAATTAGACCATATGACAACTAAAATGAGCGGCTAAAAAGGTTACAGTGCATCTCTGTTATAGTAATGATAAAATGGTCCACCAGTATCAAACACACTGCAGAGGAAAAATTAAGCTAATTACCGTATTTCCCGGACTACAAAGCGCACCTGAATATTAGCCGCACAAGCTAAAATCAGAGGAAAATCCTGTTTTGTACATACATTAGCCGCACCTGACCAAAAGCCGCAGGGTTCAAAGCTTGTGCAAAAAGTAGCGGCTTATAGCCCGACAATTATGGTAGTCATTGCAGGCACGATGGCCATGAGTAGTTTTCTCTGTGAAACCTCCCATTACCAGCATCGTGTCCACAACTGTCAGTAGAAACCACACTCTTTTTGTTCCTGATCAGCCAGAGCAGGAAACTCTTGGCCTCGGTCTGTTCATCAATACAGGAATTTTAGTATCCTCTTTGCAGTTGTTGAATTTGTTTTGGCATGTTATAGGAAGTAAGTAAATGTGGCACACAGGTATTGAGGTCTGAGATCGTACTATAGAATCAATAAAGTAACTCTCTGTCTGAGAAATAAACACAACAGCCTGTTCATTCTGTTTAATAGCAAATTAAATAAATGTATTTACTTTTAAAGGTATAGTATTGTATTTTATATATATTCATTTTGTTTTCTTTGTTCTTTTTAAATGTACTTCAGGAAGTTTGTACTGCAGTAAAATAACATATTTTGGGGTCAACTTGAAAGAAAGGCACATGTGAAACGTAAAAGTGAGGTCAGAGGTCAAATGTAACATGATGTTTGGATACAAACAGGCATAACCAGGCTGAGGGAGGGGCAGCCATCTGCCACGACCAGTTGAGGTGAGAGAAGGAAGACAGGAAAAAAGACATGCTGTGGAAGAGAGCCAGAGATTAATAACAAGTATGATTCAGTGCAGAGGTCTATTAACACATGTTGAGTGAGAAGAACTGACTGAAAAAGAAATACTCAATGCATCATGGGAATCCCCCAGCAGCCTACACCTACAGCAGCATAATTAAGGGAGGATTCAGGGTCACCTGATCTAGCCCTAACTATAAGCTTTAGCAAAAAAGAAAAGTTTGAAGCCTAATCTCTAAAAAAGAGGGGCCTGACAACTGAAGGCTCTGCCTCCCATTCTACTTTTAAATACTCTAGGAACAACAAGTAAGCCTCCAGTGTGAGAGCAAAGTGCTCTAACAGTGTGATATGGTACTATAAGGTCATTAAAATAAGATGGGGCCTGATTGTATGTGAGGAGCTGGATTTTGAATCAAATTATAATTATTGTTGTTATTGTTATTACTGACTTAGACCTCAGATGTTTGCTCTGAGGTTGAAGTAATCATGGGTGGTTACCCTTAACCCTCAACCCTACCCTAACAGGTGAGTTAGACTGTGATAAGTTTTGTATCCTCAGAGGATAAAAAACAAACATTTTACCTTCCCTGCTCGGTGCTCAGAGAATTCCTTAATCCAAATGGCTGTGAAAGTTAAAAATATTATTCTGCTGGTATTTACATAAAATCCAAATGTAACAGTCCAGAGTAAAATTGTTGCTCGGCACAAAAACCCCTTTTGAGATCGTGCATCGAGCATTATCTTGACTCTGGTCCTTTACGGTCTACTAATCTATTCATACATTTATTTTGTACAAAATATGATGCAGATTTCACGATTCTTCACATTAGCCTGCAGTGGCCCCACACTTCCATTTGCCTCTTACTGAGGCTTGTCATTTGCCTGCAACAGTATCTGCAATATCCATACACACTCTCTCTTCTTCCCTCTCTTTATGCAGAGGGGTTTCCCAGGCATTCCCTCACTCTCTTATCTCTCCTCTGCTGCTGATACAGCGTGACCAGGATTACGCTTTTAACCCAGTCCAAGATGGCTGCCTCTATCTGCGAGCTCACTTGCTTGCTTTTTCTCCCTTGCCCCTCTCTTTCCCTATGCGCTTTCTGGAAGGCCTGAAAGAGAGAGAAAGACTTTAAAAAATGCATGACCCTGGAGACAAAATGTTACTCCAGTCAGCGTTTCTTTACCGCAACCTGTGCAGAGAGCTTAAGTATCAGCCACTATGTGACAGCTGAACATGCTAATTAAGTCAGCCCTTCCATCTGTCACTTTAGTTAAGAAAAAGTGCTGATCATTTTGGAGGGAACCTTTCAGACCCAAAGCAAATCAGTGATTCAGTGTTTTCATATATTCCTTCTTTCTTAAAGAAAGAAGGAGTGTTTCAGTGGATTGTTCTGTATGATCCTTGTCTAAAAATGTAAAACTTTACCGACAAACAAATAAATAAAAGGTTTACATTGATAATAATTCGATGTATTTGGAAGTCAGGAGGTCCTTTGTGAGCAGGTTTGCTTTTAAGTTCATATGTGCACACTGCAGACCAGACATATTGTTCCAGCGTCAAAGAAATTCCTGCTAAGGCCTGGTAAAATCAATAATTTACTGCAGTTCTAGTGCATGTAAAATTACTTTTTTCATTATTTAGCATTTCATGGACTGGAGTAACCCATATTCGCAGAATTCTTAGCAGCCTTTTCATTCAAGCTGCGAAACAAGAGTAGATATTTTTGCTCACCCTGGACTATGGCGCTGGAAATTGTTCATTAATTATCTGTTTTTTATCGATTTGTATCAATAACTCCTGGTGATTAATACACCAATAAGATTGCCTTTACTGTTTAGTCTCAGATGGGTTTGATATTTAAAGGAGCGCAGTGACTTGAAATAATAAGACTCCTTAAATGTCCTAAACCCAAAGTAACCAGGCTGTTTTAAAAATGTCAGAAGAAAAAAGTGTTTTTCAAAATATAGAGAGTAAAAGTAAACATGGGTAATTCCTCTTAAGTACAGTAAATAATTTATTTGTTATTTTCCACCTCAGACTTTAAAAAGAACAAAAGTTTCATATTTGGATAGGATGGTGTTAAGGTTCAGATCATCTCCTGTAATAGTGTCAGGATATTTTATGGGCACACTTTGGGCCCTTTAGTTTAAATGCCATTATCTAACTGAGAACTGCTGCTGTCCATGCCTTTATGACTGCAGTTGTAACAGCGGTCTGGCGAGGAAGGAGAGGCTAGCAGGTCGAGCGGTCCGGAGGTTAGACGGAAAGATTGGAGGCCAGTCAGTTAGATCAGCAGTCCCCAACCTTTTTTGCGCCACAGACCGGTTTATGTCTAAAAATATTTTCATTCCCTCATTCCTTTCAAGGTGTTGCGGATGAACACAACAAAATAAAATCAGTACCAGTATAAAAAAAAAAGATTTATTCATAACACACGGGAAAAGACCCAGTGAAACCGAGTTAACGATAAAAATGACAAAAAAATAACGATAAAAAAATGATAAAAACCCTGAAAACCATCAATTTCACACCCGAGCATCAACTCTCATGGACCGGTACCGGTCCGTGGCCTAGGGTTGGGGATCGCTGAGTTAGATAGAATAACAGGCATTTATTTGGTGTTAACAGAACAAGACCATACAAGCCAGGTCTTCATGGCTCTACCCTATTCACGTGTGCTGGAGTTTGGTAGTCGCCGTTGCCAGGCCGTTATATTGGTACGGTCTCTTTAAACACATGCACGGAGAGCAGCATGCTTGGCTGTAATGGCTATTGCTGCACTCATACTAGGAGTGCATACTCATACTCTAACTACTACAATAATAGAATGACACCCCCTAGCGGTGCTATGCCATAATAAGGGTTGTTACACAATGTACCAATCTTCCAATTACTTATCCCAGGAGGATAAAACTCAAAGCTAAAGCCATCTGGTTTCAAACTGGTTTCTTGGATCATCATGGATGTGCAGCCGAAAAAAAAGTTATAGTTGAATCTGACTGATAGCATTATTGATATTCCCTTTTTCCTTTTTTGATTATTCGATTTCTTTCTTTCTTTCTTTCTTTCTTTTTTCTCTTTTCTTTGCAGATTGGATGCTACACTGACCCTACAGCATGTTGTTATCAAGTGTGCTGTGTGCGACTGCCAGAAAGGACCCCAAATGCAGGCTCGAGGAGGCAAAGATAAACTCAAAAAACACAGCTTTATTGCTGGAGAAGAGGCAGACACTATATACAAGAGGACAACAGGGCAAAGAGGAAACACCTGGTAAACACAGCTGACACTAATTGCACAGATGAGATGGGGGAGAGCAAAAAACAACATGACACACAACGACTGGAGACTATCAAAGTAAAACAGGAAGTACACAGGGACATAACTAGGGGGAACAGACAGATGCACAGGAAGACAAGACTGCCCTAACAGGGGAGGAAACAGGCAAAACCTAGACTAGAAATACAGAATAAACTCAAGAATATACACATACTGGACTAGGAAATATAAAACACACAGAGAACCTAATAAATAAACAAGACTCAAAGAACCAAACGGCACAAAACACTGGGTCAAAGACCCAGGTATCCTAACAGTTGTGGTACAAGCTGATATTATATGAAGGCACAAAGGCAGACTGTTAAAGTCAATCTGTATGAAACATCTATCTTTTGGGTTGTAGAATGAAAGTCATTACCATTTGCATTAGCAGATTTTGAAAGGGTTGAATATGCAATGAGTATCACAGCGATTATGGAGTCAACATCAGATGTTGTAGAAGTCCTCTACAAAGTAAATGTTTACAATCATTATGTTAATGAAATGATTATATTTTGTAAACTTTTTTCCACCTGTTTTTTAGAGGTGGGAATCACAATACATCCCACGATACGATATTATTGCAATTTTTTAAAAAAATATCTAATATCAAAGTCTCACACTCAGTCTTTCTCTCATTTCAGTTAGTTTTATTGTTGACAAACTGAACGGTTTGTATTACAGTCTAGTCCAACTTAACTGAATGCAACCATCTGGTACAATTATAGCTATTCTGAACTATGCAATTTATGAAAACTATGCAGCCCCTTCAGCAACTAAAGAATTTGAAAGTAAATTAAAACAAAATATAATTTTACATTAAATAAAAAAGTTTTAAACTTAATTAAAATAAAACATGTCTTAAATTAAAATAAGTAAACTGTCATGTTTATTGCTGCCAAAAAAAAGTTAAACACATTTGGACAATGAAGGAATGTCAGGATTCTTGCTCAGAAAAAGGATCAACATGCTCTGAAGTCAGAGCACAAAAACCGTTTTTGTAACAAAATATCAATTTCTGCTGTCCCTGTATCGATACATTATTAGCAAACAAAATATCACGATACTACACAGTATCGATTTTTTCCCCTACTGTTTTTACAGATAAGTGTTGTGGACATATCAGACATCAGTTCTGACTAAAGAGCTGTTAAGTATTACTGCTCCACCTGCAACCCTGTTCTTAAAAGTTGTTTGCTGTTTAAAGCGGAGGCCTTCATCCACTCTCATTATAGAGACAACTAACGGCTTTTTAAAGTGACCTTCACCCACACCTGTCTATGACTGCATTCTCTATCAGACTCATGCTCAAAGAATCCTTCTCTCCTCGATTCATAATAGTTTTTGCTGTGTCTACATGTAATACAGTAGCTAAGCATGGGCACAGCACAAAAGCATGGCCACATTCACCCACATAAACACGAGCAGACGGCATGTGAATGCGTGTTTGCATACTGTCTGTGAATATCTGCAAGATTATGCACGGGTTACCATGGTGACACATCGCCCTCATTGCTCTCCAACTCGGTCCTGATGTTGAGAATCAGTCTGACACTTAAAGGAACACTCAGTGCTAAATGAAGATCGAGGACAGTGGTGAGGATGAGTGTGAGGAAGCAAGAAAACAAACAGCAGTTGTAGAGTTGAGGAAGATTTCTGTAAGGATATAAAAACAATCATTTTCTTCATTTCTAAGTATTTTGCAAATGGTAACATAGACTACCTGCAGCCAAATTCTCAGCTGTGCTAATGATTATTTATTAAGCTTTATTTGTAGCAGGTAATCTATTATCCACGAAGCATCACAGTGCAACATTTTCTCTAACCTGGTGTTTGTCAAAGTGGAGATCAAAGGACCGCCAAAAAGGGAATTTAAGTAGGCTGTTTATGGCATTAAAGAGAAGAAGCTCACTACAAGTCAGAGCTTAACACACCCAGTCGGGATGCTGACAGCTCTTGTCACTGCGGATCTCAGAGAAAAGCTGCGCATTTGTAAGCAGCAGGTTAAACTAAGGCAGGGATAAAAACACCTGTGCAAAAAACTCCAGTTCAAAAACATAAAACAACACATTAAAGAATGAAGAGGTAAAGTACTGCATTATAGTGTCTGATTTAATTAGTAATAAACAGTGTTTTTTCAATGTACTGGTAATACAAGTGAGTATGAAAGGTACCTGATAATATATAAAGTTTTAGGAGTTCCACGTTAGCTTGGACCTGTTGGTAACATGGATTATTCATGAATACGTATGAAATGATCTCCTGGCCAGAGGTGCAAAACTCCTAAAAAAGATGGAAACCAGGTGGACTAAAGTAACAACAACTTAACAACAAAGACAACTATGAAACACATAAACTATACAAGTAAAGACAAGTAAAACAACCAGAAATAGACACAGAAAGAACACAAATTATACAAAACAACCAAAAACATGACAACAACATGACACACACAAACAAAGAAACTACAGGGATTTGCAAAGGCATCACACAAAGCAAACTCCAAATAAGAGACTGTATATAAAAGATGGACCATAATATTACCTGTTAGTTTCTGGACTCTTGTGTTTTGAAGCCTCATTATTTTGTGTCACGGTCGGACGGTCCTCCTCGGATGACCTGCTTGTTTATTTGTGATGTGTGTGCGCCTTCCTTTCTTTCTCTCTCCCTCCCTATTCTGCGGGTCGGGCTATGCCTAGGAGCGGCGTCTCCGAGAGAGTGAGAAAGGCCGACCTCTGACCCGGAAGTGTAATCTTCAGCTCCAGCTGCCGCTAATCATTCCTCACTAAACGGAGGTATTTAACGGTGTGTCGAGACGGCAGTCGACGCTGGATTGTACTCGGAGCTCGGTGGAGAAGTACGGGACGCAGGAGTGGAAAAAAAGGATTCACTGGTGTTTTCGGGAGAAGGAATTCACACGGAAGTAGTGCACACCAACCTTACGGGGAAACTCACCTTCACCACTTTTGGGAATTGAGAGAAAGGACATTGTTGGATATCTCGCTGTTTAAAGACTATATTTCAAGCACTGTAAATAAACGCACTGTCTGCTTCAACCCAGAGCTCCGTGCCTGAGTCCATACCGTCCATTAGCCCTGACAATTTTGGGTGCTCTCAAATGTGAAGTTGGACTACTAAGTCATCAGCTAAAGCTAACTAGCTTTGTTCACAAGCTACATTAATAAACTGCATGGATTTTTTCTGATTTATGAGTTGAGCTTGAGACATATCAATAAAGTGGTTCTCATGAGAACTGTTCACAACAGTCTTTGAATTGTACTGGATTTAGAAAAGTATCAACTTTTATTTACAGGGCTGGGACATTTTTCCCATATATCACTCCTAGTATATTATCTCTCACATAACATGTTGATCAAACAAAAATTAATAAAATCTTTTGACACTGTTATGACAGTATGACAAATCAGGGAGAAGCAATATCTTTAATAATATTTATTTGCAAGCCAAATCATCCTAATGGCTTTTGTTCATTTATTTATCCATGCTTTAATTAATGGCTCAGTGACTTCTCTGATGTATTGGGCAGTGCTGAGTTGGCAGCTCAGATCCATTACCCATCTACTAATGCAGGTCTGTCTCTTTTTATGCAGCCATTTATCTCAGCCCTCTTCTTCTACTGTATAAGTCAGCAGCATCCGCTGCCACTTTCGATGAGCAAGAGAGTGCATATAATCTGACACAAAAGCAGACAAATGGGAACATTATGAAGAAACGGGGCCAATTTTACCAACTTTGCAATGTGTAGAGACCTGTCATTTTTGACAACATTCATTAATCAAAAAATTTTGTACTTCTAATAGCAATGCACAAGTGTTCAAGAACCCTTCAGCATGCCCTGCTTTATCTATAATTCGCAAGAGATCATCTTGGAAATTGGTGTTTGTATTTGTTACCGCCCACAAACAGTTTTTCTGAAACAGGGACCCCCTTTTTTTTTAAAGAAAAAAAGTTTGACACAAATAAAGAACATATCCTCCTTCACAGAGTATATTGTTTGAAATGATTCCAGAAACAGCTGTACCTGCTGCCTGACATCCCTATGAAACATCTCACCATACATGCATAGTCGATTGTGTAATTAGGGCCCAAGCACCGAGAGTGCGAAGGCCCTATTGTATCTGCTTTGTTTCTTATTATTATTATTAGGGCCCGAGCACTGAGAGTGCGAAGGCCCTATTGTATCTGCTTCGTTTCTTATTAGGGCCCGAGCACTGACAGTGCGAAGGCCCTATTGTAATTGCTCTGTTTATTATTATTATTATTATTATTATTATTATTATTAGGGCCCGAGCATTGACTGTGCGAAGGCCCTATTGTATCTGCTCTGTTTCTTATTATTATTAGGGCCCGAGCACCGAGAGTGCGAAGGCCCTATTGTATCTGCTCCGTTTCTTATTAGGGCCCGAGCACCGAGAGTGCGAAGGCCCTATTGTATCTGCTCCGTTTCTTATTATTATTATTAGGGCCCGAGCACTGAGAGTGCGAAGGCCCTATTGTATCTGCTCCGTTTCTTATTATTATTATTATTATTAGGGCCCGAGCACCGAGAGTGCGAAGGCCCTATTGTATCTGCTCCGTTTCTTATTATTATTATTATTATTATTATTATTATTATTAGGGCCCGAGCACTGATAGTGCGAAGGCCCTATTGTAATTGCTCTGTTTATTATTATTAGGGCCCGAGCACTGACAGTGCGAAGGCCCTATTGTAATTGCTCTGTTTATTATTATTATTATTATTATTATTCCGGCAAATGAATTGGCCGTTTGAGGGCCTAAACATGCTCGAAAACTCATGAAATTTTGCACACGCGTCAGGTCTGGTGAAAATTTACGTATTTTAATGTTCTCAGACATGGCCAGGGAAAATTAGCTCAGTAGCGCCACCTAGAAAAATGAAAAATGCGAGCCCCCGGTATGGGTATGACCTACATGTTTGAAAGTCGGTACACCTATATAACGTTCAGAGTCGAACAAAAAAGTCTATTATGGCAATGTCCTAAACCCAACAGGAAGTCCGCCATTTTGGATTGAAGGTGACATTTTGGCTCTGATTTTACCATTTCCATGCCTCGAACTTTAACGAACTCCTCCTTGGGGTTTGATTTCATAACCTTCATATTTGGTCAGTGCCAACTACACCCTTGTGCCATGTTAAATTGCGGAGCTTTTGAGTTTTCACAATACTATGAGGCCGTGGCGCCATGGCGAATTTTGATGACTCGCCATGAAAATCTTATTGCCTCTCATTCTGTCATACATGTTCCGATCTGGACCAAAGAGCACACATATGATAAGGCTCCACCCCTGAACATATTTCAACTGCCATATTTGACATCAAGGACAGCGCCACCTAGTGGGAACAGGAAATGTCATGTTTTACACTTTGGGGTACAGTATAGTGATGGGTGACATCTGCAGCCTCAAATTTCTCCAGGAAAGCCTTAAGGAGTTGGTCTTGGGTTACAGTGAAAACTGTGACTTTTCGCAAAAGGGTGTGACCCCAGCGGCGTGGCGAACTTTGATGTCACGCCATGAAGAAACAAATTAGTATAACTCAATGAAATCCAGTCTGATCAGTACCAGACTTTACAGGCATGATGTCAGACCCGCCCTGAACAGATTGATGTGCCCATTGTCGGAAATACGGACAGCGCCACCTAGTGGCAACAGGAAATGTCATGGCTTTAATTTTGTTGTACTGATTTTCACAGGTTCATCTTGGCCACCTCAAAAGCGGTGAATATCACCATCAGTCCCTCGTGATGCTTCAGTGCAAAAATTGTGAGTTTAAACTGAACGGCGCACCCTGGTGGCAACGCTGTTCAACATGAAAGATGAAGTGGCTTTTGAGGGTCTTGGCAAGTTTATAGAGGCTTGAAATTTGGCACACACCTCCAAATGGATGAAGGCTTTGTTGGCATGTGATCATTTTCATTGAATAGCGCGAAATTCCTCCACAGCGCCCCCTACAAAATTTCAAAACCACAGCCCCTGCTCTGTGTTCTATGTATGATTCTGAAACCTGGTAAGCTTATAGGAGATAGCAAGATGTACAAAAAAGTCTCTTGGTGCAATATCCCAAATCCAACAGGAAGTCAGCCATTTTAAAATTAATGTGTAATTTTGGCAACATTTTCCCCTCTTTCCAGGCACCGTTCTTTGACGAACTCCTCCAAGGGATTTCATCATATTGAACCAATCTCCAGTGTGTGGAATCTAAAGACCTTTGTGATGTTAAATTGCGAAGCTTTTTACGTTCAGTGAAACGGGGTGGTTATGGTGGCACTTAGAGTTTGAATCACTCGCCAAAAAGCAGTAATCTGCTGTCACTCAAAAACACAATGTCCAATCTCTCCCAAACGTCAGATCGGAGGTGCTGGTTTTAGGTGTTGGGCGTGGCTCGACACGCCAGGGTGCGAGGGCCCTCATAACGCTGCTTGCAGCTTTAATTATTATTATTATTATTATTATTATTATTATTTCGGCAAATGAATTGGCCGTTTGAGGGCCTAAACATGCTCGAAAACTCATGAAATTTTGCACACGCGTCAGGTCTGGTGAAAATTTACGTATTTCAATGTTCTCAGACATGGCCAGGGAAAATTAGCTCAGTAGCGCCACCTAGAAAAATGAAAAACGCGAGCCCCCGGTATGGGTATGGCCTACAAGTTTGAAAGTCGGTACACCTATATAACGTTCAGAGTCGAACAAAAAAGTCTATTATGGCAATGTCCTAAACCCAACAGGAAGTCCGCCATTTTGGATTGAAGGTGACATTTTGGCTCTGATTTTACCGTTTCCATGCCTTGTACTTTAACGAACTCCTCCTTGGGATTTGGTCGTATAAGCTTCAAATTTGGACAGTGTCAACTACACCCTTGTGCCATGTTAAATTGCGGAGCTTTTGAGTTTTCACAATACTATGAGGCCGTGGCGCCATGGCGAATTTCGATGACTCGCCATGAAAATCTTATTGCCTCTCATTTTGTCATACATTTTCTGACCTTGACCAAAGAGCACACATATGATAAGGCTCCACCCCTGAACATATTTCAACTGCCATATTTGACACCAGGGACAGCGCCACCTAGTGGGAACAGGAAATGTCATGTTTTACACTTTGGGGTACAGTATAGTGATGGGTGACATCTGCAGCCTCAAATTTCTCCAGGAAAGCCTTAAGGAGTTGGTCTTGGGTTACAGTGAAAACTGTGACTTTTCGCGAAAGGGTGTGACCCCAGCAGCATGGCGAACTTTGATGTCACGCCATGAAGAAACAAATTAGTATAACTCAATGAAATCCAGTCTGATCAGTACCAGACTTTACAGGCATGATGTCAGACCCGCCCTGAACAGATTGATGTGCCCATTGTCGGAAATACGGACAGCGCCACCTAGTGGGAAGAGGAAATGTCATGTCTTACACTTTGTTGTACTGATTTTCACAGGTTCATAGTGGCCACCTCAAAAGCGGTGAATATCACCATCAGTCCTTGATGATGCTTTAGTGCAAAAATTGTGACTTTAAACTGAACGGCGCACCCTGGTGGCAACGCTGTTCACCATGAAAGATGAAGTGGCTTTTGAGGGTCTTGGCAAGTTTATAGAGGCTTGAAATTTGGCACACACCTCCAATGTGACGATGGCTTTGTTGTCATGTGATCATTTTCATTGAATATCCCAAAATGGCTCCACAGCGCCCCCTACAAAATTTCAAAACCACAGCCCCAGCTCTGTGTTTTATGTATGAATCTGAAACCTGGTAGGCTTATAGGAGATATCAAGATGTACAAAAAAGTCTCTTGGAGCAATATCCCAAATCCAACAGGAAGTCAGCCATTTTAAAATTAATGTGCAATTTTGGCAACATTTTCCCCTCTTTTCAGGCATCGTTCTTTGACGAACTCCTCCAAGGGATTTCATCAGATTGGACTGATCTGCAGTTTGTGGAATCTAAAGACCTTTGTGATGTTAAATTGCGAAGCTTTTTACGTCCAGGGAAACGGGGTGGTTATGGCGGCACTTAGAGTTTGAATCACTCGCCAAAAAGCAGTAATCTGCTGTCACTCAAAAACACAATGTCCAATCTCTCCCAAACGTCTCAGGTGTGATGAGACTCGAGCTCGGAAGTGATTGTTATGCCATTTGTACATAATGGTTAGAGCGCCACCTAGTGGAACGACTAACTACTCATGAATGAATGACTTGAAATGTTAGCTGGTGGTTAAATGCATGAATTCCATCAATGTGACATCAGATCGGAGGTGCTGGTTTTAGGTGTTGGGCTTGGCTCGACGCGCCGGGGGTGCGAGGGCCCTCGTAACGCTGCTTGCAGCTTTAATTATTATTATTATTCAGGCAAAACAAGGGCCTTTTTGAGGGCCTAAACATGCTCAAAAACTCATGAAATTTTGCACACATGCCAGGTCTGGTGAAAAATTTTGTATTTTAATGGTTTTACATATGAGCACTGGGAAATGGCACTAGAGCGCCACCTATGCCTTGTTAAATGCAGCCCTACGACCACATCGTTTGAGCTACATGTATGAAATTTGGCACACATGTGTATCATGCCAAGACGAACAAAAAAGTCAGTGGGCCCATTGACGCAAACCCAACAGGAAGTCCGCCATTTGGAAGAGAAAGTGACATTTTGGCTCTAATTTTGCCATTTCCATGCCTCGAACTTTTGCGAACTCCTCCTTGGGGTTTGATTTCATAACCTTCATATTTAGTCAGTATCAACTACACCCTTGTGCCATGTTAAATTGCGGAGCTTTTGAGTTTTCACAATACTATGAGGCCGTGGCGCCATGGCGAATTTCGATGACTCGCCATGAAAATCTTATTGCCTCTCATTTTGTCATACATTTTCTGACCTTGACCAAAGTGAACACATATAATAAGGCTCCACCCCTAAACATATTTCAACTGCCATATTTGACATCAAGGACAGCGCCACCTAGTGGGAACAGGAAATGTCATGTTTTACACTTTGGGGTACAGTATAGTGATGGGTGACATCTGCAGCCTCAAATTTCTCCAGAAAAGCCTTAAGGAGTTGGTCTTGGGTTACAGTGAAAACTGTGACTTTTCGCAAAAGGGTGTGACCCCAGCAGCATGGCGAACTTTGATGTCACGCCATGAAGAAACAAATTAGTATAACTCAATGAAATCCAGCCTGATCAGTACCAGACTTTACAGGCATGATGTCAGACCCGCCCTGAACAGATTGATGTGCCCATTGTCGGGAATACGGACAGCGCCACCTAGTGGGAACAGGAAATGTCATGGCTTTAATTTTGTTGTACTGATTTTCACAGGTTCATCGTGGCCACCTCAAAAGCGGTGAATATCACCATCAGTCCCTTGTGATGCTTCAGTGCAAAAATTGTGACTTTAAACTGAACGCCGCACCCTGGTGGCAACGCGGTTCACCATGAAAGATGAAGTGGCTTTTGAGGGGCTTGGAAAGTTTAAAAAGTCTTGAAATTTGGCGCACACCTCCAATGTGGTTAAGGCTTTGTTGTTATGTGATCATTTTCATTGAATATCCCAAAATGGCTCCACAGCGCCCCCTACAAAATTTCAAAATCACAGCCCCTGCTCTGTGTTTTATGTATGAGTCTGAAACCTGGTAAGCTTATAGGAGATATCAAGATGTACAAAAAAGTCTCTTGGAGCAATATCCCAAATCCAACAGGAAGTCAGCCATTTTAAAATTAATGTGCAATTTTGGCAACATTTTCCCCTCTTTTCAGGCATCGTTCTTTGACGAACTCCTCCAAGGGATTTCATCATATTGCACTATTCTTCAGTGTGTGGAATCCAAAGACCTTTGTGTTGTTAAATTGCGAAGCTTTTTACGTTCAGGGAAACGGGGTGGTTATGGCGGCACGTAGACTCTCAATCACTCGCCAAAACGCAGTAATCTGCTGTTACTCAAAAACACAATGTCCAATCTCACCCAAAGGTCGCAGGCATAATGAGACTCGAGTTCGGAAATGTTTGTTATGCCATTTGTACATAATGGTTAGAGTGCCACCTAGTGGAACTACTAGCTAATCATGAATGAATGAGTTGAAATGTTAGCTGGTGGTTAAATGCATGAATTCCATCAATGTGACATCGATCGGACGTGCTGGTTTTAGGTGTTGGGCGTGGCTCGACGCGCCGGGGGTGCGAGGGCCCTCATAACGCTGCTTGCAGCTTTAATTATTATTATTATTATTATTATTCACCCCAAACAAGGGCCTTTTTGAGGGCCTAAACATGCTCAAAAACTCATGAAATTTTGCACACATGCCAGGTCTGGTGAAAAATTTTGTATTTTAATGGTTTTACATATGAGCACTGGGAAATTGCTCTAGAGCGCCACCTATGCCTTGTTAAATGCAGCCCTACGACCACATCGTTTGGGCTACATGTATGAAATTTGGCACACATGTGTATCATGCCAAGTCGAACAAAAAAGTCAGTGGGCCCATTGACGCAAACCCAACAGGAAGTCCGCCATTTGGAAGAGAAGGTGACATTTTGGCTCTAATTTTGCCATTTCCATGCCTCGAACTTTTTCGAACTCCTCCTTGGGATTTGGTTGTATAAGCTTCATCTTTGGACAGTGTCAACTACACACCTGGGCCATGTTAAATTGCGGAGCTTTTGAGTTTTCACAATACGGTGACGCCGTGGCGCCATGGCGAATTTCGATGACTCGCCATGAAAATCTTATTGCCTCTCATTTTGTCATACATTTTTTGACCTTGACCAAAGTGAACACATATGATAAGGCTCCACCCCTGAACATATTTCAACTGCCATATTTGACATCAGCAACAGCGCCACCCAGTGGGAACAGGAAATGTCATGTTTTACACTTTGGGGTACAGTATAGTGATGGGTGACATCTGCAGCCTCAAATTTCTCCAGGAAAGGCGTAAGGAGTTGGTCTTGGGGTACAGTGAAAACTGTGACTTTTCACGAAAGGGTGTGACCTCAGCAGCATGGCGAACTTTGATATCTCGCCATGAAGAAACAAATTAGTATAACTCCATGAAATCCAGTCTGATCAGTACCAGACTTTACAGGCATGATGTCACACCCGCCCTGAACAGATTGATGTGCCCATTGTCAGGAATATGAAGAGCGCCACCTAGTGGGAACAGGAAATGTCATGTCTTACACTTTGTTGTACTGATTTTCACAGGTTCATAGTGGCCACCTCAAAAGCGGTGAATATCACCATCAGTCCTTGATGATGCTTTAGTGCAAAAATTGTGACTTTAAACTGAACGGCGCACCCTGGTGGCAACGCTGTTCACCATGAAAAATGAAGTGGCTTTTGAGGGGCTTGGAAAGTTTATAGAGGCTTGAAATTTGGCACACACCTACATTGTGCTTAAGGCTTTGTTGTTATGTGATCATTTTCATTGAATAGCGCAAAATGGCTCCACAGCGCCCCCTACAAAATTTCAAAACATCAGCCCCAGCTCTGTGTTTTATGTATGAGTCTGAAACCTGGTAAGCTTATAGGAGATATCAAGATGTACAAAAAAGTCTCTTGGAGCAATATCCCAAATCCAACAGGAAGTCAGCCATTTTAAAATTAATGTGTAATTTTTGTGACATTTTCCCCTCTTTCCAGGCACCGTTCTTTGACGAACTCCTCCAAGGGATTTCATCATATTGAACCAATCTCCAGTGTGTGGAATCTAAAGACCTTTGTGATGTTAAATTGCGAAGGTTTTTACGTTCAGGGAAACGGGGTGGTCATGGCGACATGTGGAGTTTCAGTCACTCGCCAAAAAGCAGTAATCTGCTGTCACTCAAAATCAAAATGTCCAATATGTCCCAAAGGTCGCAGGCGTGATGAGACTCGAGCTCGGAAATGTTTGTTATGCCATTTGTCAGTAATGGTTAGAGCGCCACCTAGTGGGACAACTATAATCATGATTGAATGAGATGAAATGTTAGCTGGTGGTTGAATGCATGAATGTCATTAATGTGACATCAGATCGGAGGTGCTGGTTGTAGGTGTTGGGCGTAGCTCGACGCGATGGGGTGCGAGGGCCCTCATAACGCTGCTTGCAGCTTTAATTATTATTATTAGGGCCCGAGCACTGACAGTGCGAAGGCCCTATTGTAATTGCTCTGTTTATTATTAGGGCCCGAGCACTGAGAGTGCGAAGGCCCTATTGTATCTGCTCCGTTTCTTATTATTATTATTATTCACCCCAAACAAGGGCCTTTTTGAGGGCCTAAACATGCTCAAAAACTCATGAAATTTTGCACACATGCCAGGTCTGGTGAAAAATTTTGTATTTTAATGGTTTTACATATGAGCACTGGGAAATGGCTCTACAGCGCCACCTATGCCTTGTTAAATGCAGCCCTACGACCACATCGTTTGAGCTACATGTATGACATTTGGCACACATGTGTATCATGCCAAGACGAACAAAAAAGTCTGTGGGCCCATTGACGCAAACCCAACAGGAAGTCCGCCATTTGGAAGAGAAGGTGACATTTTGGCTCTAATTTTGCCATTTCCATGCCTCGAACTTTTGCGAACTCCTCCTTGGGGTTTCATTTCATAACCTTCATATTTGGTCAGTGTCAACTACACCCTTGTGCCATGTTAAATTGCGGAGCTTTTGAGTTTTCACAATACTATGAGGCCGTGGCGCCATGGCGAATTTCGATGACTCGCCATGAAAATCTTATTGCCTCTCATTCTGTCATACATGTTCCGATCTGGACCAAAGAGCACACATATGATAAGGCTCCACCCCTGAACATATTTCAACTGCCATATTTGACATCAAGGACAGCGCCACCTAGTGGGAACAGGAAATGTCATGTTTTACACTTTGGGGTACAGTATAGTGATGGGTGACATCTGCAGCCTCAAATTTCTCCAGGAAAGGCGTAAGTAGTTGGTCTTGGGGTACAGTGAAAACTGTGACTTTTCGCAAAAGGGTGTGACCCCAGCAGCATGGCGAACTTTGATGTCACGCCATGAAGAAACAAATTAGTGTAACTCCATGAAATCCAGTCTGATCAGTACCAGACTTTACAGGCATGATGTCAGACCCGCCCTGAACAGATTGATGTGCCCATTGTCAGGAAATACGGACAGCGCCACCTAGTGGCAACAGGAAATGTCATGGCTTTAATTTTGTTGTACTGATTTTCACAGGTTCATCTTGGCCACCTCAAAAGCGGTGAATATCACCATCAGTCCCTCGTGATGCTTCAGTGCAAAAATTGTGAGTTTAAACTGAACGGCGCACCCTGGTGGCAACGCTGTTCAACATGAAAGATGAAGTGGCTTTTGAGGGTCTTGGCAAGTTTATAGAGGCTTGAAATTTGGCACACACCTCCAAATGGATGAACGCTTTGTTGGCATGTGATCATTTTCATTGAATAGCGCGAAGTGGCTCCACAGCGCCCCCTACAAAATTTCAAAACCACAGCCCCTGCTCTGTGTTCTATGTATGCTTCTGAAACCTGGTAAGCTTATAGGAGATATCAAGATGTACAAAAAAGTCTCTTGGTGCAATATCCCAAATCCAACAGGAAGTCAGCCATTTTAAAATTAATGTGTAATTTTGGCAACATTTTCCCCTCTTTCCAGGCACCCTTCTTTGACGAACTCCTCCAAGGGATTTCATCATATTGAACCAATCTCCAGTGTGTGGAATCTAAAGACCTTTGTGATGTTAAATTGCGAAGCTTTTTACGTTCAGTGAAACGGGGTGGTTATGGTTGCACTTAGAGTTTTAATCACTCGCCAAAAAGCAGTAATCTGCTGTCACTCAAAAACACAATGTCCAATCTCTCCCAAACGTCTCAGGTGTGATGAGACTCGAGCTCGGAAGTGATTGTTATGCCATTTGTACATAATGGTTAGAGCGCCACCTAGTGGAACGACTAACTAATCATGAATGAATGAGTTGAAATGTTAGCTGGTGGTTAAATGCATGAATTCCATCAATGTGACATCAGATCGAAGGTGCTGGTTTTAGGTGTTGGGCTTGGCTCGATGCGCCGGGGGTGCGAGGGCCCTCGTAACGCTGCTTGCAGCTTTAATTAGGGCCCGAGCACCGAGAGTGCGAAGGCCCTATTGTATCTGCTCCGTTTCTTATTATTATTATTATTATTATTATTATTATTATTATTATTATTATTCAGGCAAAACAAGGGCCTTTTTGAGGGCCTAAACATGCTCAAAAACTCATGAAATTTTGCACACATGCCAGGTCTGGTGAAAAATTTTGTATTTTAATGGTTTTACATATGAGCACTGGGAAATGGCTCTACAGCGCCACCTATGCCTTGCTAAATGCAGCCCTACGACCACATCGTTTCAGCTACATGTATGAAATTTGGCACACATGTGTATCATGGCGAGTCGAACAAAAAAGTCATTGGGCCCATTGATGTAAACCGAACAGGAAGTCCGCCATTTGGAAGAGAAGGTGACATTTTGGCTCTAATTTTGCCATTTCCATGCCTCGAACTTTTGCGAACTCCTCCTTGGGATTTGGTTGTATAAGCTTCATCTTTGGTCAGTGTCAACTACACACCTGGGCCATGTTAAATTGCGGAGCTTTTGAGTTTTCACAATACTATGAGGCCGTGGCGCCATGGCGAATTTCGATGACTCGCCATGAAAATCTTATTGCCTCTCATTTTGTCATACATTTTCTGACCTTGACCAAAGTGAACACATATGATAAGGCTCCACCCCTGAACATATTTCAACTGCCATATTTGACACCAGGGACAGCGCCACCTAGTGGGAACAGGAAATGTCATGTTTTACACTTTGGGGTACAGTATAGTGATGGGTGACACCTGCAGCCTCAAATTTCTCCAGGAAAGCCTTAAGGAGTTGGTCTTGGGTTACAGTGAAAACTGTGACTTTTCGCAAAAGGGTGTGACCCCAGCAGCATGGCGAACTTTGATGTCACGCCATGAAGAAACAAATTAGTATAACTCAATGAAATCCAGTCTGATCAGTACCAGACTTTACAGGCATGATGTCAGACCCGCCCTGAACAGATTGACGTGCCCATTGTCGGAAATACGGACAGCGCCACCTAGTGGCCACAGGAAATGTCATGGCTTTAATTTTGTTGTACTGATTTTCACAGGTTCATCGTGGCCACCTCAAAAGCGGTGAATATCACCATCAGTCCCTCGTGATGGTTCAGTGCAAAAATTGTGACTTTACACTGAACGGCGCACCCTGGTGGCAACGCGGTTCAACATGAAAGATGAAGTGGCTTTTGAGGGGCTTGGAAAGTTTATAGAGGCTTGAAATTTGGCACACACCCCCAAATGGATGAAGGCTTTGTTGTCATGTGATCATTTTCATTGAATAGCGCGAAATTGCTCCACAGCGCCCCCTACAAAGTTTCAAAATATCAGCCCCTGCTCTGTGTTTTATCTATGAGTCTGAAACTTGGTAAGCTCATGGAAGATATTAAGATGTACAAAAAAGTCTCTTGGAGCAATATCCCAAATCGAACAGGAAGTCAGCCATTTTAAAATTCATGTGTAATTTTGGCGACATTTTCCCCTCTTTTCAGGCTTCATACTTTGACGAACTCCTCCAAGGGATTTCATCAGATTGGACCGATCTGAAGTTTGTGGAATCTAAAGAACTTTGTGATGTTAAATTGCGAAGCTTTTTACGTTCAGGGAAACGGGGTGGTCATGGCGGCACTTAGAGTTTCAATCACTCGCCAAAAAGCAGTAATCTGCTGTCACTCAAAAACACAATATCCAATCTCTCCCAAACGTCGCAGGTGTGATGAGACTCGAGCTCGGAAATGTTTGTTATGCCATTTGTCAGTAATAGTTAGAGCGCCACCTAGTGGGACGACTATAATCATGGTTCAATGAGATGAAATGTTAGCTGGTGGTTAAATGCATGAATTCCATCAATGTGACATCAGATTGGACGTGCTGGTTTTAGGTGTTGGGCGTGGCTCGACGCGCCGGGGGTGCGAGGGCCCTCATAACGCTGCTTGCAGCTTTAATTAGGGCCCGAGCACTGACAGTGCGAAGGCCCTATTGTAATTGCTCTGTTTATTATTATTATTATTAGGGCCCGAGCACTGACAGTGCGAAGGCCCTATTGTAATTGCTCTGTTTATTATTATTATTATTATTATTATTATTATTATTCCGGCAAATGAATTGGCCTTTTGAGGGCCTAAACATGCTCGAAAACTCATGAAATTTTGCACACGCGTCAGGTCTGGTGAAAATTTACGTATTTTAATGTTCTCAGACATGGCCAGGGAAAATTAGCTCAGTGGCGCCACCTAGAAAAATGAAAAATGCGAGCCCCCGGTATGGGTATGACCTACTTATTTGAAAGTCGGTACACCTATATAACGTTGAGAGTCGAACAAAAAAGTCTATTATGGCAATGTCCTAAACCCAACAGGAAGTCCGCCATTTTGGATTGAAGGTGACATTTTGGGTCTGATTTTACCGTTTCCATGCCTTGTACTTTAACGAACTCCTCCTTGGGATTTGGTCCTATAAACTTCAAATTTGGACAGTGTCAACTACACCCTTGTGCCATGTTAAATTGCGGAGCTTTTGAGTTTTCACAATAGTATGAGGCCGTGGCGCCATGGCGAATTTTGATGACTCGCCATGAAAATCTTATTGCCTCTCATTCTGTCATACATGTTCCGATCTGGACCAAAGAGCACACATATGATAAGGCTCCACCCCTGAACATATTTCAACTGCCATATTTGACATCAAGGACAGCGCCACCTAGTGGGAACAGGAAATGTCATGTTTTACACTTTGGGGTACAGTATAGTGATGGGTGACATCTGCAGCCTCAAATTTCTCCAGGAAAGCCTTAAGGGGCTGGTCTTGGGTTACAGTGAAAACTGTGAGTTTTCGCAAAAGGGTGTGACCCCAGCGGCGTGGCGAACTTTGATGTCACGCCATGAAGAAACAAATTAGTATAACTCAATGAAATCCAGTCTGATCAGTACCAGACTTTACAGGCATGATGTCAGACCCGCCCTGAACAGATTGATGTGCCCATTGTCGGAAATACGGACAGCGCCACCTAGTGGCAACAGGAAATGTCATGGCTTTAATTTTGTTGTACTGATTTTCACAGGTTCATCGTGGCCACCTCAAAAGCGGTGAATATCACCATCAGTCCCTCGTGATGCTTCAGTGCAAAAATTGTGAGTTTAAACTGAACGGCGCACCCTGGTGGCAACGCTGTTCAACATGAAAGATGAAGTGGCTTTTGAGGGTCTTGGCAAGTTTATAGAGGCTTGAAATTTGGCACACACCTCCAAATGGATGAAGGCTTTGTTGGCATGTGATCATTTTCATTGAATAGCGCGAAATTGCTCCACAGCGCCCCCTACAAAATTTCAAAACAACAGCCCCTGCTCTGTGTTCTATGTATGATTCTGAAACCTGGTAAGCTTATAGGAGATATCAAGATGTACAAAAAAGTCTCTTGGTGCAATATCCCAAATCCAACAGGAAGTCAGCCATTTTAAAATTAATGTGTAATTTTGGCAACATTTTCCCCTCTTTTCAGGCATCGTTCTTTGACGAACTCCTCCAAGGGATTTCATCAGATTGCACTATTCTTCAGTGTGTGGAATCCAAAGACCTTTATGTTGTTAAATTGCGAAGCTTTTTACGTTCAGGGAAACGGGGTGGTTATGGCAGCACGTAGACTCTCAATCACTCGCCAAAAAGCAGTAATCTGCTGTCACTCAAAAACACAATGTCCAATCTCGCCCAAACGTCTCAGGTGTGATAAGACTCGAGCTCGGAAGTGTTTGTTATGCCATTTGTACATAATGGTTAGAGCGCCACCTAGTGGAACGACTAACTAATCATGAATGAATGAGATGAAATGTTAGCTGGTGGTTAAATGCATGAATTCCATCAATGTGACATCAGATGCTGATGTCTGGTTTTAGGTGTTGGGCGTGGCTCGACGCGCCGGGGGTGCGAGGGCCCTCATAACGCTGCTTGCAGCTTTAATTATTATTATTATTATTATTATTCACCCCAAACAAGGGCCTTTTTGAGGGCCTAAACATGCTCAAAAACTCATGAAATTTTGCACACATGCCAGGTCTGGTGAAAAATTTTGTATTTTAATGGTTTTACATATGAGCACTGGGAAATGGCTCTAGAGCGCCACCTATGCCTTGTTAAATGCAGCCCTACGACCACATCGTTTGAGCTACATGTATGAAATTTGGCACACATGTGTATCATGCCAAGACGAACAAAAAAGTCTGTGGGCCCATTGACGCAAACCCAACAGGAAGTCCGCCATTTGGAAGAGAAGGTGACATTTTGGCTCTAATTTTGCCATTTCCATGCCTCGAACTTTTGCGAACTCCTCCTTGGGGTTTCATTTCATAACCTTCAAATTTGGACAGTGTCAACTACACCCTTGTGCCATGTTAAATTGCGGAGCTTTTGAGTTTTCACAATACTATGAGGCCGTGGCGCCATGGCGAATTTCGATGACTCGCCATCAAAATCTTATTGCCTCTCATTTTGTCATACATTTTCTGACCTTGACCAAAGTGAACACATATGATAAGGCTCCACCCCTGAACATATTTCAACTGCCATATTTGACATCAAGGACAGCGCCACCTAGTGGGAACAGGAAATGTCATGTTTTACACTTTGGGGTACAGTATAGTGATGGGTGACATCTGCAGCCTCAAATTTCTCCAGGAAAGCCTTAAGGAGTTGGTCTTGGGATACAGTGAAAACTGTGAGTTTTCGCGAAAGGGTGTGACCCCAGCAGCATGGCGAACTTTGATGTCACGCCATGAAGAAACAAATTAGTATAACTCAATGAAATCCAGTCTGATCAGTACCAGACTTTACAGGCATGATGTCAGACCCGTCCTGAACAGATTGATGTGCCCATTGTCGGAAATACGGACAGCGCCACCTAGTGGCAACAGGAAATGTCATGGCTTTAACTTTGTTGTACTGATTTTCACAGGTTGATCGTGGCCACCTCAAAAGCGGTGAATATCACCATCAGTCCCTCGTGATGCTTCAGTGCAAAAATTGTGACTTTAAACTGAACGGCGCACCCTGGTGGCAACGCGGTTCATCATGAAAGATGAAGTGGCTTTTGAGGGGCTTGGAAAGTTTATAGAGGCTTGAAATTTGGCACACACCTCCAAATGCATGAAGGCATTGTTGTTATGTAACCATTTTCCTTGAATAGCACAAAATGGCTCCACAGCGCCCCCTACAATATTTCAAAACATCAGCCCCTGCTCTGTGTTTCATCTATGAGTCTGACACTTGGTAAGCTTGTGTAAGATATCAAGATGTACAAAAAAGTCTCTTGGAGCAATATCCCAAATCCAACAGGAAGTCAGCCATTTTAAAATTAATCTGTAATTTTGATGACATTTTCCCCCCTTTTCAGGCCTCATACTTTGACGAACTCCTCCAAGGGATTTCATCATATTGAAGCATTCTTCAGTGTGTAGAATCTAAAGACCTTTGTGATGTTAAATTGCGAAGCTTTTTCCGTTCAGGGAAACGGGGTGGTCATGGCGGCACGTAGAGTTTCAATCACTCGCAAAAAGCAGTAATCTGCTGTCACTAAAAAACACAATGTCCAATCTCTCCCAAAGGTCGCAGGTGTGATGAGACTCGAGCTTGGAAATGTTTGTTATGCTATTTGTCAATAATGGTTAGAGCGCCACCTAGTGGCATGACTATAATCCTGGTTGAATAAGATGAAATGTTAGCTGGTGATTAAAAGCATGAAATCCATCAATGTGACATCACATCGGACGTGCCGGTTTGAGGTGTTGGCAGTGGCTCGACGTGCCGGGGGTGCGAGGGCCCTCATAACGCTGCTTGCAGCTTTAATTATTATTATTATTATTATTATTATTATTATTATTCCGGCAAATGAATTGGCCGTTTGAGGGCCTAAACATGCTCGAAAACTCATGAAATTTTGCACACGCGTCAGGTCTGGTGAAAATTTACGTATTTTAATGTTCTCAGACATGGCCAGGGAAAATTAGCTCAGTAGCGCCACCTAGAAAAATGAAAAACGCGAGCCCCCGGTATGGGTATGACCTACATGTTTGAAAGTCGGTACACCTATATAACGTTCAGAGTCGAACAAAAAAGTCTATTATGGCAATGTCCTAAACCCAACAGGAAGTCCGTCATTTTGGATTGAAGGTGACATTTTGGGTCTGATTTTACCGTTTCCATGCCTTGTACTTTAACGAACTCCTCCTTGGGATTTGGTCCTATAAACTTCAAATTTGGACAGTGTCAACTACACCCTTGTGCCATGTTAAATTGCGGAGCTTTTGAGTTTTCACAATACTATGAGGCCGTGGCGCCATGGCGAATTTCGATGACTCGCCATGAAAATCTTATTGCCTCTCATTCTGTCATACATGTTCCGATCTGGACCAAAGAGCACACATATGATAAGGCTCCAGCCCTGAACATATTTCAACTGCCATATTTGACATCAAGGACAGCGCCACCTAGTGGGAACAGGAAATGTCATGTTTTACACTTTGGGGTACAGTATAGTGATGGGTGACATCTGCAGCCTCAAATTTCTCCAGGAAAGCCTTAAGGAGTTGGTCTTGGGTTACAGTGAAAACTGTGACTTTTCGCAAAAGGGTGTGACCCCAGCGGCGTGGCGAACTTTGATGTCACGCCATGAAGAAACAAATTAGTATAACTCAATGAAATCCAGTCTGTTCAGTACCAGACTTTACAGGCATGATGTCAGACCCGCCCTGAACAGATTGATGTGCCCATTGTCAGGAAATACGGACAGCGCCACCTAGTGGCAACAGGAAATGTCATGGCTTTAATTTTGTTGTACTGATTTTCACAGGTTCATCTTGGCCACCTCAAAAGCGGTGAATATCACCATCAGTCCCTCGTGATGCTTCAGTGCAAAAATTGTGAGTTTAAACTGAACGGCGCACCCTGGTGGCAACGCTGTTCAACATGAAAGATGAAGTGGCTTTTGAGGGTCTTGGCAAGTTTATAGAGGCTTGAAATTTGGCACACACCTCCAAATGGATGAACGCTTTGTTGGCATGTGATCATTTTCATTGAATAGCGCGAAGTGGCTCCACAGCGCCCCCTACAAAATTTCAAAACCACAGCCCCTGCTCTGTGTTCTATGTATGCTTCTGAAACCTGGTAAGCTTATAGGAGATATCAAGATGTACAAAAAAGTCTCTTGGTGCAATATCCCAAATCCAACAGGAAGTCAGCCATTTTAAAATTAATGTGTAATTTTGGCAACATTTTCCCCTCTTTCCAGGCACCCTTCTTTGACGAACTCCTCCAAGGGATTTCATCATATTGAACCAATCTCCAGTGTGTGGAATCTAAAGACCTTTGTGATGTTAAATTGCGAAGCTTTTTACGTTCAGTGAAACGGGGTGGTTATGGTTGCACTTAGAGTTTTAATCACTCGCCAAAAAGCAGTAATCTGCTGTCACTCAAAAACACAATGTCCAATCTCTCCCAAACGTCTCAGGTGTGATGAGACTCGAGCTCGGAAGTGATTGTTATGCCATTTGTACATAATGGTTAGAGCGCCACCTAGTGGAACGACTAACTAATCATGAATGAATGAGTTGAAATGTTAGCTGGTGGTTAAATGCATGAATTCCATCAATGTGACATCAGATCGAAGGTGCTGGTTTTAGGTGTTGGGCTTGGCTCGATGCGCCGGGGGTGCGAGGGCCCTCGTAACGCTGCTTGCAGCTTTAATTAGGGCCCGAGCACCGAGAGTGCGAAGGCCCTATTGTATCTGCTCCGTTTCTTATTATTATTATTATTATTATTATTATTATTATTATTATTATTATTCAGGCAAAACAAGGGCCTTTTTGAGGGCCTAAACATGCTCAAAAACTCATGAAATTTTGCACACATGCCAGGTCTGGTGAAAAATTTTGTATTTTAATGGTTTTACATATGAGCACTGGGAAATGGCTCTACAGCGCCACCTATGCCTTGCTAAATGCAGCCCTACGACCACATCGTTTCAGCTACATGTATGAAATTTGGCACACATGTGTATCATGGCGAGTCGAACAAAAAAGTCATTGGGCCCATTGATGTAAACCGAACAGGAAGTCCGCCATTTGGAAGAGAAGGTGACATTTTGGCTCTAATTTTGCCATTTCCATGCCTCGAACTTTTGCGAACTCCTCCTTGGGATTTGGTTGTATAAGCTTCATCTTTGGTCAGTGTCAACTACACACCTGGGCCATGTTAAATTGCGGAGCTTTTGAGTTTTCACAATACTATGAGGCCGTGGCGCCATGGCGAATTTCGATGACTCGCCATGAAAATCTTATTGCCTCTCATTTTGTCATACATTTTCTGACCTTGACCAAAGTGAACACATATGATAAGGCTCCACCCCTGAACATATTTCAACTGCCATATTTGACACCAGGGACAGCGCCACCTAGTGGGAACAGGAAATGTCATGTTTTACACTTTGGGGTACAGTATAGTGATGGGTGACACCTGCAGCCTCAAATTTCTCCAGGAAAGCCTTAAGGAGTTGGTCTTGGGTTACAGTGAAAACTGTGACTTTTCGCAAAAGGGTGTGACCCCAGCAGCATGGCGAACTTTGATGTCACGCCATGAAGAAACAAATTAGTATAACTCAATGAAATCCAGTCTGATCAGTACCAGACTTTACAGGCATGATGTCAGACCCGCCCTGAACAGATTGACGTGCCCATTGTCGGAAATACGGACAGCGCCACCTAGTGGCCACAGGAAATGTCATGGCTTTAATTTTGTTGTACTGATTTTCACAGGTTCATCGTGGCCACCTCAAAAGCGGTGAATATCACCATCAGTCCCTCGTGATGGTTCAGTGCAAAAATTGTGACTTTACACTGAACGGCGCACCCTGGTGGCAACGCGGTTCAACATGAAAGATGAAGTGGCTTTTGAGGGGCTTGGAAAGTTTATAGAGGCTTGAAATTTGGCACACACCCCCAAATGGATGAAGGCTTTGTTGTCATGTGATCATTTTCATTGAATAGCGCGAAATTGCTCCACAGCGCCCCCTACAAAGTTTCAAAATATCAGCCCCTGCTCTGTGTTTTATCTATGAGTCTGAAACTTGGTAAGCTCATGGAAGATATTAAGATGTACAAAAAAGTCTCTTGGAGCAATATCCCAAATCGAACAGGAAGTCAGCCATTTTAAAATTCATGTGTAATTTTGGCGACATTTTCCCCTCTTTTCAGGCTTCATACTTTGACGAACTCCTCCAAGGGATTTCATCAGATTGGACCGATCTGAAGTTTGTGGAATCTAAAGAACTTTGTGATGTTAAATTGCGAAGCTTTTTACGTTCAGGGAAACGGGGTGGTCATGGCGGCACTTAGAGTTTCAATCACTCGCCAAAAAGCAGTAATCTGCTGTCACTCAAAAACACAATATCCAATCTCTCCCAAACGTCGCAGGTGTGATGAGACTCGAGCTCGGAAATGTTTGTTATGCCATTTGTCAGTAATAGTTAGAGCGCCACCTAGTGGGACGACTATAATCATGGTTCAATGAGATGAAATGTTAGCTGGTGGTTAAATGCATGAATTCCATCAATGTGACATCAGATTGGACGTGCTGGTTTTAGGTGTTGGGCGTGGCTCGACGCGCCGGGGGTGCGAGGGCCCTCATAACGCTGCTTGCAGCTTTAATTAGGGCCCGAGCACTGACAGTGCGAAGGCCCTATTGTAATTGCTCTGTTTATTATTATTATTATTAGGGCCCGAGCACTGACAGTGCGAAGGCCCTATTGTAATTGCTCTGTTTATTAGGGCCCGAGCACTGACAGTGCGAAGGCCCTATTGTAATTGCTCTGTTTATTATTATTATTATTATTATTATTATTATTCCGGCAAATGAATTGGCCTTTTGAGGGCCTAAACATGCTCGAAAACTCATGAAATTTTGCACACGCGTCAGGTCTGGTGAAAATTTACGTATTTTAATGTTCTCAGACATGGCCAGGGAAAATTAGCTCAGTAGCGCCACCTAGAAAAATGAAAAACGCGAGCCCCCGGTATGGGTATGACCTACATGTTTGAAAGTCGGTACACCTATAAAATGTTCAGAGTCGAACAAAAAAGTCTATTATGGCAATGTCCTAAACCCAACAGGAAGTCCGCCATTTTGGATTGAAGGTGACATTTTGGCTCTGATTTTACCATTTCCATGCCTCGAACTTTAACGAACTCCTCCTTGGGATTTGGTCCTATAAACTTCAAATTTGGACAGTGTCAACTACACCCTTGTGCCATGTGAAATTGCGGAGCTTTTGAGTTTTCACAATAGTATGAGGCCATGGCGCCATGGCGAATTTCGATGACTCGCCATGAAAATCTTATTGCCTCTCATTTTGTCATACATTTTCTGACCTTGACCAAAGTGAACACATATGATAAGGCTCCACCCCTGAACATATTTCAACTGCCATATTTGACATCAAGGACAGCGCCACCTAGTGGGAACAGGAAATGTCATGTTTTACACTTTGGGGTACAGTATAGTGATGGGTGACATCTGCAGCCTCAAATTTCTCCAGGAAAGCCTTAAGGAGTTGGTCTTGGGTTACAGTGAAAACTGTGAGTTTTCGCGAAAGGGTGTGACCCCAGCAGCATGGCGAACTTTGATGTCACGCCATGAAGAAACAAATTAGTATAACTCAATGAAATCCAGTCTGATCAGTACCAGACTTTACAGGCATGATGTCAGACCCGCCCTGAACAGATTGATGTGCCCATTGTCGGAAATACGGACAGCGCCACCTAGTGGCAACAGGAAATGTCATGGCTTTAATTTTGTTGTACTGATTTTCACAGGTTCATCGTGGCCACCTCAAAAGCGGTGAATATCACCATCAGTCCTTCGTGATGCTTCAGTGCAAAAATTGTGACTTTAAACTGAACGGCGCACCCTGGGGGCAACACGGTTCAACATGAAAGATGAAGTGGCTTTTGAGGGGCTTGGAAAGTTTATAGAGGCTTGGAATTTGGCACACACCCCCAAATGGAGGAAAGCTTTGTTGTCATGTGATCATTTTCATTGAATAGCGCGAAATTGCTCCACAGCGCCCCCTACAAAATTTCAAAACCACAGCCCCAGCTCTGTGTTTTATGTATGAGTCTGAAACCTGGTAAGCTTATAGGAGATATCAAGATGTACAAAAAAGTCTCTTGGAGCAATATCCCAAATCCAACAGGAAGTCAGCCATTTTAAAATTAATGTGCCATTTTGGCAACATTTTCCCCGCTTTTCAGGCACCGTTCTTTGACGAACTCCTCCAAGGGATTTCATCACATTGATGCGATCTCCTGTGTGTGGAATCTAAAGACCTTTGTGATGTTAAATTGCGAAGCTTTTTACATTCAGGGAAACGGGGTGGTCATGGCGGCACATAGAGTTTCAATCACTCGCCAAAAAGCAGTAATCTGCTGTCACTCAAAAACACAATGTCCAATCTCTCCCAAAGCTCATAGGCGTGATGAGACTCGAGCTCGGAAATGTTTGTTATGCCATTTGTGCATAATGGTTAGAGCGCCACCTAGTGGAACGACTTACTAATCATAAATGAATGAGTTGAAATGTTAGCTGGTGGTTAAATGCATGAATTTCATCAATGTGACATCAGATCGGAGGTGCTGGTTTTAGGTGTTGGGCGGGGCTCGACGCGCCGGGGGTGCGAGGGCCCTCATAACGCTGCTTGCAGCTTTAATTATTATTATTATTATTATTATTATTATTATTCCGGCAAATGAATTGGCCTTTTGAGGGCCTAAACATGCTCGAAAACTCATGAAATTTTGCACACGCGTCAGGTCTGGTGAAAATTTACGTATTTTAATGTTCTCAGACATGGCCAGGGAAAATTAGCTCAGTGGCGCCACCTAGAAAAATGAAAAATGCGAGCCCCCGGTATGGGTATGACCTACTTATTTGAAAGTCGGTACACCTATATAACGTTGAGAGTCGAACAAAAAAGTCTATTATGGCAATGTCCTAAACCCAACAGGAAGTCCGCCATTTTGGATTGAAGGTGACATTTTGGGTCTGATTTTACCGTTTCCATGCCTTGTACTTTAACGAACTCCTCCTTGGGATTTGGTCCTATAAACTTCAAATTTGGACAGTGTCAACTACACCCTTGTGCCATGTTAAATTGCGGAGCTTTTGAGTTTTCACAATAGTATGAGGCCGTGGCGCCATGGCGAATTTTGATGACTCGCCATGAAAATCTTATTGCCTCTCATTCTGTCATACATGTTCCGATCTGGACCAAAGAGCACACATATGATAAGGCTCCACCCCTGAACATATTTCAACTGCCATATTTGACATCAAGGACAGCGCCACCTAGTGGGAACAGGAAATGTCATGTTTTACACTTTGGGGTACAGTATAGTGATGGGTGACATCTGCAGCCTCAAATTTCTCCAGGAAAGCCTTAAGGGGCTGGTCTTGGGTTACAGTGAAAACTGTGAGTTTTCGCAAAAGGGTGTGACCCCAGCGGCGTGGCGAACTTTGATGTCACGCCATGAAGAAACAAATTAGTATAACTCAATGAAATCCAGTCTGATCAGTACCAGACTTTACAGGCATGATGTCAGACCCGCCCTGAACAGATTGATGTGCCCATTGTCGGAAATACGGACAGCGCCACCTAGTGGCAACAGGAAATGTCATGGCTTTAATTTTGTTGTACTGATTTTCACAGGTTCATCGTGGCCACCTCAAAAGCGGTGAATATCACCATCAGTCCCTCGTGATGCTTCAGTGCAAAAATTGTGAGTTTAAACTGAACGGCGCACCCTGGTGGCAACGCTGTTCAACATGAAAGATGAAGTGGCTTTTGAGGGTCTTGGCAAGTTTATAGAGGCTTGAAATTTGGCACACACCTCCAAATGGATGAAGGCTTTGTTGGCATGTGATCATTTTCATTGAATAGCGCGAAATTGCTCCACAGCGCCCCCTACAAAATTTCAAAACAACAGCCCCTGCTCTGTGTTCTATGTATGATTCTGAAACCTGGTAAGCTTATAGGAGATATCAAGATGTACAAAAAAGTCTCTTGGTGCAATATCCCAAATCCAACAGGAAGTCAGCCATTTTAAAATTAATGTGTAATTTTGGCAACATTTTCCCCTCTTTTCAGGCATCGTTCTTTGACGAACTCCTCCAAGGGATTTCATCAGATTGCACTATTCTTCAGTGTGTGGAATCCAAAGACCTTTATGTTGTTAAATTGCGAAGCTTTTTACGTTCAGGGAAACGGGGTGGTTATGGCAGCACGTAGACTCTCAATCACTCGCCAAAAAGCAGTAATCTGCTGTCACTCAAAAACACAATGTCCAATCTCGCCCAAACGTCTCAGGTGTGATAAGACTCGAGCTCGGAAGTGTTTGTTATGCCATTTGTACATAATGGTTAGAGCGCCACCTAGTGGAACGACTAACTAATCATGAATGAATGAGATGAAATGTTAGCTGGTGGTTAAATGCATGAATTCCATCAATGTGACATCAGATGCTGATGTCTGGTTTTAGGTGTTGGGCGTGGCTCGACGCGCCGGGGGTGCGAGGGCCCTCATAACGCTGCTTGCAGCTTTAATTATTATTATTATTATTATTATTCACCCCAAACAAGGGCCTTTTTGAGGGCCTAAACATGCTCAAAAACTCATGAAATTTTGCACACATGCCAGGTCTGGTGAAAAATTTTGTATTTTAATGGTTTTACATATGAGCACTGGGAAATGGCTCTAGAGCGCCACCTATGCCTTGTTAAATGCAGCCCTACGACCACATCGTTTGAGCTACATGTATGAAATTTGGCACACATGTGTATCATGCCAAGACGAACAAAAAAGTCTGTGGGCCCATTGACGCAAACCCAACAGGAAGTCCGCCATTTGGAAGAGAAGGTGACATTTTGGCTCTAATTTTGCCATTTCCATGCCTCGAACTTTTGCGAACTCCTCCTTGGGGTTTCATTTCATAACCTTCAAATTTGGACAGTGTCAACTACACCCTTGTGCCATGTTAAATTGCGGAGCTTTTGAGTTTTCACAATACTATGAGGCCGTGGCGCCATGGCGAATTTCGATGACTCGCCATCAAAATCTTATTGCCTCTCATTTTGTCATACATTTTCTGACCTTGACCAAAGTGAACACATATGATAAGGCTCCACCCCTGAACATATTTCAACTGCCATATTTGACATCAAGGACAGCGCCACCTAGTGGGAACAGGAAATGTCATGTTTTACACTTTGGGGTACAGTATAGTGATGGGTGACATCTGCAGCCTCAAATTTCTCCAGGAAAGCCTTAAGGAGTTGGTCTTGGGATACAGTGAAAACTGTGAGTTTTCGCGAAAGGGTGTGACCCCAGCAGCATGGCGAACTTTGATGTCACGCCATGAAGAAACAAATTAGTATAACTCAATGAAATCCAGTCTGATCAGTACCAGACTTTACAGGCATGATGTCAGACCCGTCCTGAACAGATTGATGTGCCCATTGTCGGAAATACGGACAGCGCCACCTAGTGGCAACAGGAAATGTCATGGCTTTAACTTTGTTGTACTGATTTTCACAGGTTGATCGTGGCCACCTCAAAAGCGGTGAATATCACCATCAGTCCCTCGTGATGCTTCAGTGCAAAAATTGTGACTTTAAACTGAACGGCGCACCCTGGTGGCAACGCGGTTCATCATGAAAGATGAAGTGGCTTTTGAGGGGCTTGGAAAGTTTATAGAGGCTTGAAATTTGGCACACACCTCCAAATGCATGAAGGCATTGTTGTTATGTAACCATTTTCCTTGAATAGCACAAAATGGCTCCACAGCGCCCCCTACAATATTTCAAAACATCAGCCCCTGCTCTGTGTTTCATCTATGAGTCTGACACTTGGTAAGCTTGTGTAAGATATCAAGATGTACAAAAAAGTCTCTTGGAGCAATATCCCAAATCCAACAGGAAGTCAGCCATTTTAAAATTAATCTGTAATTTTGATGACATTTTCCCCCCTTTTCAGGCCTCATACTTTGACGAACTCCTCCAAGGGATTTCATCATATTGAAGCATTCTTCAGTGTGTAGAATCTAAAGACCTTTGTGATGTTAAATTGCGAAGCTTTTTCCGTTCAGGGAAACGGGGTGGTCATGGCGGCACGTAGAGTTTCAATCACTCGCAAAAAGCAGTAATCTGCTGTCACTAAAAAACACAATGTCCAATCTCTCCCAAAGGTCGCAGGTGTGATGAGACTCGAGCTTGGAAATGTTTGTTATGCTATTTGTCAATAATGGTTAGAGCGCCACCTAGTGGCATGACTATAATCCTGGTTGAATAAGATGAAATGTTAGCTGGTGATTAAAAGCATGAAATCCATCAATGTGACATCACATCGGACGTGCCGGTTTGAGGTGTTGGCAGTGGCTCGACGTGCCGGGGGTGCGAGGGCCCTCATAACGCTGCTTGCAGCTTTAATTATTATTATTATTATTATTATTATTATTATTATTCCGGCAAATGAATTGGCCGTTTGAGGGCCTAAACATGCTCGAAAACTCATGAAATTTTGCACACGCGTCAGGTCTGGTGAAAATTTACGTATTTTAATGTTCTCAGACATGGCCAGGGAAAATTAGCTCAGTAGCGCCACCTAGAAAAATGAAAAACGCGAGCCCCCGGTATGGGTATGACCTACATGTTTGAAAGTCGGTACACCTATATAACGTTCAGAGTCGAACAAAAAAGTCTATTATGGCAATGTCCTAAACCCAACAGGAAGTCCGTCATTTTGGATTGAAGGTGACATTTTGGGTCTGATTTTACCGTTTCCATGCCTTGTACTTTAACGAACTCCTCCTTGGGATTTGGTCCTATAAACTTCAAATTTGGACAGTGTCAACTACACCCTTGTGCCATGTTAAATTGCGGAGCTTTTGAGTTTTCACAATACTATGAGGCCGTGGCGCCATGGCGAATTTCGATGACTCGCCATGAAAATCTTATTGCCTCTCATTCTGTCATACATGTTCCGATCTGGACCAAAGAGCACACATATGATAAGGCTCCAGCCCTGAACATATTTCAACTGCCATATTTGACATCAAGGACAGCGCCACCTAGTGGGAACAGGAAATGTCATGTTTTACACTTTGGGGTACAGTATAGTGATGGGTGACATCTGCAGCCTCAAATTTCTCCAGGAAAGCCTTAAGGAGTTGGTCTTGGGTTACAGTGAAAACTGTGACTTTTCGCAAAAGGGTGTGACCCCAGCGGCGTGGCGAACTTTGATGTCACGCCATGAAGAAACAAATTAGTATAACTCAATGAAATCCAGTCTGTTCAGTACCAGACTTTACAGGCATGATGTCAGACCCGCCCTGAACAGATTGATGTGCCCATTGTCGGAAATACAGACAGCGCCACCTAGTGGCAACAGGAAATGTCATGGCTTTAATTTTGTTGTACTGATTTTCACAGGTTCATCTTGGCCACCTCAAAAGCGGTGAATATCACCATCAGTCCCTCGTGATGCTTCAGTGCAAAAATTGTGAGTTTAAACTGAACGGCGCACCCTGGTGGCAACGCTGTTCAAAATGAAAGATGAAGTGGCTTTTGAGGGTCTTGGCAAGTTTATAGAGGCTAGAAATTTGGCACACACCTCCAAATGGATGAAGGCTTTGTTGGCATGTGATCATTTTCATTGAATAGCGCGAAATTGCTCCACAGCGCCCCCTACAATATTTCAAAACATCAGCCCCTGCTCTGTGTTTCATCTATGAGTCTGAAACCTGGTAAGCTTATGGAAAATATCAAGATGTACAAAAAAGTCTCTTGGAGCAATATCCCAAATCCAACAGGAAGTCAGCCATTTTAAAATTAATGTGTAATTTTGGCGACATTTTCCCCTCTTTTCAGGCTTCACACTTTGACGAACTCCTCCAAGGGATTTCATCATATTGAACCATTCTCCAGTGTGTGGAATCTAAAGACCTTTGTGATGTTAAATTGCGAAGCTTTTTACGTTCAAGGAAACGGGATGGTCATGGCGGCACGTGGAGTTTCAATCACTCGCCAAAAAGCAGTAATATGCTGTCACTCAAAGACACAAAGTCCAATCTCTCCCAAAGGTCGCAGGCGTGATGAGACTCGAGCTCGGAAATGTTTGTTATGCCCTTTGTCTATAATGGTTAGAGCGCCACCTAGTGGGACGACTATACTCATGGTTGAACCACATGAAATGTTAACTGGTGGTTAAATGCATGAATTCCATCAATGTGACATCAGATCGGACGTGCTGGTTTCAGGTGTTGGGCATGGCTCGACACGCCAGGGTGCGAGGGCCCTCATAACGCTGCTTGCAGCTTTAATTAGGGCCCGAGCACTGAGAGTGCGAAGGCCCTATTGTATCTGCTCCGTTTCTTATTAGGGCCCGAGCACTGACAGTGCGAAGGCCCTATTGTAATTGCTCTGTTTATTATTATTATTATTATTATTATTATTATTATTATTATTATTATTATTATTATTATTATTTCGGCAAATGAATTGGCCGTTTGAGGGCCTAAACATTCTCGAAAACTCATGAAATTTTGCACACGCGTCAGGTCTGGTGAAAATTTACGTATTTTAATGTTCTCAGACATGGCCAGGGAAAATTAGCTCAGTAGCGCCACCTAGAAAAATGAAAAACGCGAGCCCCCGGTATGGGTATGACCTACATGTTTGAAAGTCGGTACACCTATATAACGTTCAGAGTCGAACAATAAAGTCTATTATGGCAATGTCCTAAACCCAACAGGAAGTCCGCCATTTTGGATTGAAGGTGACATTTTGGCTCTGATTTTACCATTTCCATGCCTCGAACTTTAACGAACTCCTCCTTGGGGTTTGATTTCATAACCTTCATATTTGGTCAGTGCCAACTACACCCTTGTGCCATGTTAAATTGCGGAGCTTTTGAGTTTTCACAATACTATGAGGCCGTGGCGCCATGGCGAATTTCGATGACTCGCCATGAAAATCTTATTGCCTCTCATTTTGTCATACATTTTCTGACCTTGACCAAAGTGAACACATATGATAAGGCTCCACCCCTGAACATATTTCAACTGCCATATTTGACATCAGCGACAGCGCCACCTAGTGGGAACAGGAAATGTCATGTTTTACACTTTGGGGTACAGTATTGTGATGGGTGACATTTGCAGCCTCAAATTTCTCCAGGAAAGCCTTAAGGAGTTGGTCTTGGGGTACAGTGAAAACTGTGACTTTTCACGAAAGGGTGTGACCTCAGCAGCATGGCGAACTTTGATATCTCGCCATGAAGAAACAAATTAGTATAACTCAATGAAATCCAGGCTGATCAGTACCAGACTTTACAGGCATGATGTCAGACCCGCCCTGAACAGATTGATGTGCCCATTGTCGGAAATACGGACAGCGCCACCTAGTGGCAACAGGAAATGTCATGGCTTTAACTTTGTTGTACTGATTTTCACAGGTTGATCGTGGCCACCTCAAAAGAGGTGAATATCACCATCAGTCCCTCGTGATGCTTCAGTGCAAAAATTGTGACTTTAAACTGAACGGCGCACCCTGGTGGCAACGCGGTTCATCATGAAAGATGAAGTGGCTTTTGAGGGGCTTGGAAAGTTTATAGAGGCTTGAAATTTGGCACACACCTCCAAATGGATGTAGGCTTTGTTGTCATGTGATCATTTTCATTGAATAGTGCGAAATGGCTCCACAGCGCCCCCTACAATCATTCAAAACCACAGCCCCTGCTCTGTGTTTTATGTATGAATCTGAAACCTGGTAAGCTTATGGAAGATCTTAAGATGTACAAAAAAGTCTCTTGGAGCAATATCCCAAATCCAACAGGAAGTCAGCCATTTTAAAATTAATGTGTAATTTTGATGACATTTTCCCCCCTTTTCAGGCCTCATACTTTGACGAACTCCTCCAAGGGATTTCATCATATTGAAGCATTCTTCAGTGTGTAGAATCTAAAGACCTTTGTGATGTT